>NC_080425.1:96718364-97090239 GCF_029873635.1 Malania oleifera | reverse complement strand
CACCCTAAACCCTAAACCCTAAACCCTAAACCCTAACCCTAAACCCTAAAGCCCCTACCCCCCTACCCCCTCCCCCCTCCCCCCCACCCCCTACCCTACAACCCTCAACCCTACAACCCTCAACCCTACACCACCCAACCCTACAACACACAACCCTACAACCCTCAACCCACCCCCCAACACCCACCTAACCCTAACCACCACTCCCCCCTAAACCCTAAACCCTAACCCTAAACCCTAAAAACCCTAAACCCTAAAACCCTAAACCCTAAACCCTAAACCCTAAACCCTAAACCCTAACCCTACACCCTAAACCCTAACCCTAAACCCTAAACCGAAACCCTAAACCCTAAAACCCTAAACCCTAACCCTAAACCCTAAACCCCAAACCCTAGCCCTAAACCCTAAACCCTAAACCCTAAACCAAAACCCTAACCCTAACCCCTCACCCTACACCTAAACCCTAAACCCTAAAACCTAACCCCTAAACCTAAACCATAACCCTAAACCCTCCACCCTACACCCTAAACCCTAAAAACCCTAAACCCCTAACCCTAACCCTAAACCTAAAGCCCTAACCCCTAAACCCCTCAAACCCTACAACCCTAACCCTAAACCCAAACCCTAACCTAAACCCTAACCCTAACCCTCAACCCTAACCCCCAAACCCTAAACCCTCTAACCCTACCCCTCAACCCTAAACCCTAAACCCTAAAACCCTAAACCCTAACCCTCCCCCCTCCCCCCTCACCCCTAAACCCTACAAACCAGAAAAAAGAAAACAGAAAACCGAAACCCAAAAAGAAACCCTAAACCCTAAACCCTAACCCTCAAAACCCTAAGGAAAAAACTCGAAACCCCGAAACCGAAAAACTAAACATAACAAAAGAAAAAAGGAAAAACCCTAAAAACGAAAACCTAAACCACAAACCTAAACACTAAACCCTAAACCTAAACCCTAAACCCTCAAACCCTAAACCCTAAGACCCTAAACCTAAACAATAAAACCCTAAAACCCTAAACCCTCAAACGATAAAACCTAAACCAGAAACAATAAACCCTAAACCCTAAACCCTAAAACCCTCACCTAAACCGCTAAACCCTAAAAACCCTAAACCCGAAACCCTAACCCTAACCTAAACCCTAACCAACCCTAAACCCTAAAACGCCTCCCCCCTCCACGCCCTAACCCGGTAACCTCGCTCCCACCCCCTAAAGGCCCTCCCCCCTCACGAACCCTACCCTCCACCTCAACCCTAAACCCTAAACCCTAAACCCTAAACCCTTAAACCCTAAACCCCCCAAACCCTAAACCCTAAACCCTAAACCCTAAACCCTAAACCCTAAAACCCTAAACCCTAAACCCTAAACCCTAAACCCCTAAACCCTAAACCCTAAACCCTAAACCCTAAACCCTAAACCTAACCCTAAACCCTAAACCCTAAACCCTAACCCTAAACCCTAAACCCTAAACCCTAAACCCTAACCCCTCAACACTAAACCCTAAACCCTAAACCCTAAACCCCTAAACCCTAAACCCTAAACCCTAAACCCTAAACCCTAAACCCTAAACCCTAAACCCTAAACCTAAAAAACCCTAAACCCTAAACCCTAAACCCTAAACCTTAAAAACAAAACCCTAAACCCTAAACCCTAAACCCTAAACCCTAAACCCTAAACCCTAAACCCTAAACCCTAAACCCTAAACCCTAAACCCTAAACCCTAAACCCTAAACCCTAAACCCTAAACCCTAAACCCTAAACCCTAAACCCTAAACCCTAAACCCCACTTACGGCACTTGGCACAACGCACGCGAGATGGATCCCCCTACGTACCCTTCTGTTACATATTATGGAGCTTTCTTGAACCATAATTCATCTTCTTCCACTGTTCCTCTCTAGAACCAGTCTGAGAACCAGAAGATACTAGTATCTTCTTCTGATCGTGTGCCTCCTCATCCTACCGAGACCAACCTCAACTACGACGACTTTCTCCACTAGAACAGAAAACTCCCGAATCTGCAGCATTCCCACCAGCATACAGATGTCCTTCCTTAGGCCCATCTCAAACATTCGAGCCTTCTCGCACTCGTTCGAGATCATACACGGCGCAAAGTGAGACAGTTCGATGTTTCTAGCTACGTAACTTTACACTATTAGGGTCCCCTAAGTCAGACTTGAGAACTCATCTGCCTTTGCATCATGGATGGAAGCCAAAAAGTATCTCTCAAAGAATGCCTTCTTAAAACGACCCCACATCATCCCTGATGAATCAATTCTCTGCTCCTCAAGTAGACTCACTGCTATCCACCACCTCTCAACTTCTATTGCCGGCTGAAACGTAGCATAGAGAACTTTCTACTCGTTGGTGCAATGCAAAATTTTCAATATCTTTTTTGCCTTTTGCACCCAATTCTCTGCCATAATCAGGTCAAATCCCCCAGTAAACGTCGAAGGATGCATGCGGGTGAACTTCTCAATGGTGCAACCCATAGCCATAGGTGGATGCTTTTGTCCCCTAACACTTCGCACGATCTCTTGTATAATATGCCTGGTCAAACCCCGAGGCACGGAAGGTGACCCTTCACTCGCAGTCCCCTTCGAGCTACTATCCCATCTTTGGGCTCCATACTGAAAATAGTATAGGAATAGATTAGCATTCCTATATCATAGCACAATTTCCACAATCATTGCAGAATAATTATGTTAAACTCTAGCCTCTCAAACCTAGGTCTGCCCTACCGCACAAACACAAAACCATCAATGGTTTGCCGTGATTTTACTGAAATCGTTATTCTAGAAAAAACATAGAACTTCGCTAATGAGTCCCCGTCTAGCGACAAGAAAACCCTCGACCTACTCTACCCATTCCCTACATGCTATACTTTGGTATGTTCACAAAATCATGCCTAACCAAGTCTACAAGACCTAATAACCTGGTTAGCTCTTATACTAAGTTGTCATGCCCCAAACTCAGAAATGGGCCCTAGGGTGTGATTTAGTAACCTAATATGTCCCTATATCATACAACCGTCCACGATACCATACAATGCAAGGGTCCGACCCCGTAGGGTTCACGTATACCCTATCCACAATCACATATACCATATATGCAGCAGAATAATTCAAACTAATGTCTTCACAAAACCATACCAAAGTCTATACAAAACATGAGCTAATTCCCCAAAATACTTAACATACCCCGAGTGTCTACATAACCAAAAATAACAACCCGGTAAAGGACCAGTACTTACACGAGTACTTCTACACAGCTAACCAACCACCACACTTCTGACCCACTAGGACGCTAGTGTCGGCTACTCAAAGGACCTAAAAAACATTTGCATGATAGGGGTGAGACAACTCTCAGTAAGGGAGAAATATGTTATATCAATGTGTGGATACATAAGTGTTATTTTAATAGCAAATATACATTTCACAATGCTAGTATTTTTACAAATGCAGTTCCAGTATACATACGATACAAAAGCAATACGATCTGGTGTCTTCACACCTTTCAGCCTAAGTCGGACTGTTTGGTGGTATTTCACACCCTTAGGCAAAAAGTTGGATTGTCTAGTGGTATTTTGTAATGCCCCAACCTATGTCTGCCAGGGAGCACTGCGTCTCTCCTCCTCCACCTGGACCAGATAATAGGGGGCGGGCCTTATCGGACTAATGACTGGCCCCGTAGACCAACACATGTCCTTTTCAGTGTGTTTTGTCATCACTCACACACTTTCTAAGAAAACTTCTTAGGAAGTCACCCATCCCAAGATTGCTCCAAACCAAGCACGCTTAACCGTGGAGTTCTTATAAGAAGGCTCCCGAAAAGAAAGGTGCACCTTGTTGATATGGATAGTAACATTTAATCCATTTAAGTCTTTCTTTCATGGGGTATCGCATTCTCCCCCACTTACAGAACGCAACGTCCTCGTTGCGAACCCACATTTTCCAAACCTAGGCGATGTGAATCTCATCACACTTCTGACTAGGTAATGGCTCTGATACCATCTGTAACGCCCCAACCTGGGTCTACCAGGGAGCACTGCGTCTCTCCTCCTCCACCTGAACCAAACATCAAGGGGCGGGCCTTATCGGACTAATGACTGCCCCTACATACCAATACGTGTCCTTTTCAGTGTGTTTTGTCCTCACTCACACACTTCCTGAGAAAACTTCCCAGGAGGTCACCCATCCCAAGATTTCTCCAAGCCAAGCACGCTTAACCGTGGAGTTCTTATGATAAGGCTCCCGAAAAGAAAGGTGCACCTTGTTGATATGGATAGTAACATCTAATCCATTTAAGCCTTTCTTTCACGGGATATCACATATTTCACACCCCTTCAGCAAAAGTCAGTGCCCCCAGTAACCTGGCATAGCATAAGCCCCCACAGCATTGAACCGGTGCAGGTCTGGTGTTCTCATACCCTTCAGTAAAAACCAGTCGATCGAGTGGTATTGCGCACTCTTCGACAAAAGCTGGACATCAAAGCCTGCATTCTTATTCCGACTCGGTTCAATATCTCGACATACAACATTTTAATCCGGCCCGGTTTGATATATCCCCATCGATATTATCCCGCCACGGCATTTTCACAAAACCTGGAACATTTTAGAACTCACGTCCCTATATCTCATTTGAATAATCACAACCTATTGTAGTTAACTAGCACACTTTACTACAAAATACATCATTCAAATTCACTATCTCATTCCACACTCATTTGGGTAAACATACAATCGCATATCAGGTATTCCGGTTTAAAATAATTAAAGGCTCGGTTATCTCTATATCACAATTTATACCAATATAAAGTTTTCCAACGAAAACGGAGATGAACCCGAAACCCCCAATTTTCCCAAAAAGGTAAACCGAAAAACCCATAATTTCACTTGATAGATTTTTCCAAATAAGTAATCAAAACATCCGTAGAATCGTAAACTACAGTTTTATCGATTCAGATTACAAAAACAACTGATATAAACAGAAACCCCTTTCCTTTCATGAAAACTGAAACACAAACTTAATTGGTCCAAAACAACGATACGAGACCCCCAAAACCTAAAAATCGAAGAACAATACTTCAACATATTCACAACTACGACAGATTTACCGAACTAGAAACGAAATCGGACTCTTACCTTAATTTTGGATCAAAACCCGAAAATTCTCGAAATGAAATTTCGATCCGCTATAAACGTAGAGATTCCCCTCTTGATCCACGTGGTAACGTCGGATCGTTGATTCGGGCAACAGACAACCCGAAACCCTAGAAAGAGAGAGTGGTTCGAGTTTTAGAGAGAGAGAATTTTAGTTTACTTAACAATGAAGAAATGAATAGATATTTATAACCCTTTTGACCTGGCCAGACTCATTGACGAGATGACGTTCTCGTCGACAAGCATAAGAAGGGAGTTTGTCGACGACAGAGTTGCCTCATTGACGAGCCTGAGATTTTAGAATTTCCCAAAATCCCTCGGAATCCTCTCATCGATGAACCTTTGAATTTCGTCGCCGAGCTGTATAAGGGACCTCATCAATGAGAAAAGGAGTCTCGTCAACAAGCCCTGCTAATTTTTCCTTTTTAATTTCCTTCCTTTTTTCTTATTTATTTAATTCAAAATTCTCGAGTCGGGTTCTTACATTTTTTAAAATCACATATTTTCACAAAAGAAATTTGTTCCCAAAAATCGGGGTCCATTTGCACTCATATTCCAAAGTTTGGCCCCTTTCTGTTTTTCCAGCGAGGTTTACATCTCCTCCTTAACTTTGATTTTTTAACTTCGCTTCATGCACTTTTTTTTTTCACTCCACTCAGAATTTCGATAAATGGCCTACATCTTCTCACCCTGATTTCGATAAATGTGCCTAAAAATGACAAGTCCAACAGATCATTCAATACAAAGTTATGCCCCTTTGTACTGATTCCATAAATGGCCTACATCTTCTCACCCCGATTTTTGACATACCTCTTCTTCTTTTTTAAATCGTATATTTTTTCACCCCAAATCTGCTCCCATAAGCTGCGGTCCAACTCCACTCATTTTTCTAAGTTATGCCCCTTTCGTTCTTTTTTTGCCGAATTTTTATCTCCCCCTTAATTAAGCATTCCTGACTCCATTTTTTGTGTTTTTTGTGTTTTTTTTTTTTCATTCTACTCAGATTTTTGAGCCCAATGCACCCGTAAAAAGACAAGTCCAATAGATGACCCAATACCAAGTTATGCCCCTTCGTACCGATTCCACACACTGCCTATATCCTCGCCCCGATTTCCAATGGACCTCTTCTTTTTTTCTTTTTTTCTTTTTAAATCGTGCTTTTTCTTAGCAAAAACTCACTCACCAAAGATGGGGTCCATTGGCATTTAAACGTCAAAGTTATGCCCCTTTATTTTTTTTTTGAAATAAATTGACTAGCAAAAGATGGGGTCCAACTCCATTCATTTTTCTAAGTTATGCTCCTTCAAGCTTTCTCGATCGGGACCTAGATCTCCTCATCCAAATTTCCGATGGACCTCTTCTTTTTTTCTATCAAAATTGTGCCTTTTCTTAGCAGAAACTCACTCACCAAAGATGGGGTCCATTGGCATTCAAATGTCAAAGTTATGCCCCTTTATTTTTTTTCCAACGAGATCTAGATCTCCTCAATCGGAACTCCAACGGACCTCTTCTTTCTTTCAAAATGCATATTTTCTCAATACATATCCGCTCACCAAAGATGGGGCCCATTTGCATTCAAATTTCAAAGTTATGCCCCTTCATACAAAATCCACGCATGGCCTATATCTCCTCGCCCCGATTTCCAATGAACTTCTTCTTTCTTTCAAATCGTATATTTTATCAACATATATTCACTTGAGAAAGATGGGGCCCATTTCCATTCAAATTTCATAGTTATGCCCCTTCAAACTTTTTCCATTCGGGTCCTATATCTCCTCACACTGTGCTTTCTTAAATCACATTTTTCAACAACACAAATTTCCTGTCAAAAGTTGGCGTCAAATCACATTAAAAAAAAAGTTATCTCTCTCCGAAATTTTAACCCAAAAGCGAACCCGATCCCTCAAACCCAAGCCCGAACTCGAACACGACCCCAACCCCGACCCCGAACCCCAACTCGACACCGAACCCAAATCCATACTCGAACCCCAACCGCATGCGTGAATAATAGGAGTACTAACAATATTAGTACTAGTACTCACATTAGTCGTACTATTACCAAAAACACTACTACTACTACTATAACTACTCATGTATGCTAAACTCTAAATAACTTATTCCAATTCAGACTCTAAATAACAAAATCCGAATTCAAATACCAAACTCGAACCGAACTTCAACCCCAACCCCAACCCAAACCCGAACATCAAAACTTGAACTCATACCCAAACCTGAACCCAACATCATATATCGTACCATCGTATTGTATATCGAACATCGAACCGTACATTGTACCTTAAGAAGCGTATCGTACCAATCGCACCGTATATCGTACATCAAATCGTATATCGTACCATCATACAGTACATCGTATCGTATATCGTATATCGTACCATCTACCATAAATCATATCATATATCATACCGTCGTACTGTACATCATATAATATATCGTACCATTTATCATACATCGAACTATATACTGTACCATCATCACTAGCACTAGCAAACACTAGCACTATCATCACTTGAACTCTTCTTAACGATTCTTCTCTACTCCCGAACAACACTCCTGTCATCGACCACCATTACGGGGAAACCGTTGCCATCTCCAACCTCTCCCATGCCCTCTTATGCATCGGTTTGCGAAGGCGATGTTATCCTCACTATCGCCCCCAATTCGATCTACATCCCCGTGCGCTTCGTTGCATTCATCACTTTTGAATCGCGACCACTGTTAATTCCTCTTATTCCGTTCATGAGATTTCGCAACTTTGAATTTGAAGGTCGTCAATAGTATATTTACAAAACCATTCATCAGCTGAGCCCCTTTGCAAATCCACTTTTTGCAAGCTTTCTCGGCATTTTTTTATGACATTTAGACGAATGCTTTTTTCTCATCATGTAGCCGAATAATTCGAATACTGCTACATCCTTCAGATTATACTTGACAAAATGGATAAAATTCCGTTAATTTGACCCACATCAAACCCGTTTTAACCGACTTATAATCAACTGTTTGCTAAATGAGTCGAATATGATTTTCCATCTTCATATCCGCCTCCTTAGCGGGTCGGGTTAGTTTTATCTGGCGGATATCCGCCAAACCACTTAAAGGTCCATTACTAATTAGCACATAAAAGTCCAACTGCCCACAACCCACTGCGCAAGTGCCCTGCCCAAAGCCCATGTCGTAGTGCCCACACAGCCCACGCGCCAAACAGACAGCCCACACGACCACAAAACCAGAGTCCGTCAATCCCACTCCTAGGCCAGCCCAGTCCCAAATCTCAAATCTCAAATTTCACAACACCTCACGAACGTCTCCTCCCTCTCAAGCCCTAATCTTTCCCAACTCATAGTAGTAGCTCATCAATCATCTACAACCATCTCCAGCATTTCGTGCCTCCTTGTCCAGAGTTAAGCTTGTTCAGGGCATTATGCTTGCCTGTGACCGCTTATCTCGTATGTTTGGGATGAGTTTCCATCATGTAAATAGTAGTGTAGGGTTATTTTCCAGTATTAATTTCATTGTAAGCTAAATAAGGCAGTATGACTCCTTGGTCACTTTGATGTTTCTTAGTGCCAGAGTGAGAATAGCCCAGAAAGCTCTTTAGGGGAGGGTGAGTGTTCATCAATCATTGTAAAACTCATTAGCTATTGTCAATGTGTTTAGCCTATTTTCTTGTTTGCTTGTCATGACTTTTATGAATTGATTATTATTTCTGTTGTTATTTGAATCAATGGTCAATGAAAATTTCGTGAATAAATGTTGGTAAATAGACTATAAAGAAGATTAGTTAGCGACAGCAGCTCCCGCTGAAGCAATTGTAGCAGCTCCGGCGCCCATTGATTTTTGTTTTTCTTCAAATCCCCAATCTGCTCTCGCTCGCCGCTAGGCAGCGCCACGCTGGTTTAGAATTCGATTGCGTCATCCTTCCGAGCCCCTTCTCCCCTCAGGTCGTCTGCTCGGAAGCTTCCGCTCGAGCCCCTTCTCCCCTCAGGTCGTCTGCTCGGAGCCTTCCGCCCGTAATAGAATACTCCTGCAAGGCGTTTTCGCTGTAATCAAACAAAAATGCCTTACGAAGTGGATGCCACTGAGGTTGACTCCGTCGAGAGAATCAAGGATCCCCAAATCTCGTCTCTTGACGTTAGTGACGATGATGGCGGTAGTAGTAGTAGCAGTGGTGATGATGAGGATGTGCCTGTAGTTCTAGGTTTTGTTGAGAAGCCGGAGAATCAGTGGTCTCTTCTTCGCCAATCTTTCCCCAGCAAGGCTGGGGGCGTGCCTGTATACTTCTCATAAAGCATTTGATGATCACTTGGTCATGCTTTTATTATGCAATGACTATTGAGTTGGCTGATTTGTTGTGCTTGCAGGCTTGGCTGGATCCTATCAATTTACCATCGGGAAAATCTTGCGTTTGTGGCTTTTGTGGAGAGCCTCTGCAGTTCTTGCTTCAGGTTATTTTCTTTTCATAATTTCCTATTATTAACTTTCCTTTTTAATCACTCTGGAAAATGGTTCTCATCAATTGAGCGAATAGTGGCTCATTTAAGTTCTTCTGTTGCGTTCTTCGACTTCTTTCAATTTTTAAATAATTTGCGTTAAAAAAAAATTACACTTTAAAATGAAAGCGACATGCTATACAAATAACACATTTTCCAAAACTTCTAATTTGGATGAGAATCAATAAAATGTAGAGACCTCTTCTATTTTGAAAAACCTTTTGTGACTTCTTTTTGATCATAAACAATGGAATCATCCATTGCCATATATAAAACATGAGCAATTTAAAAATACTGTAAGAAATGAAATGTCACAACTTCTTTCAATTTTTAAATAATTTGTGTTAAAAAAAAAAGAATTACACTTTAAAATGAAAGCGACATGCTATTCAAATAACACATTTTCCAAAACTTCTAATTTGGATGAGAATCAATAAAATGTAGAGACCTCTTCTATTTTGAAAAACCTTTTGTGACTCTTCTTTTTGATTATAAACAATGAAATCATCCATTGCCATATATAAAAACTGAATGATTTAAAAATACTGTAAGAAATGAAATGTCACAATATATTATATATATATATATATATATATATTGACTTATCTTAATGGGGGTAGGGAGGGATATAACTCAACGATAGAGTGTCACCTTGACGTGGGGAAGTCATCGGTTCTAGCCTGATTATCCCTGAACCCATAAGATGGCTGCATTGACAAATCTATCTTATTCTCCTCCCTGCATCTTATTATATATATAATATGTCTACTATAATAATATATAATCAAATATATTGTTCATTTTATATTTTTTAGGTTTATGCACCAATCAAGGATAAAGAACCCACATATCACCGAACAATATTTGTGTTCATGTGTCCATCAATGACTTGTCTTCTCCAAGACCAACATGAGCAATGGAAGCGTGATTTAGGAAAGGCAGCCCAAAGGTATTCTTGGAAAGGCTATTTTATTTTTTGAATTATATATATATATATTTTTGGACAGGAAATTACGTGGTTTGGTATCATTTAAGTATTTTTCTTACTTTTTATTTATTTATTTATAACCACCATATTCTTCTTACTTGGCTTGTATTTCCTGGCCATGGAATGGTTTCACAAGTGTGAAGGTATTTCGTAGCCAGTTGCCACTTTGCAATCCATTCTACTCTAGCAAGTCCTCAACTGAGAGTGGAAGTGCTGAGCCTTCTGGTAGTGGAGGTAGTTTGCAACTTTAGCGTTGTTGTTTGGTGCACTCTTCGCAATTTCAAATTGTTTGATAGCTCTCATGTTGTTCATTCTAAGATTTGTATATGTGCTATCTATCTATACCATATCCAAAAGTATGTGTATGTATAGACTATAGAGTAAGACATATTCTGTGTGAAAAAGTGCCAATAAGTAGTAGTTATTATATCTGCACTTTCCTTTAAATACCATAATGACACAAGTATCTCATGACAATCTATTATACCTATATGTTTGTTTTAACTTCCAACCATCAAATTCCATGCTCTCTCTCTCTCTCTCTCTCTCTCTCTCTCTCTCTCTCTCTCTCTCAATGAGGATGTTTCTTTAGCTTGGGAAAAAATTGTTTGAGGTTTATGTGAATGAAATGTTATGGATTGTTGAAGAAGGGAAAAATAGAGTGAGCTGCATTTGAATGTCCAAACGACAAGCAATATGGGTGACTTCTATATGCTCTGGGGCAGATCTGGGAGCAAACAGATGAGAAAGGCGCAGTGATCAGGCACGCTCCATTGTCAGTCTGTGTGCTGTTGAACGAGATAGGAGCCTTTCTATATATTCTGATTTGAAGAGTTGGAAAGCTATGCAAAGAGATGATAGGAGAAGAAAGGCAACTCTTATGAAGGACAAGTGAATCAAGATCCTTCTGAATGCAACACTTGGTTTATTGTAGCCGAAGAACAAAATAGCGGTAGGGATTGCTTGTGAAATGACAGGGTAGTTTAAGACTTTAAATGGAGTGGAGATTTTGAACGTAATTCTGAATGAATTAAATGAGGTACTAGTTGGGTGCTTTGCAGGTGTAGTAGTGCCTGCTAGAGGAGAGATGCTAGGTGAATATATAACATTTATGTTTATTAATTGGTGTAAAGCAACTGTGTAGGCATTGACAATATATACTGTGCCCAACTCGGCTGTGTTTGTTGGCAATGTGAACAATCTTTAATCATATTGGAACAAGTTGACCATTTCTCAACCTTTAATACCTCATTTGTGCAAGGATCATAAAAGTTGACCATTTCTTAACCTTTAATAGCTCATTTGTGCATGTTTTCCATTTGAGTGTTTTCTAGATCATGAAATAATGTATTCTATAAGACTTTGATAAAAAAAAAAAAATTTCAGTAATCCATCAGATAGGGATTTGAATCGATGTTAGGTGTTGCATGCATACATCTTTTTAGTTTCTATGGTAGGGTACAAAATTTGAATGCACAATTTATGCAATTTTAAGTTCATATGATTCTAGATTTCATATGTATTCTTGATTATCTCATTTGCGGTTTTGATTGTTAGCTGCACTCTGTGATTGGTGTGGTACTTGGAAAGGAGATAAATTATGTAGTAGTTGCAAAAGAGCACGTTATTGCTCAGAGAAACACCAGGTAATTAGGAGCATTTTTTTTTTCTTTGTTACATTAATTTATTTGAGACACCCTTGCAAAACACCCTCTTATCACCTTGCAGGTTTTGCATTGGCGCTCAGGTCACAAAATTAATTGTCAGCGGATAGTCATTTCTTCTGAATTGAATTCAAGCCTCACTTGCAGTGGAAGCAGTTTGGTACAGATGCATAAAGGCAAGTGAATTCGATGGTGTTCCCCTTAGTAATTTGGCAGAATACTACATCCACATGGCAAACATTCTTGTAGATTTTGAGTGTCAAAATGTTTGGCCTTCCAATTATAGTAGTATTTTACTAGGCATTAAATGAATAGATCATAGAGTTTTTATAGTAATATATTTGAATTTCCTTGTCAAATTTTCTTGTTTTGCGAGCTTAGGCTTCTCAAAGGTGACTTTCGATGAGTTGAATTGAAATATTAACCCAATTTTCTTTATCCCCATGTTTTTTCTCTTGATTTTTCCCTCTCTTATTCACCTTCGTTGTTTGCATATTGGAATCAGAGGCCCAGAGCAAAATGCTATCCTCATACATGCTGTTGAACGGAGCTAATCAACTCACTAAAGCACCATTCATTCCTAGTCGTCCCTGCCAACTCTGAAACCAAAACCTACAATAGTTCAAATTAAAATTACAATAAAATAATTGGAAGCCCTAAACTGGCAAAGTGCCAAAGCCCAGCTGCCCTCTGCCACTTGATGTGCAGTCATGTACCAATTGAAGTTTCAGTGCCAATGCCATGCTCCACTGTCATCACCAGCCCATTGTTTCCTGCCAAGGATGACTCTGCCACATTCAGAACGCACTATACACTTGTCTGCACCTCTCATGCATTAGATAATTCCTGCAACTACCAGCAAATCAACTTAAAGTTGTCCTCCAACTGCCAAAGCAAGCTTGACTTCAATAGCTGCTGAACATGAGCATAGCTGCCACACAACATTCAAACCTTGCCGCACTATTCAAAGCACTAACTGATGTCATTCTTTTGATGGCAACCTCCAGGATTTCCATCTTCATTGCAGAGTGTCAATGAGGTCTGCATGACCTCTGCCTTTGTTGCAGATTATTGCAGACCTTTGTAAACTACAGAGTTGTTGCTTCACCTCAGCATTTGTTTGAAAATCTGAGCATAATCTCCTTGACAGGATAAAGGAAAGAAAAGATAATCCAGTGTGACTTCTCAGCCGAGAACCTTTTAGTCATTTACAACCAATCTAGTTACCCAAACCCAAGTTCCCTTTATACCATTGCTTAAGCCTCTGCCCATTATTTACCTAGCCCATAATTCAGCTAGCTTAACAGTTTAACCAACATTTTATGCAAGCTTGCAACTAATTCCTTTTTTTAGCTGCTGAGCTTTGTTAGTTTATTAACCAAATCAAAGAAAATGTTATCTCACTTGCTATAGGGAAGAAGATTTGGAAAACAACTTATCAATGTTGGCATTCCCTTCACTCCCTTCTGTCCTTAGTTGATGACCTTTTGCTTTTGTTACAAGATGAGAACTTGTTGACACAACTGGAGCAACTCTCATTGAAATTGTTGGAGGATGCATTGTCTTCATCTAGGAAGCATTGGTATTGACATGGGACACAGATCAAATATGATATTGATGTAACAATATGGAAATCCAAAAAAAAAAAATGAGGATACAACACGACCAAGATACATTAATTAATTATTTATTATAATATATACATACGCATTTTTCCTTTTAGATGACAAATATCAAGGTAGATTTAATTCAAAATGAAATTATATAAATCATTCGTGCACAATTATCACCACATTTTACACATTTTAGGTATACAATCATCAACTACATTTATATTAGGGATTATTGGTCCAACAACATAAAGACATCTAGCAAATGGTCAACAAGAATTTAAAAAAAGAAATAGAAAACTGACATATTAAGTGATTAACAAGAGTGGTGTGTCGGTGATGGCTTTAGAGAGAGGCAAGGGCGGACGGGGGGAACTCAAGGAAGGAGGGAAGGAGAACATAGAAGGAAGGAGGATTGGCAACGGACTTACAGGTTTACTAGTCATGTTATCTAGACTTGAATAATTGAAGGCTAGAAGCTCGAGCAATTGAACTAAAGAAGAAATGAAGCCGAGTTCCCAACAATCTTCCCACATCCCATTGTCTTTGCTCTGGTGGAGCTAGGGTTGGGAGGTCCAATGGTGCTTTTCGGTGGCGCTAGGGCTCCAAAGTCCGAATTCTTAATCCACCATTGTTGAAGAGCTTTTGACTCTCTTTCAATCTCTCGACTTCTCCTCATATTTATTTATTTTTTATTTTTTAGGGTTTTGCTAACCAATTGAAGGGCCAACAAAATGCAATGCTTTGTTGCAAGGAGTGTCCTTGACATATCCTGGCTATATTGTGATGTGTCCATGTCTAAAAACAGAAAATAATTAATTAATTTCCAACTTGTGTTGGGGTGTATTGGGCAGGTGTGAATATTTGATACTTGTTGGATGTTGACAGTGACAATTTAGGTTCGAAGAAATGTCAATGTTCCCTAGGTCTCCATCAATTCAAGTAGCAGTCATTTATGAGCTTATTATGAGATAGTCAAATCCAGGTGTTAAGGTTGCTGTTGCTACTTCCCACTTCTATTAGTGGGATTATGAACATCCCAACTTCAAATACTCCCTTTTCCTGCCAAACGAAAGTGGTGTTCCAGTTGATTGTGTAAACTTCTTAAGAAATTCATGCAACTATCAACATTTGTACCTCCATTCCTGAAAATAAGGCTGAGGTTAAACCGAGGTTAAGCCTTCTCGTGTGATGCTCAATCTTGAATGTGATAAATTAATCCTCAACATGTTGCACTCTTGTGTAAAACTCATTAATAAGGGGATTTCTTCCTGTTGCTGTGAACTGGGTGTTGGAGTACATATGGCTTTAATGCCTGTACCATATTTTGCCGAAGCATATTCAGAGAAAAACAACAATTTTGGGATAGAGTAATGTAATTCTGAGGAAGGGTCAACCATGGAGTGTGAAGCAATAAGGTTCATTTATGAATTCTTTTAGAGGTTCCCACATGTTGAGATATCATTCTTGACAAGAATATTGGCTTCCCTCAAACTTAGTTTCTTTAAAGTTTCAGCCTTTGTATTTCTTTGTTTATTTATTTTCTTTTGGAGCTTGAAAGGGGATGTGTTACGTTAGTGCCTTGTATGTTTTGAACTACCCATGGTTTTTCACCATCCTGCGTGTAGAACTTGAGGTCTTGTTTTTTCCAGCAGGAGAGAATGAAACAATGTGGGAGAAGCCCACAATTCAAATTTAACACTTATTGAATTTTTGAGATTTTTAGATATTGTTGTGCTTTTTATTTTTCATTAATTTCCTATTTCCATAGAATTTTGATAATTTATTAGGCTATAAATGAATTGATCTTATGATTTTTAATTGTTGGGAAAGTGATATCTTAGCATACTTAGGCTATCGTATTTAATTTTCTTGCTTTGGATACTTGATGAGGGAATAAGGCCCGCAATATCTTACTGTGCTCATAAATTAGGTCTTTACATAATGGTGCATAACACTAGATATATTGAATTGAAATATTGAGGAATTTCTCCTTTGTTCCCTTTGTTTCTCCTTTTGATTTCTTCCTCTCCCATTTGCCCTTAACTGTCTAGCATCAAATATTTCCCCTAAATCTCAATGCCTTTTGATATTCAAATTTTTAGAGCTTCACATTTGATTTAGAGTTTTATTTGTAACAGTAGCAAGCAGCACTCAATGGCCAGAGTATGAGATCATAAGTGAAGACGAATGTGAATCTGATGCAGAAATGTCTACAGATGGTGCATACGATGGTTCTTTGGTTGCTAGAGACAAAATGGATGAAACATTTGCAGCCCTTCTGAACAGTTTTGGGGTATGCGTTGCTGTGTCGATTATCTTGGAATAATAATCTTCAATTCTTCTGCTTTAACTAAAACATACTTTTATGGTTGATGAGCAGGAGGATGGTGACAGAAAGTGTTGGGCCTCTTTCCAAGAGCGCATAGCTAGGGCACCTGAGCAAGTTTTGAGGTGGTTGGGCATATTTTTCCTATTATCTTTTTTCCTATTAATACAATTCTTTGATGTTCTCATGCACTTGTACTATATGTTGTACTATACAACATTGTATGCAAAATATCACTCAAATTTAGGGGGAGCAAAAGATACAAGGAAAATCTACTCTAATTATCTTATGTATTAAGGCTGTGTACTAGTGTACTCGTGGTCTCCATGCAGCCTAGGTTAGTTATTTCCTTGTTACATAGGTAATAGCTAGTACATTGTTAATTTTTTTAATGCCCTTGGTCAAAATTTGGTTGGATTAAGTGTTTGTTAAGGATATTCAAAATATATTACTTTTTGTGAAATAAAACGTGCGGAATGGTGCATCAATTATGATGAACAATACGGAAACACACACAGTTAATGAAAGCAATAAACAACACAAGGATTTAATGTGGTTCAGCAGAATGCCTATGTCCACGAGAGCAAGCGGCGGCTGAAATTCACTATATTCAAAAATAGGGTTACATCATTGTATTTGTACTAACCCTAGACGTACAGAGGTATTAGAGGATTCCTCAAATACCGCTGTATCAATTCGGGGAGGATTTGTCCCCGCATCCCCAACCTATTAACCGTCCCAATTTAAAATTCAAAACTGACGCTGAACAAAACAGTCGACAGTTTCCCTTCACTGGAGGAAATCGTCGATGCACTTATGTCAAACTGTCGACGGTTTTCTTCTAATTGGCTTTTGGCTGAAACCGTCGATGTAACCGTCGATAGTTTTTCTTTAGACTAGCTTCCTTATTTTCTTCAGTCTGCTTTCTCTGTACAGGTGTTCCACTTGATATGAGCCACATACTACAACAATCTTCACCTTGGCGGAATATTCACCCCTTAGGAGAATAAGAAAACATAAATCTGGAGCTCCACCTGGGACAATAGGTTGGGACGCCTTCCATCTAGCATCTAGAGACATTAATTAAGTCCAAGAAGTGCTTGAACTTGTTTGTTGTAACAGGCTTTGTCAACATGTCCGCTGCATTCTCATAAGTGTGAACTTTCTCAAGCAATAGTTCACCAGAAGAAACCAATTTCCTGATCCCGTAAAACCTCGCATCTATGTGCTTGGTTCTCGCATGATACACTTGGTTCTTTGCCAAATAAATGACACTCCATCACAATGCAACTGAACTCTACCTTGCTGAATACCCAGCTCCTTGACCAATCCTGTAAGCCAAAGCTTCCTTGACAGCCTCAACCACTGCCATATACTTTGGCTTAGTAGTAGATAGTGCAACTAGAGATTGAACCATGGACCTCCAACAAATAGGCCCTCCCTCAAGGGTGAATACATATCGTGTGGTAGACTTTATGTTATTCAAGTCCCCTGCATAATCTGCATCAACATATCCCACAACTGAGGGACATCCTGTTGTTTGCCAAACATGATGCCATAGTCTGTAGTGAAAATCCACTTGACTGCATTCCAATTTGATAGGAACTTGCTCACGACACTAAGAACTTTTGCCAGATCCGGTCTTGTACAAACTATAACATACATCAAGTACCCCACTGCACTGACATGTGGAACTTTTGACATGTCTTGAACTTCATTTGTCTTCGAGCACTGGGTGGTAGATAATCTAAAATGATTCACCAAAGGTGTACTCACTGGTTTTGCATTATCCATGCTGAACCTCTCCAACACCCTCTCAACATAGCTATGCTGAGATAACCATAATCTCTTGGAAACTCTGTTCCTGCAAATCTTCATACCAAAAATCTTCTTGGCCCCACCAAAATTCATGTCAAATTATTTGCTCAACAAAGTTTTCAACTTGTTGACCTCACTCATACTCTTTGCAGCAATCAACATGTCATCCACATAAAGCAACAACAAAATAAATGAATCATCATCAAGGCTCTTCACATAAACAAAACAATCATACTCACATCTCCTGTATCCAATCTAGATCATGTAGGAGTCAAATCGCTCGTACCACTACCTCGGAGACTGCTTCAGCCCATAAAGTGATTTCCTCAATTTACAGACCAAGTGTTCCTGTCCAAGCCAACTGAAATCTTCTGTCTGTATCATGTAAATCACCTCCTCCAAATTACCATGGAGAAAAGTTGTTTTTCCATCCACTCCAAATGCATATCAAAATGTGTTACCAGGCCCAACATTGCCCTGATGGAAGTTTGTCTTACCACAGGGGAGAAGGTCTCATCATAGTCAACCCCTTTCCTCTGTGAGTAACCATTTGCTACTAGGCGCGCCTTGATTTTTTCTCCATTTTTTTCTGATACAATTTCTTTCTTCTTATTCACCCATTTGCATCCTATCGTTCTCTTCTCCTCTGGAAGCTACACCAACTCTCATGTCTGGTTCTTATGTAGAGACTCCATCTCCTCCACCATAGCATTCATCCATCTGCTTTTCTTTTGGCTGTGTACTGCCTCTTGAAATGTAGTAGGATGTCCTCTACTTGTAATGAGTGCATAAGAAACCAAATCATCGAATCCATACTTGGTGGGTGGCTTGATAGTGCGTCTGGGCCTATCTATAGCTATACTGCGATGTTGCTGATCTCCTGAATTAGGACTTCCTGCATTCTGAATATTGTCATCTCTACCATGAGTATCTAGCTCCACCTGCACCACATGTTCATTGTTGTTGTAATTTTCTGGCACCTATTTATTTTCTTCCTGAGTATGCTGCAACATGACTTTCTCATCAAAAAACCAAATTTCTACTGATCACCACCTTGTTTGCCTTCAAATCCCACAACTTGAAGCCTTTCATCCCTTTCTGATACTCCAGAAAAGTACACTGTCTAGACTTTGCATCAAGTTCCAATCTCTCACTAGAAACATGCACTTAGGCTGGACATCCAAATGCTCTCAAACCAGAGTAGTCTACCGCATTGTCTGTCCACACCTCCTCTACTACTTTCCTATCTAGAGCTGCCCTTGGTGACCTGTTAATCAAGAAACGTGTCATATTTACTGCTTCTACCCAAAAGTTCTTTTGCAAGCCCTGCTTTCAACCTGAAACACCAAACTATTTTAGTTATTGTTCTATTCATCATTTCCGCCACACCATTCTGTTGTGGTGTCTTGCGTACTATGAAGTGTTTCCTAATGTCATGCTGCTCCACAACTCCGTGAACTTTGAATCTGTGTACTCAGTACCATTGTTGGACCTGAGGCATTTGATTTTTCTCCCTGTTTGGTTTTCTACTTTAGCTTTCCACAACTTGAACTTGGCAAATGTTTCTGACTTGTGCCGTATGAAGTACACCCAGACCTTTCGTGAGTAGTCATCAATAAAACTCACGAAATACGTGTCCTCCCCCGTGATGTTACTCTTACTGGCCCCCAAATATCTGTATGAACATAGTCAAGAATTCCCTCCGTCTTGTGTGTGGCTATCTTGAACTGCACCCTATTCTGTTTGTCAAGAACACAATACCTGTAGAAAATTAAGTTTGCATGTTTTGACACCCTTCAATAGATTTTTCTTATGAAACTTTATCATCTCACACTCACCCATATGACCTAACTGCATATGCCACAAGACTGTACTATCTGGCTCAGACTTTACAGCTGCAGCACCTCCTACAACTGTAGTACCTAGCTAGATATTTCTTGCTAATTTCTGCCCCTTCATCCCTGTTAAGACACTATTACTCACCTTCATTACTCCACTTGCAGACTTGTAATTAAATCCATTACAATCTAAAGTGTCCAATGAAATCAGATTCTTCCTTAAATCCGATATATGTCTAACAACACATAATGTTCTAACACCATCAAACATTTTAATTCTAATTTTCCCTATTCCAACAATTTTGCATGATGCATCATTACCCATCAGAACAAGACTAGAACCTGCTAACCTGTAGGTGTTGAACCAATATTTATTGGGTGTCATGTGATAGGAACATGCCGAATCCAGAATCCAAGAATCTATGAGATGATTTGAACTGGATGAAACAGAAAACATATCCCCATCATTGCTCTCTGAGTCTGCTTCTTCCACTACATTCGTAGACTTTGATGGACCCTCTTTATTCTCTGTATTCCCCTTCTTTTTCTCTGGACAATCTTATTTTATGTGCCCCCTTTTCCCGCACTTAAAACACCGTGTCCTTCCTATTCCTGGAATTGGGCCGAGATTTATTGTTACTAGGTCCACACCGGAACTTGCTTCTCCCACTTTCCTGGTTACCCCTTACCACAAGCCCTTCACCTTGTAAATTCTCATCATTGGCTTTCCCCACACAAGAGTTGTAACCAAATTTTCATACAAGGAGAAGCAGGTTGGGAATTCAGTAACATCAACGCCTTGTCTTCGTCTTCGAACTTCACATCAACTCGCTTCAAATCATCGATGATCTGGTTGAACACGTTGATGTGATGGTTCATATCAGAACACTCTGACATCTTAAGACCATACAATTTCTGCTTAAGATAAAGCTTGTTCGTCAATGACTTGGACATATACTGACTTTTTAGTTTCTGCCAAACTGCCGCCGTTGATTCCTCATCCATGACTTGATGCATCACATCATCAGCTAGGCAAAGCCTGATAGTTGTCACAACCTTCACTTCCAGTTCCTTCCAATTGATGTCGTCCATGCCTTCTGGCTGCTTTTCGTATAATGCCTTCATCATGCACTGCTGCACTAACTGATCCTTGACCCTCCTTTGCCATAATCCAAAATTTCCAATTTCATCAAACTTGATCATGTCAAACTTCACAAAAGATATCCCAGCCATTGTAACCTATGGCTCTAATACCAATTGTTTGAAATAAAACGTGCGGAATGATGCAGCAATTATGATGAATAATACAGAAACACACAGATAATGAAAGCAATAAACAACACAAAGGATTTAATGTGATTCGGCAGAATGCCTACGTCCATGGGAGTAAGCGGTGACTGAAATTCACTATATTCAAAAATAGGGTTACATCATTGTCTTTGTACTAACCCTAGACATACTGAGGTATTATAGAATTCCTCAAATACCCATGTATCAATTCGCGGAGTATTTTCCCTAGCATCCCCAACCTATTAATTGTCCCAATTTAATTCAAAATCGATGCTGAACAAAATCGTCAACGGTTTTCCTTTACTTGAGGAAACCGTCGATGCACTTATGTCAAACCGTCAACAGTTTTCTTCTAATTGGCTTTTGTCTGAGACCGTTGATGTACCTATGCAAACTGTCGATGGTTTTTCTTCAGACCAGCTTCCTTGTTTTCTTCAACTTGCTTTCTCTGTACATGTATTCCACTCGATATGAGCTACATACTACAACATTACTGTTGTTATTTGCTAGAATATGTAGTTGTATGGTTATGTAGTGCTTGTTTTTAAATGAATTTGTTAAACTCCTTGTAGCTAAATAATCTGCAAAAGGCACAGGTAGGCGCACTGAAGCGCACTGATTCTTCAGGTGCAGTGAGTCACGCCTTGAAATTTTTGAAGCTGTTAAGAAATAAAACGTAGCCCGAACCAGCCCCAGCCCACTTCCAACAATCCAGCCTTTGACAGTTTGACTTGCACCAGCCCTAGCCCTTCGTCCCTTCGAAGCAGCACAAAAGCAGCAGAAGAAGTTCTTCTTCGATCAATCGATCTTTCGAAGCAGTATGAAACCAGCAGGAGCCCTTCGTCTTCAACCCTTTGAAGTTTGAACCAGCACGAGGCTTTTGTCTTCGACCCCTCAAACCAGCAGGAGCTCTTCGTATTCATGCCTTCAAACCAGCAAGAGCCCTTCGTTAGTTTGTCTTTGAGCCTTCGAACCAGCAGGAGCCTTTGTCATTGAGGTTCGAGCCTTCATGAGTCGTCATACTGCTTCAATTTTCAAACAAGTAAGTCATCGTTGTCGTCTCTTCTTTTTCTTCTTCTTCTTCTTCTTCGTCAGTTCTTTTTCTTCATCTTCTTCTTCTTCGGTTCTTTTTCTGCTTCTGCTTATTTTTTAGTTCTTCTTCTTCTTCTTCTTCAGTTCTGCTGCCTCCTACCAGCAGCTGCTTCTTATAATATTAACTTGCATTAATCCTCTAAGTTAATATTATATAATGTGTAATTAATTATGTAGTTTAATTCAGGTTTATGTTTTATAATTAATATATAACATTTTTTACTGAATTTTGCTGCTGTTTTGTAATTTTTTTGGAAAAGCAGTATATAAACTATACATTTTTCTGAAATATATTAATATATAACATTTTTACTGCATTTAGCTGCTGTTTTATTGTACTCTTTTCTTTTGATATTGAAGATGCTTTTGGTCCTTCAGCCTGGCAATTTTATTTCATTTCTAATTAGAAGCTTGAAATCTTGCATGTGTAATTACTTATGTTGAACTATGTTTGTTTCACTTGGAACTTGGTTGTCATAATTTCTATTGAATATTTTGGCATTTTAAATTCTAATATAACTATTGATGTGTTTTTATATCAATTACCCACCAAATAGGCATTATACACAATTTTAATAATTGCGTGCCTCACCTTTGCGAGGTGCGCGCCTTCACCTTGCGCCTCGCGCCTCGGCTCCAAGAACCCTCTGCGCCTCGGTGCACCTTGCGCCTTTGACTAGTATGATTAATAGTTAGACAAACTTAAAGAGAGGGCTCATGGCCCAATTCTTTTTTGAAAATGTTAAGTACAATGCTTGACGCAAATTGTGAGATCTCAAACACATTGGTACAATTATGGAGTATGTGAAACAGTTCTTTACTTTGATGTTGGATATCTAAGACATTTCAAAAAAAAGATAAGCTATTTTATTTTCTTGAGGGGTTGATACTATGGTGAAAGGCAGAACTTTGTTTACAAAAAGTTAAAAGACTTGCCTACTGCACAGGCTACCGCGGAACGCTCGGGTGACTATGTTAGGGAGAATTCCACAGTGTCCAAAGAGAGTGGCATGTTGCGTGGAAGCAACAGAAAGTCTTTGAAGGGAGCAAACCCAAAAAATGTGGGAGCTGAACCATGGCATCAACTTTAAAGGAAGTTTCACCATCTCAATATTTCAACATATTCAGTGGTAACGGTAAGTTAGCATACTTCTTATATCGAGGCCCTCATTGAGTTGTCGATTACCTTCACAAGTCATCGCTCGATGCCTTACAAGCTTCCATTGCTAAGGGGCCATAAGGAGATGATGAAAATTAGGAGGAGCCTTGAGGATGGGTGCAATGTGGTTACTTGACGTGTTGGAGAAGCAAACAAGTGAACCAAAAGTTAGCTAAGCAAAAGGGTTAATGTTTGTGGATCTGTTACCCAAACTGTGTCTCATTGGTGGAAGTGCAAAAACTCAATTTGAACTTGGAGAGGGACTTAGAACGCATGAAATTAGTTAATTTTGCAGCTCGGCCTACTCTAGGAGTAGCCAAGCAAGTGATTGTGAAGATAGGACTGTGGGTAGGACATGTAAATTTCAGCCATGCCAATGGATGATTTCCAAGTGATACTTGGGATGGAAATCTTGAGGGAGACTAAGGCAGTACCGATGTCATTTGTTGGTTCACTCTGTCTAATGGGATAAAGCCATGCAACTCAAGAAGGGGTTGAGAAGGAATAAACAAACATAACTTGTTATGTTGGTGGTGAATGAAGAGGTAGGCCAAGACAAAGTGCCTACTGCCACCCAACAAAGTTGTGATATTAGATAAGCTACTGCACAACTTGCGTCTGTGAAAAGGTGTGGAGCATGAGATTGAGTTGTTACCAAGGGTAGGCTTCCTACTAAAGGGTTATATTGGATACCACCTCCAAATTAACAGAGTTTAGTAAGCAACTTGATGAGTTATTAGAAGCAGGCTATATACACCCTTTGAAAGCATCGTTCGGGGCATCAATGTTGTTTTAGAGGAAACGTGATCGGAGCATGCAAATGTGTGTGGACTATTGTACGCACAACTAGGTGACTATAGGCAACAAGTATCCCATTCCGCTGATTGTTTATTTGTTTAATCAACAAAGTCATGCCTTTACAAAACATGACTTGAGGTTAGGCTACTATTAGGTAAGTACAACAGATGGTGATGACTAGAAGACTTCTTGCGTGATATGACACTGGGCATATAAATTCTTAGTGATGCCCTTCGGATTGACGAATACGCTAGCAACATTTTGCACATTCATGAACTAGGTGTTTCATGAGTATCTTGACTAGTTTTTCGTGGCATATCTGAATGACATTGTTGTCAATAGTTACACTCTATAGGAACATGAAGAGTATCTACAAAAAAGTGTTTGACAGGCTGAAGGAGAACAATCTTTATTTGAAGAAAGAAAAGTGCTCTTTTGCTCAAAAGAGCATCAAATTCCTTTGTCCTGTAGTTGAACAAGGTCATATTCGGATGCATATGGAGAAGGTGAGGATTATTCAAGATTGGAAGATCCTAATGACATGAAGGAGCTGCATTCCTTTCTTAGAATTGTCAACTACTATCAAGAGTTTGTGAAGGGGTACGTAAGGAGAATTGCCCCATTAATAGAGCTACTGAAGAAGGGTTATAGGTGGAACTGAATGGAGGAGTGCTAGAAAGCCTTGACAACTTGAAGGAAACCATGATATGAGATATGGTACTTGCTTTTTCGGACATCATTAAGGTCTTCAAGGTATAGACATATGCGTTAGACTATGGCCTTGGTGGAATCTTGTTACAAAATGGGCATCCTATTGTGTATGAGAGTCACAAGCTTAGTAAAGCAGAGTGAAAGTACACAATTCAAGAGAAGGAGATGCTTGCGGTGATACATTTTCTTCATATATGCTGACATTACTTACATAGGTTGAAGTTCGTGGTGAAAATAGATGGCTGCCAGTCCTTTATTTATATGGTCTAAGTTATCACCAAGCGGGCCCGTTGGCAAGAATTTTTGATGTAGTTTGATTTCTCGTTTGAGCACAAGGCGGAGCTTGCGGCCTTACAACTGGTAACACACTTGACAGCAAGTGAGATTACCACGATGATGCATGAACGCATAAGGAGAACCTTATTAGAGATCCAGCTGCCCAAAATCTCATAAAGTTGGTGGAAGTCGGCAAAGTGCACCAATTCTGGTTAGAAGATGGATTACTAATGATACATGGTAACCGACTCTTTGTGCCTCAAGCTCGAGACCTAAGGAAGTTGAGAGAGTGTTGTAACATCATAGGCAGGCCATCTAGGATGGTGTTGCACTTTGGCAGTGTTGAAGCAAAGGTAGACAAGGTGAAGCGGAATATCTTGGGGCTGTTGGAGCCTTTTCAAGTACTAATGAGACCAAAGGAGAGTGTCTCACTTGACTTCATCACTGACTTGCCTAGGGTCATAGGTATAGGGTCTATACTTGTGATTATTGATAGGTTTTTGGAGAATGGTACCGCACCGAAGTAATGATCGGCAAAGGAAACAATCCATTTGTTTTTCAAACAAGTGGTTAAGTTTTGTGGTGTTCAGTGTTCCCTAAGACATCGTTAGTGATCGAGTTAGAAGATTCATAGGGAACTTTTGGACAAAACTTTTTAGAATCCTTAGTTCACATATGTTGTGAATTGTGGCTCACATATTGAGTGGATAGCATACACAAAGGGAAAGCATGAAGGGAATCAAGCAGTAGCAGGGGAAACCGTCGATGGATTGGCTCTAACCGTCGACGATTTGGAGCAAGATTTAGACAAAATACATTCTGTCTGAAACCATCGACGGTTTCGTTTAAATCATTGACGGTTTGGCTCGGGATGCCCAGTGCAGATTTCAAATTTTGAATGGAGAACGTTAGTATGGTTGGGGTTTGGAGGGAAAACCTCCGAAAACTCTATTTATATGTCTTATCGGATGTATTTCTAGAGTGGGTTGATAGTTGTTGAGAGAATTGAGAGGATTCTTGTATTGCTCTTGTAATTTTCACAAGAAGATAGTGAATCCTTGCTGTTTGTTTCCATGGATGTAGGCATTGCCGAACCATGTAATTTCTTGTGTCATTGTGATTGTTCTTACCTTCATTTACTTGCCATGGTTGTAGATTGTTCTGCATATTCACCATTAAAGTGATGCATTGTGTGTTTGATTCTTTACGTACAAATATATATTCCGTTGTGCATATTTGTGGGTTTTACACTACAAATTGGTATCAGAGCATTGTTGTAATGGCATCTGGATCCATGGTTCGAAATCGCGGTCGCGGGTAACGTCGCGAAACGGTCGCGGGTGTCGCGGGTCGCGGGAGACGCGGGTGTTACGTAACGGGAAGCGGGCGTAACGGTCGTGAATTTTTTTCACACATGCACAACCATGCCAAAATTAAAAAATAAGCATGAAATCCATTAATACATGATTTTTAATGAATTTTGCAGGCTTTCATTCACCCTACAAATGCTTTTTAATAGGCATTATGATTTTTATATTAATTTTAGTGCGCTGTTTACAAAAAAAAGCATATTTTTTTATAGTTTACATTAGTTTAATGAGTAAAAAGATGTAGAAATGTAAGAATCAATTAATTAAAGTCATAAAGTTACTAAAAATGAATCAATACTCAATAGACTTAATACTCAATAAGTCAATATACACATTACAGTGATTACACATACATGAATTTAAAAAGTGATTAATATCAAATATCAATAAATAGTTGAAAATACATGAATACAATATTACAAATTTATAACATAACACATGTCACCACCAAAAAGAATGACGTGGAGGGTCTTCATAATTTGCATCTGTATCTTGAGATTGGGATGGGAAATTATCTCCCCATCCTTGTGGAAATACATAGTTAAATGAACCCAAGTTTGCGTCATTTTGTTGTTGCTCTTGAAAATGTACTGGTGATGAAAAGTCTCCTGAATAATGTCTATAAGTTGGGGCAGGGGCTGGCTCTGGGTAGTGTGTAGAAGAAGACTCACTAGATCCTGAGATTCCTGATCCACTGGGATAAAAATGTGAGTCACGAGATGCATAATGTGGATATGCTGGATGAGATCCATATGATTGTGATGATGAACCATCTAAACCAAAGTTGCCAAAACTACGAACCACACCATATGAATCTTCAGTAGAATCGCTAGGGTCACCACGAGCACTCCTTCTCCTGGGTTGTGAAGATTGGTTCCCTGGAGGAATACCCAAGTCATAATTTTCAGGTATGTCATGTAGTCCATAAGGATCAGAAGGATATATATCCCTTCCAAATGATGTCCCTGTATCATATCCATAATTATATTCTATACCGCCGCCTCCACCACCACCACTGCCACCCCTCCCAACCCCAGCTCCAGCACCACTATTACCGTCATCATCACTTGGTGGGCTCAAACCAAGATTGTCATCACTTTGTGTGCGTTCAGGACTTGAACTTGAATCATCATGCGCGTTTATTGGTGGTTGATCACCTCCTTCTGTAGTACCACCAACCTCTTCATTTAACCAATTTGAATTGTCCTGACCGTCGAGTAGTGGTGTCTCTCTCTCCTCTAACCATTGACTTAAAGGATCATCTTCTTCGAAAATGTAGTCCAAATTGATAGGATTGAAACCCTCTTCAATTTCTCGTTGGCTTCTTCTCATTGTACGTTTTAACTTTAACCTCATGTTGTAATGTACGAAAACAAGTTTTTGTAGTCTCATGTACTTTAATCTATTTCTTGTTTTCGTATGGATGAGGCTAAAGGTGCTCCAATTACGCTCACAGTTTGAAGCTGATGTGGTCTGGCTAAGAACTCTAATTGCTATTCTTTGGAGCTCAGGAGCACACAAGCCATAATGAATCCACCATTCAGCTGCATGAATAATTAAAAAGAGTTTTATGTTAGTATAGCGTATTTCAAAAGTCAAATTTGAACACAAAGAGAGAAAATAGAGTAATTCTCTATTATTTAGCTATATAGCCATATTTACCAGGATTTGTTTGTTTTACTGCCCTTTGAGCCAACGGGGTTCCAAAAGTCTCCTGCCTATCTCGATATAGCAACAACTAAAAAATGATGATTGTGAAATATAATTAATTAATTAGATATATTAATAATTATTCTTAAAAGTATTATTAAATACTAGAACAATTCATTATTCAATTTAATGGAACCAAAACTTACTTGATTAATAGCCCGAATTTGAGTATCTATATCGGGTACCAACTTGGTTATCACTTTTTTAACTCCATCCATGACTTCTCTAGCAACTTCAGGAGAGGGTGGGGCACCATAAAGAAATTGTGGGTTCAAAAAATACCCTACAATTAAATTTAGAAACATATTAATCAATAGTTTTCTAATGCAACTATGCATAATTTAAAAGTTAAAATAATAAGAAATTGTATTTGATTTACACTTACCAGCAGCGTGCAAATCTTGGTGCAACTGAAAACTCCACCGGTTGTCAATAATTTTCCAATAGTCTTTGTAAAACCGGCAATCTTTTTGAATGGCCAACTTCGCCCTATCAATTGCCTCGTATATGAAGCCCATGGTTGGTTTTTCATCACCATCAACCAATTTAAGAACTTTTACCAAGGGTTCTTGCACTTTAATTATATCAGAGGCCTTTTGCCAAAACTCTTTGCCTAAGATAATTTTCTTTGAATCATATGCTGGGCCTGATTTTGCCATTCCAAACCTTGAGTTTTTCCAAGCATCAGATGTAAACATTTCCCTTAGTGCTTGTTTATGCCTGACAATAGTCTCCAAAGCAATGAAATTTGTGGCAAATCGAGTGATGGCAGGGCGAAGTAACTCTCTATTATTTGTGAATTTCTTCATGAAATTCACTGTCCATTTGTGGTTGTAAATAAATGAGGTTATTGTTCTTGCATCTTCTAAGACCTTCTTCACGTTACTTTTCTTACCAATATCTTCAAGAATAAGGTCTATGCAATGAGCTGCACATGCTGTCCAATAGAGATTGGGCCTCTTCTGCATTAATAATTTTCCTCCTGCCTTCATTGCAGCTTCATTATCAGTCACTACTTGGACAACATTCTCCTCTCCAATTTCTTCAACCACCTCATCCATTAATCTGAAATGGAATTATAAATTCAATAATTACTACTATTTAATTAAAAACATGCAAGTCCATAATACTATTTGCATATACAATTAAAATTAGAAAATTACCTGAAATAATATTCGGCTGTTCTGCTTGGCACATCAGAGGCATCAACTGATTTATGAAACACGGTGCCTCTATCGCAATAAACTAAAAAGTTTATAATGTGTTTTCTAGTTGGTCCTGACCAACCATCACACATAAGTGTTACACCTCTTTCCTTCCAAATTCCAGCAAAAGAAGCTATATAATTTTTCATTTCTTGATACTCTTGCTCCAAATAAATTTCAGATATCTCATAGGGTGATGGACCCTTCACCCCCTTTCCAACCTCTGCAGCAATATCAAGCATAGGCTGCATAAATGGAGAGTCAGCTACATTCGCTGGAATCCGATTATAAATTAGGAATTTTCCAACCGCTTTTCCTAATTTATTTCTTAAACCTTTCAGTAACTTTGTGTTGAGTTTTGGTTGTTTCGCACTCTTGTTTCTTTCTAAAATAGGATCCATTGCCTTTAGTCTAGCTTCAGGGGCATCAGGATTGATCCATTGTCGTCCACTACCTCCAGCTTCTCGACCACTATAAGATCGAGCTCCTGCTCTATTGAAACCACTGGTAGCACCACTGCCAGAGCCACCTCCCTCTTCATAAATATTACCCCTTCCAGTTGTTCTTGCTCGAAATCTTTGTCTCTCTTCCCATTGTTGTTGTGATCGCATGCTTTCTTGTCGAGCAAATCTCATACTTTCTTCTTCCAAGTCTTCTTCATCGCTCAAATTCTCAAAATCTCCTCTAATTTGGGCTTCTGCTTCTTCTTGCCTTTTTTGTTTATGTCTTTTCTTCTCAGCATACTGTTGTAGATGTTTCATCATTTGTTCTCTTACTTGTGTGGTCACATTTGAGCATCCAGCTACTTGACCCTTTTTATGTGCCAAGTGTTGTTTCAAGCGTGTAATGCCCCCTTTGATTATCTTCCCACATAACTTACACATAATAACATGTCTATTACCGTCTACCGCAGTACCAAAATGCCATCCAATATCTTCACTAGGTAAGTTTTCATTTCCTCTATCACGTGACATATTGATAGACTTAATTTGATGATCTCTATACAAAATATAAAGAAAATACAAAGTTACAACCTTCCTACAATGACAGGAATAATATAATTAGTAATTTAGTAAATATTAAATAATAAGTACTAAATAGTCCTAATTTTAAATACTTATTACGTAAAAATAAGTATAATATTTGATTAAAAATAATAAGTAATGTTTATTATTTTTATATATAAATATACAAAATTATAAAATATTAGATATTTTATTACAAAAAAAATATATTCCTTTATCTTTAAAAAGATATTTTCATTATTTTTTATAGCTTGATTTTATTTTCATTTATAACTATAAGAAATTAATAGGTGAAAAAGATTTTTGCTCTACTTTCATATACATCATAGCATCACAAATAGAGATCCATACATTACAAATTGACTATTTAATTTTTTAAACATTTTCTCAGTATATGGATTAAAATATTAGATATTTTATTACAAAAAAATATATTCCTTTATCTTTAAAAAGGTATTTTCATTATTTTTTTAACTTGATTTTATTTTTATTTATAACTATAAGAAATTAACATTGTAATTTTAAAGGTGGAAAAAACTTGCTCTACTTTTATATACATCACAGCATCACTAATAGAGATCCATACAGTATAAATTTTCTATTTAATTTTTTAAGCATTTTCTCAATTTATGGATTAAAATAAAATTTTTCTACAAATTCCAGTAGTAAACTAATAATTAGCAAAAATCTGAATTATTAATATATTAACTATTAGGTTAAAATGTTTTTTATTAAGTTATCAATTTTTACTTTATTTGATAACTGAAAAACAAAAAATAGATCATGTAACGATTTATTTTACCTAATTTTAAATTTAACGTCAAAATGATATTTTAAAACTTAAAAAATATTTATAAATAGGAAATATGTAATAAAACTAAATTTTCCTAATTACCTTTCAAAAAATATAAGACAATTAAAATATTTATAAATTAAGAAAATTTTATTTTACATAATTATTACTATTTTTTGATTTTTTACTCTATTAAATTACTCTTTTTTTAATTCAATTTAACAAACATAATTTACAACAAATTATAATTAAAAAAAAAAACATAATAAAAAGTTTAAGATGTGGAAGATTTCTGATCTTTGAAAAGAAAAAAAACACAAGAGCTGCATCTATAGGCAAGGCATAAGACTAGAAAAGAGTATTTTTTGTACTAATGTTGTATCTTGGAAGTCTGTAACCATAATACTATTAGTCTATTTCTAACGGTGTCAGCTTTCAAAAAATGTTAATGCGATACCATATAAATGAAATTGATATTGTATATGAATATAATAATTTACAACAAAAAAAAATGCTGTTAGGGGAAATAATTATGCAAAATGTTGTTTTACTCACAAATATAAAATAGCATAGAAATAGAACATGAGAAATTGTCCACTCCATATTTTTGGAATGCCATGTCATAGTCATTTATTTTAAAATAATATATATTTTATATGCAATGAAACCAAAAGGAAAGAAAGAATACGTAAAGAATGAATAAAAGTATGTTAATCAAAACAGAATATGACATGCTTAAATTGTTTAGGAACCAATTTGCATATTAAATGAATCTGAAATTTTAAAGCTTTTTACTCTATTAAATTACTCTTTTTTTTTTAATTCAATTTAACAAACATTACTTACAATAAATTATAATTAAAAAAAAAAACATAATAAAATATTTAAAATGTGGTTGTGGGTGTTGAGTGTTATTGAAATAAAGCTTATCTCATACGCGAGATGAGCAGAGGGCAGAGAGTCTGAGACTCTGAGTGAGACCGAGAGAGGGGAGGCGACTCGGAGGATGGAGGAGCCTCGAAGCCTCGAAGCTTCGTGCGACGACTGGCGGACGGCTGGCTGGTGGCTGCGAGTGCGACGACGCCGACGACTGGTAGAGGGCTGGCTGGTGGCGGCGAGTGCGACGACTGGCGGTGGCGGATGAAGCTGCCTTCGGCCACTCTCAAGCTTCGAAGAACTTTGTTAGGTTCAGGATTCAGGAAACGAAGGCTGCGAAGATGAGTAACTCAGGCTTCAAAGGAGTGAAGGCGTGAAGCCATCTTATAGCTTCAGCGGCTCGGCCAACAAAACTGCAAGTAAGTATTTTTGTTCTTTGAATGTTAGATTTAGGTAGATTGAATGGTAGATGGGTGCTTGGGACTCGGGAAAGGGGGAAAGGAACGCTGCGCAGCAGAAAGCAGATTCTGCAAGTTGTCGGTATGTAACGGTCCGTAACGGACTGTTACGGAGTGTAACGTAGGGGTAACGGCTGTTACGGACCGTTACGGAGACGTAACGGCCGTTACGGCTGTGAATTTTTTCCGAACCGCATTATCGGCCCGGATCGGTTTCGGAGCCCTTGATTTACGTTACGTATCGGCCGTTACGTTACGTAACGGCCGTTATTTAAAACCATGTCTGGATCTTCATCTGCGAAATTTGACGTTGTCAAGTTTGATGGAATTGGGAATTTCGGTTTGTGGCAGAGAAGGGTGAAGGATCTTTTGGTGCAGCAAGGCATGGTGAAGGCCTTATACGGAATTCAATCGGAAGGCATGGATGAAGCAACTTGGAATGAATTGGAGGCAAAGGTTGTATTAACCATCCGGCTATGTTAGGCTAATGACGTGTTGTATCACATCATGAATGAGGATTCTCCGATAGCAGTTTGGCGTAAACTAGAAAACCAGTATATGTCTTAAGTATTTATCGAACAAACTCTTTCTTATGCAAAGTCTGTATTGACTTAAGGTGGTGGAGGGTTCGGATTTGAACCAGCATATCAACGCATTCAATCAGATTGTGAGTGATTTGATGCATGTTGATGTAAAGTTCGAGGAGGAAAGCAAGGCGCTGATGTTATTAAATTTCCTACTTGCGTCTCACACTTATGAGAACTTGGTTACCACTCTTACATGGGGCAAAGAAAGCTTGAATTTGGAAGAGGTGACAAGTGCATTGCTCGATTTTCATCAAAGAAAAATGGCCAGCGATGAAGTTTCACATGGTGAAGGGCTTTGTGGTGAAGAGTAACCAAGAGCGTGGAAGACGTAGGTCTCGGAGTGGATCTCGGTTGGGGTCCGGGGAGAGGAAGGACATGAAGTGTTTAAGTACGGTAAAATTGAGCACATAAGACCAGAATGTCTAGAGTGGAAGAAAGGGAATGTTGAAAATCAGCAGGATCTGTCAAAATCTGCAAATGTAGTGGAAGGAGACTTAGGGAGTAGTGGTGGTGATATGCTTTGTGTTTCATCGGGTTCGGAGTGCCTCACAGATGATTCTTGGATCCTAGATACCGGATGCTCTTATCACATGACAGTAAATTGAAAATGGTTCAACACCTACAAGTCAGTTAATATTGGTTAAAATATTTGGTATTGGAAATGTCAAAATCAAAATGTATGATGGTGTTGAAAGAGCCATAAATGATGTAAGGCATGTACCGGATCTAAGGAAGAATGTAGTTTAATTGGGCACTTTAGATTGTAATGGGAACAGTTGCAAGTCTGAAGTGGGGAAATGAAAGTGTGTGAAGGCAACTGGATAGTGATGAAAGGAGAAAAGATAGCGGGAAATATTTATACATTGCGGGGTAATACGGTTATAGGTGGAGCTGCAGCTGTAGAATCCGAGTCAGATGTTTTGTGGCAAATGCGGTTAAGGCATATGGGTGACTACATGTATTCAGATGTTTGGGGATCGGTAAATATAGCATCAGGGGGCAGACATGTTTTTCATGGGTGTATCACGAAAGGTCTTGATTTATCTCATGTAGTACAAGCCTGATATGTTTCCCAGGTTTAACTTGTGGTTGAGGTGGGGTACCAGATCGGGAGAGGGATCCTCATGTCAGACATTGGGACTGAGTACGCTAGTTTTGTTCAAGAAGTTTTGTGAGCAGGGCATGTTATATGCAGGACTTGCAGGGTACTTCTTGGTGAAGTTAGTGAGTATGATGCGTTTCTCGTGTGACCGATCACCAAAGGCATCACTAGATGGGAGAGTTGCATGTAAATTGTGGCTAGGTTTTGCGATAGACTACTCGGGTGTGAGTGGATGTCCACTAGTGCACTATTCTAGCGATAGAGGATCTAAGCTTGGTGTTATGTTTGGAAAGTACATCTTTCTGGGGTATAAGAAAGGTGGGTGCAAGTTGGGTGATCCTGTGGCAAAAAAAGGGGTGATCGAGGACATGAATTTTGGTGATAAAGCCATGTGGTAGCGTACTTAGGTAAAAGAAGAGAAACAAATATTAGAAAACTGCGGTAGCAGCAAACATGTAATTCAGATGGAGTTAGATACTCAGGGCCGAAATGCAGAGAGTTCTATCTCGGGTGAACAGTTTCACAATTTAAATGGGCATGTGATGCTGGTGAAGCTACAGATTAAGGGTAAAGATAACATTGTTTATATTGCAGGGAGTTTTAGCTTGGGAGACCACCAAGATCACGGTGGGCCCATGTGCACTATTAGACCACCACTCAGGTATAAATTTGGCATTTTGGGGTTTTATGCATTTATTACTATTAGCAGTAAGGTTCCTACTATTTTTCAAGTTAAAGTGCACGGCAAAGGGAAAAATAAATGGATAAGTGCTATGGTGGAGAAGATGAAGTTATTGTATGAGAACCAGGTGTGGGAGTTGGTGAGGCTTCCAATGGGAAAGAGGGTAATGTATTTGTTGTGTGTGAATAACATGTTATTGGCTGGTAAGACTTTGACCGAGTCTAATAAGTTGGAAACTATGTTGAAAAGTTTTGACATGAATGTGTTGGGTACGGCCAAGAAGGCTCTTGGTTTAATGATTCGCATGGACATAGTTGTAGGGAGATTAGTGTTATCTTAGGGTGGCTTTGTGGACAGGGCTGCAAGGAGATTGGTGTTATCTCTGGGTGGCATTGTGGACGGAACCATAGGGAGACTCTGTTTGCCGTCTCAGGGGGGTTCTGTAGAGAATCGCTGTGAAATGTCTACCGCTCAGTACTCAAAGACGGGTTGTGATATTTGGGATATGTCAAAGGTTCCCCATGGTGGTGCAATGGGGTGTTTTGGTAGGCGACAAAGTGGACTATCAATTGTGAGATATGTTAAAGACTATGCAGGGGGCTTTGGTGATATAAGACTTGCTGCAACTTTTGTGTTTACTGTTGTGGGAAGGCCTTGTTGGAAGCCTAGGTTGAAGTTTTCGAGTGTAACATCTACAATTGAATCGAGGTTGATAGTAGAAGCCGAAACTGCCATCTGCAAGTTCAAGCGGAGTTGCTTGGAGTTGGTGTTCGTCTCCAGTTGCTAGACGGAAGACGGTCACAACCTAACATCCCAAGTTCAAGGTGGAGCAGCTTGTTCATGTTTTAGGTTTCTCCTAAGGGGTGTATGTTCGCCAAGGTGGAGATTGTTGTGAATTGTGGCTTACATACTGAGTGGATAGCATACATAAAGGGAATCAAGTAGCAGCAAGGGAAATCGTCGACTGTTTGGAGCAGATTTTCAGACAAAATACATTCTGTCTGAAACCGTCGACGGTTTGGCTCGAGATGCCCAATGTAGATTTCAAATTTTGAATGGAGAACGTTAGTATGGTTGGGGTTTGGAGGTAAAACTTTCGGGAACTCTATTTATATGTCTTATTAGATGTATTTCTAGAGTGAGTTGATAGTTGTTGAGAGAATTGAGAGGATCCTTGTATTGCTCTTGTTATTTTTACAAGAAGATAGTGAATCCTTGCCATTTGCTCTCGTGGATGTAGGCATTGCTGAATCATGTAATTCCTTGTGTCATTGTGATTGTTCTTATTTTCATTTACTTGCTGTGGTTGTGGATTGTTCTGTATATTCACCATTAAAGTGCTGCATTGTGTGTTTGATTCTTTACATACAAATATATATTTCGCTGTGCATATTTGGGGGTTTTACACACAACATATTTGACATCTCTTCTAGCTACCACTTCAAACAGATGGATAGACTGAGAGATTCAATTAGCTACTAGAGGAGTAATTGCGCCAATTCTTCAGCGCCAACCAAAAGAGTTGGGTGAAGTTACTTGACGTGGCTCAATTTTGTTTCAATGTCTAAAAGAGTTCAGCAACCAACAAGAGTCTTTTTAAACTTGTTGAGACGAATTTCTACTGTTACCTCACACATTGAATGAGCCATTCAAAGGAAAGAGTCCAAGAACTTACATCTTCATTAACAAAATGCTTAGATCACCTAAGCTTACTTAGAGAAAGCTTCGAAGCGGATAAAGAAGTTGACAGATCAAGGGAGAAGATTGTTGCACTATAACGTGGGTGACTTGGTGCTTGTTATGCTTTGTCCAGAGCAGATCAAGTCACTATGAGGTTGAGATAGGATACTGCTTAGCAAATATGAAGGACTAGTCCCCATCTTGGCTAAAATCGAGAAGTTCTCTTACAAGGTTGATCGTTTGGCTTGGATTAAGGTGCATCTTGTGTTTCACGTCAATTTCCTTAAGCCATTCATCGCTAACCCTAAAGATCCTAGCGTTATATTGTCAACCAAAACACCACTAAATACAATGCAACCTAACAAATAGAAGTTGAAGTCATCCTTGTAGATAAAGAGTTCGCATTGTTCAAGAAGAAGCGGTATGAGTTTTTAGTGAAGTGGAAAGGCTTAGGAGACGAAGAAATTTGTTGGATGTCATCAGAATACATGGAACCATTGTGAACAAAGTTGAAGAGTTCTTAAAGTCTACAAGGACACCGACTGCATAAGTGGGGTAGAATGTCACGAGCTGAGCTTGCTTATGGTATTTTGTTTGCATGTGACCACTTGTATTTTGCATATGGCATCGGTAACCTTCATGTAAATAGTAGTATAGGTTTTATTCATTGATTGTGTGATGTAGGACAAGAAGCAAGACCTTGGAAGATCCTTGCTAGAGTATACTTAAGAAGAGTTAGGTTAAGGAATTGTTGGTTAAGTTAGTAGTTTATTATGTGTTTAGTTAATTAGTAGAGTATTATGTGTATTTGGAGGCTTGTTTGCAATGTTTGTGTATTCTAGGGATATGTTTGTAATGTAGTGTAGTTTTAGGGTTTATATGTAATTTCATGTGAAGAGGCTTTCTTATAAATTAAAGTCATGTTGTAAGCAGTTGTTGATGAATTTGAATTGAAGTGAATGTGAGGTTCCCCCTGGCAGCTTCTCTCTCCTGCCTGCCTCTTCCTTCTCTTCTAATGTCTCCATGGCTGTAGAACCCTGATGCTGCCCTTACATCAGTGTGTCAATGCCTTTGTGGAAAATGGGAGTATGACTCCTTGGTCTCTCACTAAACACATGTTGGCCTATGAAGGTGTTAGTAATGAATTGAGTTGCTTTACAATTTACTGTGTGATTCTCATTTTCTTACTTGATTGCGTACTGCTTTCGCTTACTTTGCATTCGATAGTTGTGAATGTGTTCTTGTAGTAAAATGTAGTATACTTTCGATGGACTAGTTAAGTAAGCGTGCTTTAGCTAGTGCTGCATGGCCCTTCACAAGGTGTGATGTGTTTGACTTGTGACAATTGGTCAACAACAACAACAACAACTAAGTCGCAATAGGTGGGATTGACTTAATACAAGGTTGGCTACATGGGTCCTTTTCTACCAAATGATTTTAGACAATATCCTGTATCAAATCCTTACTATCTTATTCCAAGTGATTATAGGTCTACTTTCATACTTTCTACTACTACTATCATTAATTAGTCCACTCACTCTTCACTACTGTATTATTAGGCCTATGTTGCAAGTGCTCAAACCATCTCACCCACCCCTTCTTTATCTTATCTTCTAGTTCTATGCCTTAACACAAATGTATTTATTCCTTAAGTTCTTTTGGAGTTAGACCTCTCATCCACCCTAAATTTGTCTTTTTGGATATGTTATTTCTTAGTTATTCAACATTCCAATCTATATAGCATAGTTGGTGTTATGGCCATCTTATTGAACTTTCTTTTTAATTTTAAGAGTATTCTATATCACTACACGCTCAAAAGCTTTTTCCATTTTACTCAACCTGCTTTCACTCTACGTATTACATGTTCTTCTCTTTCAGCTTCAGCAATAGATCCAAGGTATTGAAATCTACTAGTGCTTTCAATTTCTTGATTCTTTTCTCCAATATTCCTCCTATCATGACTAAAATTGCATTTCATATTTTCTGTCTTATTTTTTGTGATTCTAACTTAGATTCTACTCCACCTCTAGTTTCACCGATCAAGATCATATCACTTGCAAACGACATATAGCATAAGACCATAATGACTTTCTGAAGATTTTTTGAAACCCGCATTTCTAGCCTTAGACTTTGTCAATAACCCTTTCCAAAGTTTCATTGTATGATTCGTAGATTTAATTCCATGATAATTATTACAATTTTGAATATCTCCTTTTTTTAAAATATATATATATATATATATGTTTAGGTATTAAAGTATTTTTCAGGCATTCTATATTTCTTATAATTGTGTTAAATAAATTAGTTAACCGAATAATTCATTATCGCCTATGCATTTCCAAACTTCAATTGGGATGCCATTTGGTTGTATATCTTTTCCTTTTTCATAATGCATACTTAACCTCATTCACTCTAATTTTGCAGACAATTTTCAACTTGGTTTTTATTAAATAACTTATTGAAGTAATTTAATCATCTTTATGTGTTCTTTAACCAAAATATTGTCATCCTTATTTTTTATACATTTGATATTGCCTATGCCCTCCCTCTTTCTTTATCTAGCTCTAGCAAGTTTCCCCTTTTTTGCGTGTAGTCTAGCATATAATTTAGTACATGCTTCATGTTTAGCATCACTAACAGCCTTATTTTTTGGCATCTTTTCTTGTCTCTTTATATTTTTCAAAGTTTTTAATGTGTACATATATTTGCCATGTCTTAAGAAACATTCTTTTTGTATTTACAGCTTTTTGTATGTTTTGATCCCACCACCAAATTTCATTGGTATATGAGAATCTTTCTTTAGTTTCCAATAGACCTCTTTTACTGTCATTTTAACATAACTAGTTATCTGCAACAAGGCTGTGAGTCTCATAGTGTCCATCTGGGTCATGCTAACCTGGGGTAAAATAACTAGGATTGTAAGTAAAGCTGATTAAATCTTGGTTTTAAAAACTCGTGTGTAACAGCCGTTATATAATGGTATCAGTGGCTTCCAAGACCGTTGCTGAGCTATATCTTGGTGGTCCTCTGATACTTTACATTATGGCTGTTATGTAATGGTATCAGTGGCTTCCTAGACCATTATTTTCTTGTTCAGATTTCAGGGCATGCCAATTTTCTGCATTGTCTGAGTCATACATAAGTGGTTGTCTTATTGTAAATAGGTTATGAACCCGTGGATACTGATTCCACATGCATGTTTGAAACATTTATGACTCCTGTGACATGTATAGGATTGGCATTTGTGTTTTGCAGTTGTCTTACATAAGCTGTCAAACATCATGCTATATATGCTTGCATCCTCTTTCTAGTGTTATTATCGTTGGTTGACCAATATAGGAATTCTTAATGCTGACCAATTCATGTTTCAAGTCATTGTCTTCTCTGAAGACATTTTCATTCTTACTGTTTGTTTACATTCATAAGATCAAAACGTGATTTGATGTTAAGTTCACTCGTTCCTGAAATGCTATCATGAGTTACAACTTGAAGTCATTAGACTCGTTACTTTTCTCTTTGGTGTTCATTTTCCTGTAGTTGCACAATGCCGTATTGCCATATATTTCCATTAACCTGTTTTACTCCCATGGTTGGACATTTCATTTCTTTGTTTAAAAATGGCAGGTACTGTATGGATGCAAGAGCCATTCCCTTGTGGCCTATATCAAGTGGTCAGCCTTCTATGGCTGATATTCCTAAATGCAGCTACTGTGGTGGTCTTCGAAAGTTTGAATTTCAGGTATTGAATCATGTTTTCCCTATCATTTTTTTCTTCTGATGGGTGTTCAATTGTTAATGGCAACATATGAGGGTTTGTAATGGACTCAGTGAATGCTTATTACCTGACACTTAGCAAAGTTTCATGGTAGGTATTAGAAAATAAGGGAACTAGTGGTAACTATATACAGATCTTCAAATACAAGGATATACATGATGTTCAAGTAGATGTACACTATTAATTGTTAATTACTAGTGTCACGGCTACAGGGAAAGATTACTAAGTGTTCAATCATAAAACATACTGGTTAAAATCGAGATGTGCATCTGCTGCACCATTTTTTATTTAATACCTATTTTTTTTGTCAGCTGTATTATTAAATGTCTAAAAGGAAAAGGAATTTTAAACAGCTATTAGATTGATTTTTTTCCCCTTGCTTTTGACACATGAAAATAAGAAGGAAGAGAGGTAAGAGAGGATAAGGTACCCCCTCTAAGGGAAAATAAACAAAAAAAGAAAAAAAAATTAAAGCAATAAAAAAGATGTGATAAAAAGAATGTTATGTGCGTTAGAATGTTATATGTTGTATCTTTACTGTCGAAAAAAAAAAAAAAAAAAGGATTAAAGAGAGTAAGGTATCTTCCCATTAGATGAATTCTGTTATATGCTTTACTGTATTAATGTTAGGCAACTAAGAACCAATATATACAAAAAGGAAAAAATATAGTTAAAATGGGAATATTAAGAGGGATGAATTGGTGTAACCCTTGTTCATGTTTGGATTGTAGGTGTAGAATAGATCGAATAAAATGGAATCAAATTTGTTACTTGATTTCTTAATTTTTTATTCCATTCCATTCCCACCTCATTACATTCTGCAAACTAAACATGTGATAAGGGAATGAGGAATGAGTGCATGTATAGTAAGTGAAGTGAATAGAAGTTTTTGTAGATGATTAGGCGAGGAAAGTGCAACTAAAATGGTTTGGGCACATGCTGTGCAGACTAGGTTTCTCATTGGTAAGAGTATAATTTAATTGACTAGGAATCTGTAGGTCGGGGGGAAGTGTAAACTCAGAATAGCTTGGATTAAGGTAGTAAGAGACTTTGGCAGAACTTTCATTTTCAAAGATTGTTGTCCTAGGTCAAGGATATGTTTAATATTCCCAACCCCAACAAGTGGGATTCAAGGCCATTGTTGCTCCTAAGTGTGTCTGGGGGTGCTTGCAGCTCATATTTGATCTCTCTGTGCATGCGTGCATGTGCATCTCCTCAGTATCAGTGACCAATCTATATTTCAAGGTCTTAATGCCCTGTATTTCCCTATAATAAATCTTAAGTTTTCATTATTACTTCTACTAACGGTACAGTTGTTGGTGTTCCCAGATCATGCCTCAGCTGCTGTATTATTTTTCTGTGAAGAATGAGGTGAATTCCCTTGATTGGGGTACTATTGTTGTGTACACATGCGAAGCTTCTTGCCAAGGAAGCTTGGGTTACAAAGAGGAATTTGCTTGGGTTCAGCTGGCATCTCCGTCTGCCACCGTACCTTGATGCTGCTATATTTAGCAACTGGTATTTTATGTGCCATTTTTTCGCAGGTCAGTAATTGTTTTTTGGCTGGACAAGAGAAGGTAAAAGGCAGCAGCTACTCAATTTTGAGCATCGAAGTCTGGTTTTATCCATGAAGCTACTCATGATAAGGTGTGTGATACAAAATCATTGGGTAGATAGCAATTGCATCATCCGGTTTTCCCCATCAGAGCTGTTTTATGCATTGTGGTGATAAGAAAGCGACTTTTTGCCGTCGTAAAAAAAATTCTTTAGGTCTTGCGCACATCACTCAAATATGAAGTTTTATGAGGCCTTACGGTGTGTTTGTTTTGTAGGTCAAGGTTTTAACAGGTTCAACTGATCTGAACTGTGTAGGATTGGGTTGGTTATGATAATTATCTTGTCATATTTGATATGCTATCTTTGAGAGATTGTAATTCTCTCTGGTGGGTTTTTTTTGCCTCAACTTGACCTCCTCAGCCAACTGGGTAATGATTTGTTCCAACTTTGCACCAAGTAGAAGCAGAACTGCATCCATCCATCCGTCCATGTATGTATATGCATGTATATATATATATAGTCATTATATATAATATACAATAATTAAGATTAAAATTTAATTAATTAAATAAATTAATCAACTAAAAATTTTATTAAAAAAAATCACTTACAATCAAGGGTAGAAAGGATAACCAAAAATAGGTGTGCCATCCTGCAGCAACATGCATTTTCGACCCAAATGGGGGAAATTTTAATTAGGGTGATGTTCATATATATATATATATATATATATATATATATATATGCAAAGTACCTCCCACATTCAGCAGCAAAACCAGCACAACAAAGAGCCACAGGTACCAACTACGTACAGTAGATTATTGGCTATTTATTAGCATAGATATTAAATATCAACTCATGGATCAATATCTCATATTAATCTTTTTTAACCTTCAAAATAAGTTAGTATGGGATCAATTTTGTTAATGGGGTTACCTTATACCAACAACCCTTCTTAAATCAACTTCTAGTGTTTGCATCATGTACTTGTGAAAATTAAAGTTAGATCTTCCGAGGCAATGAGTCTGAGGAATCAACAAGACACACACACACACACACACATACACATGCAAAAAAAGAAGAAGAAAAAGGGGCAATGTTTACATTGTCATCTGCCTCATCATCATCTCAGGCTTAAACAAAAAAAAAAAAAAAAAAGAGGAGTCGGTTAAACTTAAAAGACACTAAAGTGTTGGTGAAGACATTACTTTCATGCATGTGTGTGTAGGGGACAATTGCAAGGAAAATATTAAATTAATTAAAAAATTATTAAAATTTCAAACATCAAGTTGGAATGAGTATGAGAATCAACAAGATATGTATATATATATATATATATATGATATATCACACACACACACACACGCATACATACACATGCAAAAGAAGAAGAAGAAGAAGGGGCAATGTATATATTGTCATCCACCTCATCATCATCTCAGGCTCTAAAAAAAAGGGAGTCGTTAAACTTAAAAGACACTAAAGTGTTGGTGAAGGCATTACTTTCATGCTTGTGTGTGTAGGGAACAATTGCAAGGAATTATTAAAATTTCAAACATCAAGTTGGAAACTTTACCATCATAAATCCTTCTCTGAGTGCAATATAGTCTGATTTGGTTACCGAGCCATGAAATTGTTTGAAGAATGACACCAACAAACAAGCATAAAATTTTTCATAATTTTTTAAAACTTTTTTATTCTTTATTTTTCGAAAGAGTAAAATAAAATATTTATTGACAATTTAATTAAAAATTAAGAGCTCATCTTGTTATGAAAAATAATTTTAATTTTCTATTTTTAATTTTTTCAAAGTATTTATAAAAATTCAGCTTGTTTTTAATTTTTTTTCACTTGTATAAAAAAGTAGGAAAATGTTAAAAATTTTAGCATTATTCATTTGTGGAAAATTGTTTTATTTTTTATTATATAAAATTTGAAATAATTATAAAAGCCTCCTTATTTCCTAATTTTCAGAATTTATATAGGAACATTGGAACACATCTTTATTTTATTATATTTCTAATTTCTTATATAAATTTTATAAAGTTTGAAAAAATTTGTGTTGTTTATTTTACTTATTTGATAATCTAAAAATAAAAAAACGCAGAATTTTTTCTATGATTAAATAAACCCTTTCTATCTTTTTCATAGAAATCTTGAAAAAAAAAAAAGTTGACATTTTTGTTGTTTTTTGAAAAATTAAAAAAAAAAAACTTCACAATTAAATTGGCCAAAACATTTTTCAGTTTGTCACATCGAATGGAAACTTCAAAATGGATATTTATGCCATAGGTCAACACAAGCAATTTACCTATTCTCTACAACTGCTATTATTGAAGAACTATTTAGCCTAATTAGCAACAAGCTTAAGCCATTAGATAATGGCTATGTATAAATTTTACTATCTAACATCTCCCCCTTATGCACCAGCCTGTCAAGCTTAAAGTGATGAGAATTCACTAGTCTATTATTTTACCTTACATTATACAGTTTAATTATATGAGTGTGGGAATGTGTTGTACAATATTCAAATTCTAGATGTCTTTCTTAGAGAGGCTATAATAATAAAATCCATAGATACCCTACGATTTTCGACAATATGGATAGAACTTCTCAATAATATTGACAGCCCTTCATACATGAATTCGACATTGTGACCCTTCTATTAACTAATTAAAGATTTAAAAATATTGATACTTGTAAGTTATTTTCAATAAATGGTTTAAATATCAAGTACTTATATAATTCTTGAGGAGAAGGATATAACTTTTGTTGTTTACCACACCAACAATCACCCGGGCAAGATACAAATTGTTGTGCTCAATAATCAGTCCTCTGAAACCAATTGTGAGCGCCGAGTGTGCACAGCGGAAGATCTCACACAAACTTTCTCAGACAATCAATGGAACAAGCAAGCAAGCACTCAATGATGAACTATATATATACTACACAAGCAACCACTCAACAATGAGAATCAATGAAAGCAATAATCAAAACACAAGAATTTACGTGCACTACAAAAAAATTGGTTTTTAGTGACGAAAATATTAGTGACGGTTTCAATTTCGTCACTAAAAGTATCTTATTAGTGACGATTTTTAAATCGTGACTAATACTTTCGTCATTAAAACCCAATTTTCCTGCTTAAACCATCGCGAGAAACCACTTTTCGTGCGAAAACTATCCTGAAAAAATATTAGCAATGATTTTTGGAGTATTAGTGACGAATTGAAAGCATCACTAAAAGCCACTTATTAGTGACGGCTAAATAACCGTCACTAAAAACCACTTATTAGTATGCATATAATTATTCCCTTTGTTGATGATAATTCTTGGGAAAATTTCAAATGGATGTGAAATCTGTATTTTTGAATGATGTTTTTAAGAGGAAGTATGTCAACAAGTTACATGAAAAAAAAGTCATGTGGATATAGTTCACAAGTTGAAGAGGACATTATATGGATTGGATCAAGCCCTAAGAGCTATACATGCATTGATTTTTATTTCCTAAATCATGAATTTCCAAGATGCCCTCTTGAATATATAGTTATATGTACATGATTTTACCAGTAATAGTCCAAAGATGATTACAGATTTTAAGGAAGTCGTGATTCATCATTTTAAGATTACATGCATGGGTGTGATGTTTTATTTCATTGGTAATAGTAAAGTTGTTTAGATAAATGATAGATATTATTTCATAGGAAAAACTACAAAGGCAATGTTTTAAAAAGATTTAATGTGGAATCCTATAAATCAATTTTGACTCTGATTGAAGATAGATTAAAGTTGTGAAGGATGATCTAATAATTTAGTTGATGCAACTGATTTCAAAAGGTTAGAGGGTAGTTTGGCATAAATAATTAACTTCCACTATACTTGATATGGTTTATGTAATTGGTTATGTTAGTAGACTCATGCAATTTCCATGTTAGTCACATTTGCAAGTGGCTAAGTGTCTTTAAAAGGTACACAAGTGCATAAATTTTTTATTCATGTACGAATAAAGTGAAGCTTGTTGGTTATACAAATAATTGTTAGACTGAAACTGCAATTGGAGGAGCACTTCAAGTTATGCTTTTATCTTAGTTATGAAAATTTCTATTTTCTTATAAAAAACAACAGTTAATTGCTCTTTCTAAGGTAAGGTGGAATACATTCAAACTACTAGTAGTCCCACTCAAATAGTTTTGTTGCATAGAATATACTTTGTTAGGATTGGTGTATTCCTAAGAGAGAGAGGGGGGGGGGGGGGGGTGAATTGGAATTTTGAACTTTTTCTCCTAGGTTAAGTAAGATATCAATATTATTTCACAACCAAGGGTCTTTCTAAGCAATCCCAAATGCGCAGATAAGAATAATATGTAGCAGGTAAATTCTGCGCAACATTCACAATATAACATACACGTGCAGTAAATAAATTTGCAGAAAAATGAGCGCACACACAATATGTTATCGGGGTTCGGCTAATATTGCCTACGTCCCCGCCTTGGCTCACAAGCACAAGGATTACCACTATTACTCACTTAACGAGTGGAATAGCACCGGTTACAACCAGATCAATTAGAGGGGCTGACCTCAACCTAAACACACCTTATAGGATGGTGCACCTAACTTTCCTAACCAGATCAAAGCCAATTCGAGACTATTTACTAGGGCTAGTCTCCCTCTTCAGGTCCTTACCATGAATACAATAATGCAATACAAATTTTTGTATACAACCAAATATGCTTCTTAAACTAAGCAGATGTGTACCAATATGCTTAACCAAATAATGCATTCACATATGATAGGATATCAAGCTCAAGAAAGATTTGTTAACCAATATGGTAACTCTCAAACAGGATGTAAATCAATGTGTGTATATGAGAGTGAGACTTTTGATGTTAAGCCAATATGCTTGTAATGTGATTAATCATAAGCTTTCTATAACCCTAATAGATATCTCAAACAATATTTCTCAAATATCAAGCACAGTAGATAATAGAGTTTTCAATCTTGCTAAAGATGTTTTCATCAAAGCATAAATCAAGCTTATGAAAACTTGCAATGAGGATGTAAGATCTTAAGCCACACAAGGGTTTTTCCCAATCAAATATTTATGAATGAAATATTATGGGAAAAACCTTAGCTAACTCTCCAAAAATCAACACATAATCAAATATAAACAAGGGAGAGTTTAGCTTATACAAAGAGCATGAAGATCACTACTGTAATAACCTGGGAAAAAAATAAAATAAAAAAATTAATAAATTAAAATTATAAAAGAATTAAATTGATTAATAAATTAAAATTATTAATCAATTAATTAGTTAAGCATTATTAAATTAATGTATTAAATAAAAAAATAAAGGAAATAGAAAAAAAAATATTTAAATTAAATTAAAATTATTTATTAGTAATTAATTAGTTAAACATTATTAACTTGAATTAACTAAGTTAAGTAAAATGGTGATATTATATATATATATATATATATATATATATATATATATATATATATATATATATATATAAGTTAAGTTAAGTAAGTAAAAAAAAAAAAATAAAAAAAAATGATGAAAGCATCTTCTCGACGTCTCTCTCTCTCTCTCTCTCTCTCTCTCTCTCTCTCTCTCTCTCTCTCTCTCTCTCTCAATCTTTCTCTCTGCAACTCTCTCTGTTGCTCACCGTCTCCGTCTCTCTCTTTCTCCTCTCATTTCTCAGCAGATACTCGACTGATCAGGAAACGAAAGGTGCCGTTGGATTTCTACCTCCGCCACCTACATTTCTACTGGAACGGACTTGTCGTGGGAGCGGCGTAGGCACCATTCCTAGGGAAAGGTATATTCCCCTAATTTCTCAATTTCTCGTTAAATCTGTTGTTGAATCGACGATCAGACACCACCACGGGATCCTAGTCGTCGTCGTCATTTTGACGTAGGTAATTTTTCAATTGAAGTTTTCTAGGCCTTACTCCAAAGCGAGAGTGGGATTTGAGAAATTTGGTAATTTGGCTAAATTTAAAGGTATCTTTATTTATTTAGAATTTATGGATTTAGGAAATATTAAAATAATATTTTATTCAGGATTAATTACATGGAACTAGAATTTTTAATTTCAGGGTCTGGGTGAGCGTCGCAGACATCTTTTTGGGGTTCCTGTTGGCGTAGTTCAAGAAACCAGGTAAGGGAAAAAATATATATTAAATCAAAATTTTTATGAATTTAATGAAAAATAAATTGCGTTATATATACGTGTATATGTTTTGGTATGAGTTTAAAATGCCAACCATTTAAATTATATTTTTTTTGAGTTTATGACTGTTTATTAAATATGTATATGCGAAAATGAAAAAATATTTTCAGGGTAATTATGTAAGGAATGAAAGGTATTTTCGGTATATAAACGTTAAATGTTGGTTGGCGTAATTTACAGGCAATGTATGAATTTTATTACTAAACTGTGTGGCATGAGATTCTGTGCAAATATATATTAAATGTATGAGATGCGGGTTAAGTAAGTAATGCATTGTGAATAAAACATTATATAGACTACATTACTTGTGTCTGTTAATGCAACCATGTAAACAGCTGAAAAATGTTGGGTAAAACAGCTGAAAGATGTTGGGTAAAATAACTGAAAGATGTTGGGTAAATGTGTAACAACTGAAAAATGTTGAGTAAAACAGCTAAAAGATGCTGGGTAAATGTATGACAGCTGAAAAATGTTGAGTAAAACAGCTGAAAGATGTTGGGTAAGACAGTTGAAAGATGCTAGATATGAAATGAAATGAAATGAAAATGAAAATGAATGGAACATAAATGAAGTGTGCGGAACCTAGCAAACCTAGGCTCTGATACCACCTGTAAAGACCCCGACCAGCCACGTGGACCCGGAGTGCTACTTTAGTGACGTTTGTGTACCTAATACCTTGTTCATCATATTTAAAACACATATATGCAGCGAAAATAAAATACAAAATCCTCAAATTACATTATCAGAGTTCTAACTATCTTTATACACAAATATATCCATTTTCACATAATTACATCTCGTAAAACTAAAAAAAAAAAAAATCTCTATCTACAGACTACCTATATAAAATTTAAACCACTAGCCCGGCTCCTCTAGCCTGCTAGACCCGATCTCAAGGATTTCCTAAAAATATTGTTTGTAAAGTAGGGGTGAGGCACAACTCAGTAAGGGAAAAACTAAGTTAATTTCAGTGTATGGCCAGCATGCATTTAGTGTACAGAAAATAACCAGTTCACTAAGTAGATAAACACATTTATGAAAACACTTTTATTTTACACACACACACACACAATTAGTCGAGGATAGGGAAGATTTCTCGCCCATACAAGTAACTTCCCTCTGCTCTAATCCATTACTGCTATTAGGGCACTTACCTTTGTCAGAAAGCCCTCGAAATTATCTTATTAATTATTTGTATTCACATAAATTAACATATATGCATATAAGACACTCCCTGCGACAAAAAAGCCATTTACTTTCCCCATGTCATGAGTTGTGCGGCCTGAAGGCTGGACTAAGCCTAGGTGATCAGCCTAAACAAAGTCAAAAACAACATCCCTTGCAAACACATCTGCAGGCATCCACAACAAAGCTGCAGGTTCGACGCCCTTACTTCAACCTCACGCTGGCAGTCGGACTCCCTACACTTCTATCCAGACAGTGTGGGTGCACATGGTCTAACTAGAAATGGTACCGTGCTCACATTACACTGGTCCCCAGGGTTCCAAAAGCATATTATACAATTTAGATAATATAAATCACCATTTAAAACATTAATTCACATATATTTCCTATTATTCCAAAAACCTGGCCCTCCGGCCACAAAATACAATCCAACATATAGCCATCAATTAAAACTCGGCCCTCGGCCGTCAAATAATAATCTTGACCCTTGGCCAATCAAATAATACCTGGCCACTGGCCGTTAATTCAAACACCTGCATTTCATAAACAGTTCCAGTATTTCTCAAGCAATTCAATATTTCAAAATCCCAAATCCAGATATACAATAATCTATGCCAATTAAATCATCTGCTACACGATTTTCCATGTTTTAGCATATCCATATAAACAAATAAGCTTTCTACCGTTCATTTTATTCAAAAATGCCATACCATATATCCTAGATTTGTAAAATTCATTTCGAACTATTGGTTTTCAAAATAGCCTTTAAATTCCCAAATAAATAAATAAATAAATTTATATAAATATAACAATTAAATTGATTCAAATTTCATAAAATTACTGACTTAACTTAATCTTCTTACCTGATTCTTGAAAAAAATACATTAACACCCCGGCTTACGCCCCACGACATTCAAAATCCCTAAAACCCTGAAACTTAAATTTCACTACATTACTCATCACAATCCCTAGAGTAGTTTTCCCTAAAATTCCCATAAGCTCTGAATACCCTAAATAGCCTAATAAAGCTTAAATTATTAAACTTACCCCCGATTTTAGGATTGGTACCCTAGAACTCCAATTCGAAAACCCGCTCCGGTTGGATTGTAGAAAATCTCCCCACGAGTCTCATGACAATTTCCGTTCATTAATTGGGCTTATAGTTTAAGAGAAATTGAGGTAAATTTGATAATTGACCTTACCCCAGGAGATATGCTTACGCTGCTCCCACGACAGATCCGCTCTAGTAGAAGTGTCGGTGGCAGCGAGTAGAGCCCAATGATATTTCCAGATTTTCGATCCGCTGTAGACGAAATTGAGGAAAGTGGGAAACAGAAGATGAGGGAGACGGAGAAGTGGGAGAGCCTGAGAGAGAAACTGAGAGCGAATCCAATTTCAGATTGGATTTGGAAGTAATACTGAAAGGAAGTTCCTGGAAGCTTATACCATTACATATATATATATATATATATATATATATATATATTCTTATTTCAACACGTTTTTTTTTCTTATCATACTATTCATTTTACTTGTTAATTTAATTATTATAATTATAATTTTTTTGTTATTTTTAATTAATTTTTTTCCTGCGGGTTACTACACATGAACCATCTAGATCTTTTGCAAAATAACTATTAAGTCTAAGCTACTAGGCTCTGATACCAATTGTTAACTTTACTATAATCCCAAGAGGGGGGTGAATTGGTATTTTAAAATTTAATCCCCTAGATCAGTCCACTAGCAACAGTATTACACAAGCCTAAGGTCAATCTAGTGCGTATAAGATAAAAGAATATATATTCGGCGGAAATTTAACAGCACAAGTGATCTAAATAAGCATGCACAATAAAGCAATAAATATAGACGACACCAAAAATGTTATTGAGGTTCGGCAAACTGCCTACGTCCTCGCCTTGGCTCACAAGAATAAGGATTACACTATGGGCTCACTTAACGGGTGAAGCGGCACCTAAATACAACCAGGTCAAATAGCATAGGGCTGACCTCAACCTTCATAACCAATCCTTTCGGGTTGGATTACCTCCCCCTCAGGCCATGCCTAGAATACAACAGTATTTCAATACAAATCGGGTATAGTGATTGTGCTTCTCAATCAAGCAGATATGTACCAATGACAATCAATCAAATGCACATCAACAATATTGGAATTTTAAGCTTGGTGATGTGATTATGCGCAAACAACACTCAGTAATGTATAATCTCAAATATGCGCAAGAGTTTTCAAACAAGCTATTCTTTGAAACAAGATATAATAAATCTCAATATTAGATTAGAGTTTCAAAGATGCTGGTAAGAATATTCAAACAAACTCAAAAGTATTTTCCTCAATGTAATATGCACAAGAGTTGTTTGAAATCGAGCTTAAAAAACGCTTTGCTCACAAAAACTATTGCTTAAGGGATCTTCCAATAACAATGCAAAGATCCTCAAGCTAATGAGTTTTCCCCACTCTAGATTTATCAAATTAAATTCGTGGGAAAACTCTTGCTTAACTCTTAAAATCAAATACAATCAACAACAACACAAATGAGAGTTTTAAGCAATCTAAAATGGAGCACTAGCACATTAGGAACTCTCACAATACTTGGATGATCAAAGAAACGAGTGTATGAGAGTATTTGGAAGTAGTATTAGCAAAATAGGTTTTGTAAATTTGAGAGAGTTTTTTGCTAATGACCTTGCTAATCAACTCCTAATCAAGACAAATGAATGAGTATATATAGGCAAGAGGGGAAAGTTAGCCATTTGGGACACACTAGTAATTTTCAAAATTGTTTTAATTATGTTTAAAAAATTAACCTCTCATTTAACCTTAATTACCCGTAGTAAAATTAAGCCAACCTAAGACTTTCGGTCAACCAAACTTATAGATCGATCGCCCACACATACACAATGGAAAAAACATGTTTTCCATGTTCGGGTACCCAAACGAATGGCTAAACGAGGCAATTTTCCAAACCGCTCAAGGTTCGGTTGCCTGTTCCTGAGTTCGGCAGGCTGAACTCCTCAGTTCCGTAGCCCGAAGCTATTTTGAATGTAAATGTTCTGTAGCCTGAACTGTTGGGAAAAGTTCGAATAGGATTTCTATCGGTCGAGGAAGATGTGCTCTTTTGAGTTCGGTCGCCCAAAGTCAAGTCAACGTGCTGACTTTTCCATGGTTCGGTCGATCGAGGCAAATATACTTGCCACGTTCAGTTGCCCGAAACCTCATGGTTTTTGGGCTAAGGTCCTATATTCACGTGCATTCAAGAGTGAGGACCTAAGGGCCATTCTAGGGTTATTTGAGCTTACAATTACCTACATGCATGACATGCAAAGATTGTTACAAATCCATTTGAAATTAAATTAATACAGACCCGATAATATTACAACAAATGATATATATATATGTCGTGTCTTCATAATTCTTCAAGTTGTTGCATGCTATCAATGTGATCTAGTTAGTATGATCCTGCACACAAACTTGAAAGTCATCAAATACAAAGAGTATTTGTTATTATCAGGGAATAACCTATAAGGATAATAGAGAGGGAGGGGGACATGCGAGGTGAGAGACGAAAGGATTTGAGCTTGCGGCGACCAGTGAGAGGCGAGCCACGAGAGGAGAGGAGATTGAAGATGAGGATCTACACCTGGGCTGCCTGGACTGCTAGAAGAAGAACTGATGAGTGAAGAGATTGAAGATGAAATCTTTGCTAGGGTGGGCGGCTTGTAGTGCTGGGGCAGAGGCTAAAGGGCAGTGGGTGTGGACTGGGTAGGAAATTAGGGTTTGGTTAAATGTTTATATATATAAGTGAATAAACCTGGTGACCCGACCCGAACTCAGGTTCACCTGTTTATAAATGAGCAGGTCACGGGTTGACCCATTTATAAATAGGTTGGCTTCCATAAACTTGGACCCGTTTTAACCAGGCAGGTCACAGGTGACCCATCGGGTTAGGACCCGTTTTTCCATCCCTAGTGTTGTGTGACCATATAATATCCTTAAAATTAAAAGGAAAGTTTTATAAGACGACTATAAGACCAACTATGCTTAATGGTTCAGAATGTTATGCAACTAAGAAATATCATATACAAAAAATAAAAGTTGCTGAGATACGTATGTTAAGGTGGATGAGTGGTTTAACATTAAAAGATAAGAAATGAGCATATACAAAACTTTAGGCATAACATCGATTGGAAACAATAAAAGGGAGGGGCGGCTTAGATGGTTTGCGCATTTAAAACTTAAGCCTAATAGAGCACCTGTGAGAAGGAGTGAGTTAGTTATGGTTTCTGACATGAAAAGTGGTAGGGATAGACCTAAAATTACTTTCAATGAGGCAGTGAGGAGGGATTAACCCTTAATCTAATAGAGAAAATGCTTTGGATAAGATGAATTGACAAAAAAAGATTCATGTAGTTGATCTGCTAGTGGGACTTAAGGCTTGTTGTGATTGCATCATGTATAACCTTAAAATAATATAAAATATTAATTATTAATGTCATTAATAAAAATATATAATAATAAATTTTAATAATGATATAATAAATAAAAATAGAATAAAATACTATTATGTAATAAAATATAATGCTATGGTGGTTGTTTTATTATATTATTATTTCATATAAAATAATATACTATAATATATGAGAATTTAGTTACATTTAATACATTAAATATTAAAAACAATACTTATAAAATGTAAGATAAAATATAATGTGAATAATATAGTCAAAAAAATAATAAATATAATAAAATATAATATGTGAAGTATAATCAAGTACATAATTATAAAAATGATTTTATTGTAAAAAATATTTTTATTATATAGCTTGATAAAATAATAGTATGTAATAATTTCATATTTATAATATTATTATTCCATATTAAATTAATTAAATAAATGACATAATTGATAAATTATACTCATTTCTAATTCCTATGTTTATATATATCAAAGACTATAATACAATTTCGATTCTGATACCTTGCCGAACCAAACATGAGAGAGGAATATTCTGTTTTCGATTCTAGTGATTTTCGATTTAGATTCTGATTCAGATTTCAACTATGAACCCAAAAGTTATCTAAAAGTGGTTTTTGATTTTTAAAAAGACTAGAGAAATGGTTTCTTTGGGAATTTAAATAAAAATGCAACCAAACACATTTTAGTATGGTTTTTTGTATTTGAAGAAAACACAAAGAAAATGATACCAAACAGGCCATAGTTCATTATTTAGTGTTCAAATTTGGAAAATTAGAGCGATAAAAAAAATTAGGCTTTAAAAATTTTCCGTACACATGTAAAAGAACAAGATAAGACATTTTTTTGATTATTTGAAAAATAAAAATAAAATTATTTTTTTCAAAAATATTTTAAAAATAATAAAATTGAGCATTTTTCGGTGTCGTTTTTGTTTTAAAAAATTCATAAAAATGTTTGAAGAATTAGAAAACAATATTTTTTTCACAATAATTTTTTTTCCTAAGTGATCCTTAGGAGTTTTTTCCCATTTTAACTTTTTTTTTAAAAAATATATTAAATAATACCTCATTCTGGGAAGTATTTCCCAGAATGACTCTGACGTAATCTCGCTACTCCAAGTAGCGAGATTTAATTGGGAGAATTAATACTCTGGCAGCCCCTTTCGACGCGTGGTAAATCTCTGCCAACCATAGTTTGACGCGTGGTAAATCTCGCTACTCCAAGTAGCGAGATTTTGTTGGGATACTTAATGCTCTGCCAACCACCTTTTGAATTACCTCCACCCGGATTTCGACGTGTGGCAATCTCGCTACTTGGAGTAGCGAGATTTGCTTTAGAATAACCTCGCCCGTTCTTCCTCCTTTCTTGCACGAATAGAGTACCTGTTGCAGAGCTTGCAGAGCCGAGCAGGTGACTGTTGAAGGAAGACTCCGGAGTAGGTGACCGTTGCGGGCTTCATCACATTACAAGTTATATAAGGAGATGGGGTAAGTTATGATTTTCAAGTTCAGTGTTTAGATTTTGACATTATTTTTATTTCATTGAAAGCTTTGATAATTCGAGAGAGAGTTTGTGATTTGTGTGAAAAGATTCGTGGACAAACATTACTCTCAAGGTTTGTATTTTATTGTTTTGGTATTTAAATTTAATTTTTTGCTGATAATATATTATTTGTATTTCATTGTTTGGGTATTTGAATTTAATTTGTTGTTGATAATATTTTATTTTTTCCATTCAAATTGTTGTTCAATATTTATTTATTTATTTTTGGATTGTTGTTTCATTGTAAAATGCATTATCTTTCCTGCCCTAGAAATTGTTGAAGTTTCCTCCACTCACTAAATTTGTTGAATTTCCTTCTACTCTTTTGAATATAATTGTGCAATTATAATTAGATCATATAGTTTACTTTCAAAATGGAAAATTTTGATATTCAATTCTTAAATTTTCTTGTACTGTTTTTAATATAATTGGGCACATCCACAAAAGTTATGAACATAACATGTAAATTGTATGGTTTTAATTGATGTTTTGAGTTAATGTGAGTGCACATTGTAATTATAAATTGTATTGTCATATGTATAAGATCTTAGGATCTTATACCTTATTTTCCGGGTTATTAATAATTATGTTGAAAATTTTAAAATAAAAAATTCTAACTCTTATATTAATGCTAAATAACTAAAAAAAAAAAATGTGATATTTTTATAATCTACAAAAGAAGAATCTGAAAATTGAGAATTATTTTCTAAACATTGAACACATCCTTAGGCTTTTCTCTTCCCTTTATTCTTTTCTTTTCTCCAGTTAATTTAGGGCTATTTGAAAAATTAAAATTTGACAATATGTTTGGTTAATATTTATGAAAATTAATATAACTTAAATTTTTTAATTAAAAAATATTTATGTATTATTTTTAAATCAATTGATATTTTAAATATATAATTAAAAAATAAAATTACAAATAATATATAATAAAAATATTATAAAAATAAAAATACAATTTATTATAATTATTTTAATTAATTGTTGTACTATCCAAATTTATTTTATAATAAAATCTTTTTTTTACATGACAATTGAAAAATTGTGAAAAATATTATATTATTGCTTTTATAATTTTATATATATATATATATATATATATATATATATCTTAATTTGAATTCTATTTCAAATTTTTTCATAAACAGTTAAAAATTGAAAATAAAAACTAAAAAATGACCACATAAAGAAACATATTTATATAATATGTTTTCTTTTTCACTTTTCTAATCTTTAACTAAATAGTTTTATTTTATTTTTGGATTTATGAATTAGTTCTTCAAGAAACTAATAAAAAAAAAAATTAGCGCCAGCACAGCACAATTATTCATATATATATATATATATATATATATATATATATAGTGTTGGATGCTACGCCTTCTCAATTTAAAAAGCTAACTCATAGAATAAATCTTTCCAAATACTTAATAATTGATTATTAGTACCTTTCACAATAATTCCAATAATCTCTCTCTCATACATGAGACTCCAATTTTAACCCATCTCGAGAAGAATGTTAAAACATGTTTTTGACACTAGTATTTGGGGTGGGATGTTTTTGACACTAGCTATGAAAAAAATGTTGCTTTGGGAATGTGTGTGTGTAGGCTATGAAAATAAAATAAATTTTATTACCTCTTTGTCTGCCTACTCAAGAATCTAGCTATAATGTGACTTACTGTCTGGACATCAATGAGTTCTCCCTCTCCTAGACTCAGATGATCATGTGGGCAAGGTTTGACAAGTTCTCTTTGAGTGAAGAGTTTTCTTAGTTCTCCAAGCTCATAGCCTAAATTTCTTTTGTATTTTGTTCACCAATACTCACAAGCCGACTACTTGGTTTCCAACAATCTACTCAATTCTAACTCACCCAAAATCACATACACAGAGGCAATGTTCACAGAATCACAGCTCTAGCTATGAAAGGTTATCTCACCCATCCTCTGTCATTAGTCCATCCTATGTAATAGAACAATGGCTTTAACCAATATATAAATAGAGGCAACTGCTACACTGCACAAAAACTGCCAAAAAAGAAAGGTGCTTGAACAGCTGACCATCATTAGAATCGTAAAGTAGCAGAAAACAATTAGTTGGATTACCCGAGTTATTTTGTAGGTGCAGCAGTTCTAAAAAATGAGGTTCCTTAGGGATCTAATTAAAATAAAAAATTCCATAGGATGAAGCCCCATATGTATAAGATCCTAGGGTGGGGGGTGCCTGAGGAGGCCACAGTCAACAGAGCACCATTAAAGATCCAATGGTACGAGGGCGAAGCCGGCCTCGACTAGTCACCGTCGATGACGCTGACTGGGAACACTGTAGAAATGATAGCTAAAAGGTCACATTATTAGATGAGAGTAGTAATGAGTTTTTTCCTCCCCGAATTTATGTATTTTTCATCAATGTATCGATATAAATGTAGTGTTCACATTTTAAAGCACTTGCCATAAGACAATCTCATTCCCATTTCATGAATCGGGATGCTATGCGTCGTAAGTAACATTTTTCCAAAAGATCCCTTCAACTCCTTTGAGTATGGCTGTTTGGATTAGCAATGAATCCTCAAAAGGCTACTTAACAAAATTGAACTTCAAATTAAGTGGCAACCCAACCCATAATGAGGCAGAGTACGAAGTACCATTTTGGAAAAATTACTCTTAAGAGCACCATTTCATAGTTCTTTGGATTCTAAGTTGAATTACAATTTTGGGAAAATCCGAAGTATATGTCATATGAGGAAAATCAATACATATTCATGTTGTTTATTCATAGACACTGAATTCATCTATTTATTTTCTTCGTGGGAAAGTTAGGTCTAAACTCTAAGTTCATTCATTCATTAGAATTTGTATACATCTATTTGGTTTATAGTTATTAGTTATTTCGTCTCATTTACACATCACTTATACATACAATTTTGTCTTGCGTAGGTTTGTTTTATTTCTCGATCGCCGATCTAAATGGCAGGAAGCTCAAGCAGTGATCCAGTCACGGTATTTTATATATAGGGGGGAACATTATAACCGCATTAGATGGTGTTAGGTATAGTAGTCGGCCAGTTCGACTTATTCGAATTGGCCGTAGGTGTAAATAATACCCTGCGCGAGACTTAAATAATACAGCAGTCTACGAGGCTGTTCCGATATCAGATGATTATAGGTTGCGCATTGTATTGGACGCACACTGTGTCGGTGAGACATATTTAACGATGCAATTCTATGTCGAGACTATTCCTCAAGTGGGTGTAATTGAAGTTAGGCAACCAGATGAGCCCGCAAAGCATTTGGGTGAAGTCAGTGAAGACACCGAACAAACACATCAGGTCGATGTTGGTGGGGAGGTTCGTGCTATGTCCACGGTCGATTTTAATGAATATCCGGGATCGTCATTCCAGCCATCGGAGTACGAAGCACCTGTTCCTCACACGTTTCCGCAGGGAGGTTGTGAAGACATCCCGAGTGCGGAACCAGCATCGTTGTTTGCCATTGGGAACGACGCATTGGACGAGGGCATGAACATTACAAATGATGTTCATATTGAAGACGAACACATGCACGAGTAGGAAATGGGTGAAGGGTTAAATGATGTCCCCGATGATGTGAACTTACCTCACCATGACACGGACGACGCAACGTTTGACGCGTAATTCATCGGCGAGCTTCCGATGTACGGTCATATTAACCTAGATGCTGCAGATTTAACTGCGGTCGATGAGCTTCCCATACGCGTCACTCGTTGGGAAGAATCCTCTGAGTTGAGTAAGGGGATGCTCTTCGGTTCGAAGGATCAGCTGATCGCCGCAGTGCGAATATATCACGCTCGCACCCACCATGACTTCCATGTGGTGCGATCTACTCCTGAGTTGTGGGTTGCTAGGTGTAAGGACCACGATTGCGCATGGAGATTGCGTGCCATGTATCGGATGATACACCATTTTTTCAAAATCACCCAATATAGTGGTCTGCATACGTGTCTGAATGAACTTATATCGCAGGACCATAACCAAATCACGTCGTCCCTCATTGCTGGGGAGATAGTGAATATGATCGGGGGAGATGCGTCGACGTCGATCGCTACATTGAAGGAGTTCATTGATCGTCGATTCGGGTATTCAATATCTTATAAGAAGGTTTGGTTAGGCAAACAGAAGGCAATAGCCCAAGTCTTCGGTGATTGGGAGAAATCGTATGAAACGTTACCGAAGTGGATGGAAGCGATGCGCGCGTACAATCCTGGGACTACAGTCAGGTGGAGGTCAACTCCGGTTCCAGGTAGCACTAATAGCGCAATCTTCGTATCTATTTTTTGGTCATTTGCAGCATCTATTCAGGGTTTTCGTCACTGCCCTCCCGTTATATGTGTGGACGGGACACACTTATACGGTAAGTACAAGGGCAAACTCCTTATTGCTACGTGTCCCGATGCAAATAGGCAAATATTTCCCCTTGCATTCGCTATTGTGCATGAGGAAAGCCTGGACACATAGAATTGGTTTCTGTGTTCTCTGCGTTTGATTACCGACAGGGACGACATTTGCCTCATATCAGATCGACATCGAGGGATTATCGCTGCGGTGCAGCACAATCCTGATTGGCAACCACCACGTGCGCACCACCGATTTTGCCTTCGACATGTCGTCAGCAACTTTAATACGAAAGTGCGGAGTGTCAATATGAAGCGAATGGCTGAGCGAGCCGGAAGGGAGCATCAGGTGAGAAAATTTGACACCTGGATGGAGAGGATATTCGACGACGGTGGAGAGCCAGCCAAGTCGTTCTTCGATCAGATCCCTCCTCATATGTGGACTCAGTGCCACGACGGTGGAAAGAGGTATGGAAACATGACCACCAACCTGGTCAAATGTTTCAACGCCGTCCTAAAAGGCGCACGTAGCCTTCCCATAATGGCTCTCGTGCAACTAACATTTTATCGCGTTGCACATTACTTTAATAGCCGACGGGAGTCCGCTCGTAACGCAATATCTGGAGGAAATACGTTAACTCCGCATATATTGCTAGCGATGGAAAGAAGGAAGCTGAAGGCGACCGGACAACGAGTCATGACGTTCAACCGGTCTAGGGGTACTTTTAGCATCACGACCGCGCAGCGGGGACCCCATAAAGGAAACAATGTCCAAACTTTGAGCATCCAGAGGCGCGAATGCTCCTGCGGGAAGTGGCAATCTTTACACTATCCCTGCTCGCACCTTCTTGCAGCCTGTGCCGAGACACAGCTAAATGCGAGCCAGTTTGTTGAGCCATATTGGAGCACTGCCGAGCACTATGCAACATATGCTACAGAATTTTATCCAATCATGCATGAGGCATATTGGCCAACTTGCTCGTTGCCAAACTTGCAGGCAAATCCTGCATATGCTAGACATAAAGGACGGCCTAGGAGCTCACGTATACATAACGAGATGGATGCTCGGGAAGGTCGGAAACATATAATGTGTAGCATATGCCGTCAAGAAGGACATAACCGCACAAGATGTCCGAGAAGGCCCCAACCTGGGGATGCAGCTGGACCTTTGCACTGACCTATAACTTATAGGTTATCCGGGATTTGCGTACTCTTACTCCTCACGTCACAACAAGTTTTCAGCTACCATTCTACTCATTCCTTCTGAAAAATTTGTTTCCAAATGTTAAATCCTCAGACCGCTTTCATTTTTCGGTGAACACGCGAATGCTCCATGCTCAATTTGTCTCTGAGCAATTGAGTCACTGTGTCCATCAATTGAGAATAGTGTGTGTTCAGATGAAAACTTGGTGAGACATTTTCATTTGTACACATATAGGATAAACGTTGAGATTTTTGTTCGGCTCCACCATACAAAGCACCGGGGACAGATACTCAATTCTTATGATTTCTATGTTAATGCTTTCAATATTCTTGCTTGTTTACAGGATCGATCCAGGGCCGTCCGATACTATTGTACTATGTATGGGCAATCGGCACCGGTCCAGTCAGGCGTGGACCGATTCGCATGCTGACGTGTTATATTGCCGAGGGGGCAGTCAGAGCGTACAGGATAGGATAGGCGCAGACCGTCGCATTATTGATTGGATACGTGACGCAGGTTTTTATGGGATATATCAGATTGGCCATATCCAGTTGGATTGGCATCTTGTGACGGCGTTCGTCGAGCGATGGAGGCCAGAGACACACACTTTCCACTTGCCGCACGGGGAGGCGACTATCACATTACAGGATGTCGTGGTGTTGTTCGGGCTACCGATTGATGGGTTGCTCGTCACTGGTCGTACAGCTGGACCAGTACAGGACGGAGGCGTCGGTCAGGGGGGAGGACTTCGCCGCATGTGCGAGAGATTGTTAGGAGTGGTGCCCCCAGATGGTAAGCTTGTTGGTGCCCGCATTCGCATGCGGTTTCTAGAGAGGGAGATGTTTCGCCAGCTTCCGGCTGATGCTGATGATCAGACTATCGCGTGTCACGCACGTGCCCATATGCTGCGATTGATATGTGGGACATTGTTCTGCGACCTATCGGGGAGTTATGCACACTTGATGTTCCTTCCACTGCTCGCGGAGCGAGCAGAGATACGCCATTATAGTTGGGGTGCTGCGACGTTAGCCTGGCTGTACCGGGAGATGTGCCGCGCCGCTGACATGTCGCACTCACAGATTGGAGGAGCACTCCGCTTATTGCAGGTTTAGGCGTGGGAGAGATTCACGTCGTTAGCTCCTACGCGCCGCGGTGTCCGACGTCTTATTCAGAGGGATAAGGACGGACGACCGATTGACCCAGCTCCACTCGCGTGGAGGTTAGTAACTTAACTGAAAATCATTTGCTTTAGTTGCAGTACGTAGTAGTGGTTACACCTTACTAACTTACGTTTTATTGTGTACAGGTGGAGGGATCAGTTGTTGGCGCCTAATGTTGCGCAACACACGCTGCCCTGGTACAGATTCGAGCTGGACATGCACCGGAAGCACGAGGTAGTCAAATGATTATATGTATTGATAGTATTTTTCAAGATTTGCATATATTCCCGTCCCACCTCTGACATTGACTACATGTCTACGCGCAGTTCGTATGGGCACCCTACACTGATGACATTGTTGCCGACCTACCACCTGGTTATGCAGTTGGGTTGGACCTCTGGGTTGCCCGAGTGCCACTCATATGTTTTCATATTGTCGAGTGGCATCTCCCAGACCGAGTGATGCGCTAGTTTGGCTTTCGGCAAGGCATTCCAGGTCGCTTCTGTACTTCGGGGGTCGATGTACGTGGGGAAGACTTGCATGAGATTGATGGTCGCGATCAGGGGAACACAGATTGGGCTGCGGAGCACGCCATGTATGTGAGTATGTGGGTACATAGGCGCGACTACATTGTCGAGGGAGTGCGGGCAGATGGCCCGATGCGTCCGGAGGATCCGTATTACGCGTGGTACAGGTCGATCACACGACGCTTCGTAGATAGGACTGCGGCGGTCTACATGAGCCTCGTACGCTTACTCAAACGTATACCTAATTTGTTACCGTGATGATTAGTAGTTCAATGTTTTAACCACTATTTTCGTATGCTGTCGGCTGATGTATTACACCAGGTCGACTCGTTATCATCAGACCCCGCTATGAGCGATTTAGCGAGAGTTGGTTTGGACATTGTCTACGAGGACGGGCGACGGATCCCTACACCACACCGGACCCCGGCCCCACGAGGTGGTCGAGCAGCTCTAGTACGAGGGGGTCGAGCAGCTACCTCCAGCCGTCCATCGAGTCCGGCCTTCTCACCACCCATTGTACATGAGGAGTATGTGTTTGGGCCGTCAGTTTCTGATTTTGCGGGACCCTCCAGTAGACCGGCGGATTATCGATCTGACTCTGTCGCGACATCGTCGATGTCGTACTTACTAGACGACTCTCTCGATGCGGAGGAGGTGGACGCACTCGGCTTGCCAGCTCGGACTTGTCCAGATACTACATACGACATAGCTCCCCGTCCGCTTCACCTGGAGAGGGATTATCCAGTACGTATGGGCGGAGATGACATACATGTAGCCCCTCGACGTGACTGGACGCCAGACGCGGACGAGCAGCCAGGTGAGGGCAGACGCAGACGGCAGCCGCCCTGACACCGGAGACGACCTCCATGCGGTACCGAGTAGCCGATATATGTATTTGTTAATTAGTTCATACTTTCATTTGTACATCAGATATATGTTTACAGCTTCATTTGTACATAATGTATTTATTCAGTATTCATTTGGGCATAATGTATTTATTAATGACTTCATTTGTACAGCATCTATTTGTATAGAATATATCATTTGTCCTTTATTTCTACTTGTTTGGAGTATCATTTGTACATAATGTAATTGTTTGGAGTATCATTTGTACATAATGTAATTTTCTTAATTCTGAATCTATAGATCAGCAATAGGTAAAGTGACAAGCAGGTATCATTTAGTGTACTAATTTGATATGTTGAATGTATACGATTCTGATGAATGTAACGTTGTGAACATACTGGTATCAACTGTATTTGAATAATGTTTTCTTTGCACTGGTGCGTGGATGGATATGCTCAATTTGTAAACAGGACTCTGCCAAAATTAGTATAGTATTTTGATAGGTTCAATGTATACGATTCTCGTGAATGTAACGTTGTGAACATACTGGTATCAACTGTATTTGAATAATGTTTTATTTGCATAGGTGCGTGGATGGATATGCTCAATTTGTAAACAGGACTCTGCCGAAATTAGTATAGTATTTTGATAGGTTCAATGTATACGATTCTTGTGAATATAACGTTGTGAACATACTGGTATCAACTGTATTTGAATAATGTTTTATTTGCATAGGTGCGTGGATGGATATGCTCAATTTGTAAACAGGACTCTGCCGAAATTAGTATAGTATTTTCATAGGTTCAATGTATACGATTCTCGTGAATGTAACGTTGTAAACATACTGGTATCAACTGTATTTGAATAATGTTTTATTTGCAGCCTTTGATACTTTCTTCCTCGCAGACACTTGGGGAATTTCATGTTAATTCCCAACATAAAGAACAATAAGTTTTGAAATGAGTAAAAGACTCCATAAGTATAATTGTAGTAGTCATTGGAGGAGTAATGACTAGTCTATCTGATCTGAGATCATTACGGTGTTCCCTTAGTTGGACAAATGGTCCGGTTTGGAGCAAATTGGCCAGGGTGATTGCTAATTAGAGACGGATTCTTGGGGATCTGAGGGCCTAAAAAAATCTGTCAAGGCTCTTAATGCATCCCACTTCTCCCAACAAAAACTGCACGACATTCCATCAGATGGTGACCTTCAACTACTACTGAATGAAAGGAGAGGGACTGTGAAATTATAGATGTGAAAGGAGAGGGAATGTGAAATGATAGGTGGTCTGGGTGTGCTGGATGTGAAAGCCTGGCATCTTTCCTTGCTCACAAAAACACTCTGCAATATCCACTCTAAAAAGGCTTTGTCTGGTCCAAATGCGTCAATCAAATCTACCTGAAAGGTTCAAGTCTGTGGGAGGCCAGGATATCAAATGGTGAATTCTCACTATACAAAAAGCTCAATAGAATTAAGAATCAGATTATGTGAAGATGTGCGAACCACCTGGATCCATTGTTTCAGCTTTTTGAGGAATGGGACCTCGATCATTCTAGCTCTTTCATTTGCTATAACTTCTGGATAAGTAAAGGAACTACGGGACCAGTTCCTTGGTCCATGGTGGTTTGGAAGAGTGGAAGTACCCCTATACATGCTTTCACTCTTTTGCTGGGAATTATAAATAAACTACCTACTTGTGATAGGCGTATTGGGTTTGAAGGAAACCTGTATTGTTCCTTTTGGTTGGTAAGAGACTTGGTTTGGCTTATACTGTTTATCTCATATGGAATGCCAGAAATAGGAAAAGGTTTGAAGGAAAATTCATATCTCCAATGGAGTTGATTGTGACAATTTAGAAACATATATACACAGTACTAGGCCAAAAGGTCCCTACATTTGCTCAGGCTCTCTTAAGATCCTGAGTGTTAACTTTATTGCTTGTAATTTTGATGGAGTTCATTTCCCCCCCTATATCTGCCCAGTGTTCCATGTAAATACTCATTTTGATCAATATATTTACTTTTTGATCAAAAAAATAATATGATAAATTGATGGATCATCGACTCTCTTTGTGCTACAGATAGCGGTAATAAATGGAACATAACATTTAAATATATATTTGTTTAAATTTCTTCTCAAGCTCTTGTTGGTTTCTACATCCAAATGGTGCTTGATTTGTTTGCCTCTGTTAATGTTTGATATGCATTGTTGGCCCACAACCTAACAGCTTAAGCATTTAGGTAAAGTGGTATTCTAACTTGGTACTGGAGCTGGGTACCAAAAGGTCCTGGGTTCTAGTCTTAATGCCTGCCATGGTGGTGTTTAAAAAATTATTGTATTCACTGTAATGAGGGTTATTTATCAAGTGTCCATCTCTTCACGTGCTGTCGGGTTGCATGTGCGGGGCAGTGCTAAAGCTTGTGAGACATTGTTAGCTCACAACCTAACAGCTTAAGCTTTTAGGGAAAGTGGTATTTTTACAACCAATATGGAATGTCTAGTTTGCAATTTCAATTTGTGATATTGTGCATTTTTTTTCTGGAAATCAACTCAATATGGTCCTTGATGTTCAGATATTTGCATCTGATAGCTTTCTTGAATTGACGAAGTATACGTGCGAAGAAATTTTCGGGACGAACTGTTGGTAAGATATATTATATTTTGCATTTTTTTTTTCTGAAATATTGTTTATATTATTAAGCTAGAGTGTCTTGACCCAAGTTGCTGGTTGGAGAACACAATCCCATTCTATCTTAAACCGAGTAAGAGCCAAGTTCTTGTAAAATACATGGTGCCTTAGAGACATCCTTTTCCCCACTCACCTCTTGCTTTTAGATCATTCATGTTTTATTTTACAACTTCTCTTCGTGTTTCATCTCATTGTATTTTGAAGCCTCCCAGTTAGTCATTCACAAATATTTATAGGCATACAACCATAAGTTACATATGGAATGTTATATTCATTTATGTCTCCTTTATATTGAGGGATATGGATGTTAAAGCTTGATATACATTGTTGTCCCAAAACATAATAGATTAAGCTTTTAGGTAAAGTGATAATGTAACATGGTATTGGAGCTGGTTACCAAGAGGTCTTGGGGTCTAGTCTTGTTGCTTGCGTTTATTGTGTGGTTTTTAAAACTATTGTATTTCCTATAAGTGGTAATCTAACAATGGATATATTATCTTTTCACTGGGGGTTTAGGGAGCTTCTTGGTTCTCATTTGTTGGGGAAATTTCCTCCATTCTGAAATTATAATTGAAGATTAGAACATTTGTTGGTAAATTTAAATGTGGAAGGTAAGAGCAGATCAATCTCAATAATTTAGCGCCATTAATCATCATGCATGGGACTGGTGCTTAGAAGTTGGAAGTCTTGGGGATTATAGGTTGCAGGCTAAATATAAACATATTTAGTAATTATTTTTATAAAAAATTTTAAATCCCATCTTGGGATTTGCTGCCGTCCAAAGAGACTAAGCTCTCTGTCAACCATTTGATATTGTCCAATCAGATACTGACAAATCTAGGCTGACGTGGGCCATCCAACTCTGCACATTTTGGGGTTGTCCACCTGAGACGATCCATCCAACGTACCAAAAAACACCATAGCACAAGGAACCGAGTTTTTTCCTTATTTATCATTTTTTTAAATATAGATATTAAATAATATTTTTTCACAAAACTAATTCTTATATTGACACGTGGAAAATCTCGCTCCAAGTAGCGAGATTTGGTAAAAATCGCTACTTGGAGTAGTGAGATTTGTTTTTAGAAAAATCCCCACTCACCAGTTGACACGTGGTAAATCTTGCTACTCCAAGTAGCGAGATTTGGTTAAATATCGCTACTTGGAGTAGCGAGATTACGTCAGGGTCATTCTGGGAAATACTTCCCAGAGTAAGGTATTCTTTAATATATTTTAAAAAAAAAAAGTTAATACGGGAAAAAACTCTGATCCTTTGTGGTATTTTACTGCATTTTTATTTTATTTTGTTGCTTGGGAGGTTGTGTCCTTATCTTTTCACGAGGTAATAATACCATGTTAGGATCACGATGGCTTGACTTAATTCTTAGTTATTAGTTTTGGCTTAACTTAATTCTCAAACATCTGTATGATTTTGCTTTTTAAGATTCACATTTTTTGGGTCTTGGTTCAAGGTTTAGGGCTTTGAGATTCTGGATTTGGGTATTTTGTATTTAGGTTTTAGGTTTTAGGGTTTAAGGGTTGCGGTTTGGGTTTTATGTCATATTAAATGGGGTAGGAAATGGAATGCAATGAAATTTTAATTAAAGTGCACGACAAAATCAAATGATAAGTTCATTTCAATCCCTTATGATTTTTATCGATGTCGAATTCCATTTGGGGTATCAACTTGGGAAATATGCATGATAATCCTCGAATAAGAAAACAACAAAAAATAAGAGACGAACAATCATAAACAAGACATAGAGTCGCCACCTTATTTTTTTGAAAGATAGAGAAAATAAATAAAATCCTAAGTATATGAAAATCAAAGATTGAGTTTGGGAGCACATTTATGTGTTAGGAAGGTGAATGCATAGCCCGAAACTGTTAGTTCCATTTAGGAAGCTGTTAGTTTTAGCTGGGAAGCTGAAGAGTTACTTAGAAGCTAGTTGGTTGGTGATCAGATCTGTTGTTGATTGGCTTACTAGTGCTGGAGAATTAAAAGTCATAAAGTGGCCTGACACTTTGTGATTTGGAAAGGTGGTAATACCTCGAAACATGCCTTTGTTCTATGGCTGTGTGCTAGAAATAAAATTCTTACATTAGATAAGCTGCCTGTTGAAGGTGCAGACCAGCTTTGTTGCCTGTGTTATGTTGAATCTAAATCCATGAGCCACTTGTTTTTCAATTGTTGTGTATCAGTGACAGTTTGGAACCATCTTAAAGCCTGGCTAAGTCTCACTAGAAGAATGTCAATGATTAATGCTTGCCCTCAAATGGCTTCACAAAGAAGCAAAGGGTAATGGTATACAAGCCATTGCCAAAAGAGTCTATTTTACCTCAATGGTCTACTATATTTAGCATTTCAAAAACAAAAGGAAGTTTGAAGGAAGTGCTACATCGTCGGCCACAATGATTAGAGTTATTCAAAGTCACACCTATAGAATTTATTTGACAAATTTCCTCAATTCATGAACTCCTGGGTGGAAATGCTTTGATGTACTTCCTTTTTGTGCTTGGAGTGTTTTGCCCTCGTGGCCTTGGAAATGCCTAGGTTTGATTTTTTTGTGGGTTTTTAGAGTTAATATTTGTTTCTCTTGGCTGGTTAGCCCTGTGTATGCCCATTTTTTTTTTTTTTTTGTCTTTGATTGATTGGTGTTTGCTTAGGAGCTTTTGCTTCATTTCTCAGGGTATGCCCACATATTGTACATATCCTTTTTGATCTATACAATTTACTTTAAATGATTAAAAAAATGTGAATGCAAAGCCGTCTTAGTGTTGGTTAACCAATCAACACCCCTAACGAGTCCCATTCATAGAACAGTAATCGCAATTACGTATGTGTAGTGACCTAAAGAATAATAGCATTTTAATAATAATAAGAGGGAGAGAAAATGGATACAGAAATAGAAGGAGGTCGTAAACTTCGTCGACGACATTACATTTCTAGGGAAATAAAAATTTCAAAAATTTCCAGGGCTTCTTCGACGAACACAGGGTTTCGTCGATGAAGGTATAAAGGATTTTGTCGACGAACATAGGGCTTCGTTGACAAGAAAATACCGAGAGATGGTTCAGGCTGCTTTGAATTTCGTCGACGAATACAGGGCCTCATCGATGAATTTTATGAAGGGCTCGTCGACGAGGTGACGTGTCTAGTCGACGAACCTGACCCTATAAATAGTGGAAACCCGGGATATTTATCATTTCACCACGCCTCTCTCTCTCCTCTCTCTCTCTCTACGTCTTCCTCTCCCTTCTCTCTTCAATTCCGGCCCCACCAGTAGCCGGATCGACGATCCGAAGCTACCACGACACTCCTGGAGGAGTTCTCCGCAAATCTGCCGGAGCGGATCGTCGGGAAAACAGAGTTGGAATTCATCCCAAATTCATGGTAAGATCTTTTAGCCTCTTTTTGGCCTTATGGTAGTTATAGAAAATAATGTAGACGAAAAAATACTGATATTATATTCTGGCGAATGTTGTTTTCAGGGTGTTTTGTAGGAGGCCCTACGGGTGTTAGGCTAGAATTTCGTAGGGGCTTTCCAGTAGTCAAATAAGGGAAATATGTTATGCTAGGATGTTTTAAAATATTATACAGTTTATTTAATGATGAAAGTTATGTATTAAAGTACCATGTGGCTTGTGAATATGAATGTAGTACGAATATTCATTTTATGATATTTCAGTGTTATGATTTTACGGTATTTTAGTACCATGATTTTACGAAATTTTAGTACCATGATTTTACGGATCTCCGTATTACGATTATGCAATTTCAGTGTTATAAATATACAATTCTCAGCAGTACGACATATGAATTATAGTATAGTTTATGCAGCATTATGGTTATTACGACTATTTCAGAATCATGGTAAATCATATATATATATATATATATATAGAAATATATTATATGATATCAGACCCTATTGGACTTGCAGCTACAGAGCACGGTACTGTTGCTACAGATACTATGTTACTTTATTAATGCAACCACCTATTTAGATAATACGTGGTAAGGTCTTTCACCTAGGCCCTTGAAGAGGTTAGGCTCCCTATCCAGACATGGGTTGAGGTGGGCAGATCGACCTTTGGAGTATAGTGATTTATTCCTGGTTGGCCAGCCAGGGTAAATCCAGCCTACGGGCCGCACAACCCTATCATGAGGGGGGCAAGTCATGACACACAGATAGTCACAGGGAACAGTTTTAGTTACTATTACATATGTACGGATTTACAGAAACAGGGACCATACATATGAACACTAGAAGTACTTTGAATTATAATCTATAATACTGCTACGTTAAGCAACATGGAAAAGGGGTGGTGTATTTTATTATTGATATTGTACTTTGTATTCAGTTATTCATGTTTATATGAAAATAGATTTCATGATATATATATATAGTAGCTCATTTGCCACACACTAGTAATAGCATATTTCTTCTTACTGGGCGTTGGCTCATCCCAGTGTTGAAACATTTTTCAGGTGATCCAGGTAGGTGAGCAGATCAGGCTCGCAAATATAGGGGCGTCTGTAGTGCCCTGTCAGCAAAGTGAGTATAGTGGAGGATTTTTGTATTGCCCTAGCTAGCTGAGGGTATTTTGGGAAAACAATGATATGTGTATATTTTGGGGAACACAGTAGTACTTTGGTATTGGTTTTGTATTTTATATAATGGTTTATCGTTATGTTTATTCAGTTTCTGCTTCTTGCTGCTTAGGTTAATGATGTGGTATCAGAGTATGTTAATTGTTACATTATATATATATATATATATATATATATATATATATATATATATATATATATATATAAAACCCAGTTTATTAAGCAGGTCATTACAGTTTGGTATCAGAGCCTAGGTTTGCTAGGTTCTGTAGACTTTAAAGTGCAGCGGAAGCAATACCATAGTATAGGAAAAAGGATTTGAGGTTTGTTTTGTGTCTGGGCACAGGATTTTCGTAGTGGTTTCTGTGCTTTTCCTGGGGTGACGATTTCAGGAAAACCATAGTAAACTATTGTCGGGTCGTGTGTCTAGGTGACAGAACTAGATATTGAGTTAAAGTTAGGGAAGGTAATTAATTTTTGAGTAGGTACAGGATAGGTCCGTATAGGAAATAAAGTGTTTAAGTGTGTTTCTTGTTTTCAGGATGGACCCAGGAAGCAGCGACACGAATGCTGGGGAGGATAGGCCAGGACCTTCCAGCATAGGTGAAGGAGATACTGATGCTGTGCTGCGTAGTGTCACTCAGCAGATGATGGCTAAGATGGCCAGGAGTTCTGGGGAGTGTGGCTGTTCGATTGAGCAGTTTACACGTATGAAGCCCCCATCCTTTGTTGGAGGAGATGACCCGACTGTAGTTGAGAATTGGGTCCAGGATATCGAGGAGATGTTGGCGGTGCTTCCATGTACGGATGAGTAGAAGGTAGCATTTGCTACTTTTAAACTGACTGGGGAGGCAAAGCGCTGGTGGAGAGTAGCGCGTTTGATAGAGGAGCAGAGTTCGGTTCCAATTCCAGTGACGTGGGATCGATTCAAGGATACGTTCTTCGAGCGGTATTTCCCTGCTATCGTTCGAAGTGTGAAGGCAGTAGAGTTCCTACATTTGGTACAGGGGCAGATGACTGTATCTCAGTACGCGGCTCGGTTTGTTGAGTTGTCGCGTTTTGCTCCACATCTAGCTATTGATGAAGAGAAGAAGGCGACGAAGTTTGAAGAAGGGTTGAGGCAGAATCTGTTTGAGCAGGTGATTGGTTTCAGGGCTCAGACATTTAAAGAGGTTGTAGATAGAGCTGCGATTATTGAGAGTGGTATTCAGAGGGGTGTAGCAGCTCAAAGTCGGAGGAAGAGGCCTGCGCCTCAAGGTTTTTAGGCTGGCTCCAGTAGGGGTCCATGGAGAGGTGGTCGTGATAGGGGAGACCAGAGGCAGATGGCAGGACCTCGTGGGAACTAGGGTGCACAAACTTACCCGGTGTGTCAGACATGCGGGAGACATCATTTAGGAGAGTGTCGAGTAGGCAAGGGAGTGTGTTATCATTGCGAGCGACCCGGTCACATGATGCGTGAGTGCCCAGGTCAGCAAGACCAAGTCCCAACTCCCAGGCCTTATCAAGGAGGACATCAGGCAACTAGGGGAGGATATCAGGCGCCTCGGGGTGGCCACCAGAGGAATGTGGCCCCAGCGCGGGTATATGCTCTGACGCCAGGAGATGCAGAGGCTGCTACGAATGTGGTGACAGGTACATTTACTGTTCTATCAAATGCAGTTATTGTTCTTTTTGACTCAGTTGCTACTCATTCTTTCATTTCTACATCTTATGTTAAATTATCTGAGAGTGAGACCCAGTCATTAGATATAGCATTGTCGGTAGCTACACCATCGGGATTAGTGATCAGATGTCAGAGGGTTCTTAGAGGCTATCCGATAGAAATTCAAGGAAAAGTACTACCGACAGATCTTATTGTGTTTGATATGTATGGATTCGATATAATACTGGGCATGGACTGGTTAGCTTCCAATCACGCCAGCATTGATTGTTTCCAGAAAGAAGTAATTTTCAGACCTCCTAGAGAACAGGAATTCAGATTCGTTGGTTCACGGGTACGTGCTCCAACACAGCTGGTGTCCGCTGTGCAGGTGGGCAGATTACTCTTGGATGGAGGTCAAGGGTTTATAGCATTTGTGAAAGAAGCATCTGAAAATGAATTGAAAATTGACAGCACCCCAATGGTATGGGAATTTCTAGATGTTTTTCTAGAGGAGCTACCAGGGTTACCTCCTGTGCACGAGGTAGATATTTCTATAGATTTACCTCCAGGGACTGCGCCGATCTCTAAGGTCTCGTATCGTATGGCTCCAGCTGAATTGAGAGAATTAAAGGAGCAGTTGCAGGATTTGTTGAACAAGGGGTTTATACGGCCCAGCGTATCGTCGTGGGGAGCTCCAGTACTATTCGTAAAGAAGAAAGACGGGTCCATGAGGATGTGCATCGATTACAGAGAAATCAACAAAGTTACTATCAAGAATAAATATCCTCTACCCCATATAGACGATTTGTTTGATTAGCTCCAGGGTACACGGGTATATTCCAAGATCGACCTCAGATCCGGGTATCATCAGGTCAGAGTAAAAGCGGAGGACGTCGCAAAGACTGCCTTCAGAACCAGGTACGGGCATTATGAATTTCTCGTTATGCCATTTGGTTTGACGAATGCCCCGGCCGTGTTTATGGACTTGATGAACAAAGTTTTCCACCAGTATCTAGATCAGTTTTTGGTAGTTTTCATTGATGATATACTGGTGTATTCGAAGAGTTTTGAGGATCATGAGGTGCATTTGAGGCAGGTGTTGCAGACTCTCAGGGAGGAAAAACTTTATGCTAAGTTTAGAAAGTGTGAGTTCTGGCTAGAGAGGGTGACATTTTTAGGCCATGTGATCTCAGGGGACGGTATTTCAGTAGATCCTAGCAAGATTGATGCAGTGGTAGATTGGGCTAGGCTGAGAAATGTGCAGGAAGTCAGGAGTTTCTTAGGACTGGCAGGTTATTACCCTCGTTTTGTTGAGGGGTTTTTAGCCTTGTCAGGTCCTCTCACGTGGTTGACTAGGAAAAATGCCAGATTTGTGTGGGATGAAGAGTGCGAGCAGAGCTTCCAGGAATTAAAGCAGCAGCTCGTCACTGCACCAATTCTTACGATTCCATCGGGAGGCGATGGTTATGTTATTTATAGTGACGCGTCCTTGAAAGGGCTCGGTTGTGTGCTGATGCAGCATGGTAGGGTAGTGGCGTATGTGTCCAAACAGTTGAAAGAATATGAGAAGAACTACCCTACTCACGATCTAGAATTGGCTGCGGTGGTATATGCATTGAAGATCTGGAGGCATTACTTATATGGTGAGAGGTGTGAGATATTTTCAGATCATAAAAGCCTAAAATACATCTTTACACAGAAAGAGTTGAACATGCGGCAAAGGAGGTGGTTGGAACTCATCAAGGATTATGACTACACCATCAATTAGCACCCAAGTAAAGCAAATGTGGTGGCTGATGCTTTGAGTCATAAATCAGGAGACACCGCACAGTTAGCAGCGGTAGTTTAACATCCGATTCAGATGGACTTAGAAAGACTCGATGTGGAATTAGTGGGGGATGATCCTCAGAAGCTTATTGCCAGTTTGATTGTACAGCCCACATTGTATGAAAAGATTAAAGCCGCTCAGAGAAATGATCCAGAGTTAGTGGAGGTGATAGCCAGAGTTCAGGATGGTTAGGGGGAGGAGTTCAGTATTTCTGATGATGGGCCCCTGAGATTCCGCACCAGATTGTGTGTGCTTGCAAATGATAGCATCAAGAGGACGATTTTAGAGGAGGCACACAGGTCTCTATACACTGTTCATCCTGGCAGTACGAAAATGTATAGGGATTTGCGAGAATATTTCTAGTGGAGTGGCATGAAGAGGGAGATAACAGAGTTTGTATAGCAGTGTCTGACATGCCATCAGGTTAAGGCTGAGCACTAGAGGTCGTTTGGTCAGTTGCAGCCACTTTTTATTCCCGAGTGGAAGTGGGATCACGTATCCATGGATTTTGTCACTGGGCTGTCGCTAGCGCTGCATGGTCAAAATGCCATATGGGTGATAGTTGATAGATTGACCAAGACAACGCATTTTATACCTATAAAGGTCAGCTACCCTATGAACAGGTTAGCAGAGATTTACATACAGGAGATTATTCGATCCCATGGAGTGCCGGTATCCATAGTCTTGGACCGTGATCCATGTTTTACATCACGGTTCTGGAGGAGTTTGCAGGAGGCATTAGGGACCCAGCTAGCGTTCAGCACAGCTTTTCACCCTCAGACTGATGGTTAGACTGAGAGAACCATTCAGGTATTAAAAGATATACTTCGTGCCTATGTGCTAGACTTTGGAGGTAGCTGGATTCAGTTTTTGCCACTAGTTGAATTTGCTTATAATAACAGTTATCAGGCTAGCATTGGCATGGCACCCTACGTGGCATTGTATGGTAGGAGATGTAGTTCTCCTCTTTTCTGGGATGAAGTAGGCGAAAGGCGAGTTTTGGGTCCAGGGATAATTCAGCAAGCATGTGATAAAGCTCGACTTATTCGAGATGGGATCAGTGTAGCAGTGTAGCACAGAGTCGGCAGAAAAGTTATACAGATACTCACCGCCGAGAACTGAAATTTGGAGTAGGTGATCATGTATTTATGAAGATAAATCCACTGAAGGGGATCTTGAGATTTGGGAAGAAGGGTAAGTTGAGTCCTAGGTTTATTGGCCCTTTTGAGATACTTGAGAAGATTGGGCCAGTAGCCTATCGGCTAGCTTTACCGCCATATTTATTTCGAGTTCATGACGTATTTCATGTTTCTATATTGAGGAAATACGTCCCAGATCCTTCCCATATCATCAGTCACGCAGAATTAGAAGTAAGTGAGGCTTTAGCATATGAAGAAGTTCCAGTACAGATCCTAGATAGGAAAGAACAAGAATTGCCCAAGAAAAGGATACCATTAGTGAAAGTTTTGTGGAGAAATCATGCTATAAAAGAAGCTTCGTGGGAGCTTGAAAGACAGAAATATCCCCACTTGTTTAGTGGATCATAGTATTGATATATATATGCTTAGATGGTAATCTTATTTTGTTGAGTCCAGTGTAATTGTAATGTAGAGTATAGGTTAGGTAGTATTTTTTTTTGGGAGAAATTTTCTTTTATGGTTGTAATCTCCCAGAACTATCCATGTAACCATGGTATTCCTCCACCATAAGTGAGGGCAAGTAATAAAATAAGTAGACCTTTTTCTTTACAGAATGATGGAAGTATAGATAGAGATTCAGATAGTAAATTTCGAGGACTAAATTTTATAAGGAGGGGAGAATGTAGTGACCTGAAGAATAATAGCATTTTAATAATAATAAGAGGGAGAGAAAATGGATACAGAAACAAAAGGAGGCCGTAGACTTCGTTGACGACATTACATTTCGAGGGAAATAAAAATTTCAGAAATTTCTAGGGCTTCGTCGACGAACACAGGGTTTCGTCGACGAAGGTATAAAGGATTTCGTCGACGAACACAGGGCTTCGTCGACGAGAAAATACCGAAAGATGGTTCAAGCTGCTTTGAATTTCATCAACGAATATAGCGCCTCGTTGATGAATTTTATGAAGGGCTCGTCGACGAGGTGACGTGTCTCGTCGACGAACCTGGCCCTATAAATAGTGGAACCTAGGATATTTATCATTTTCACTGCGCCTCTCTCTCTCCTCTCTCTCTCTCTACGTCTCCCTCTCCCTTCTCTCTTCAATTTCGGCCCCACCAGTCGCCGGATCGACGATCCGAAGCTACCACGATGCTCCTTGCGGAGTTCTCCGCAAATTTGCTGGAGTGGATCGTCGGGCAAACAGAGTTGGAATTCATCCCAAATTCATGGTAAGATCTTTTAGCCCCTTTTTCGCCTTATGGTAGTTATAGAAAATAATGTAGATGGAAAAATACTAATATTATGTTCTGGCGAATGTTGTTTTCAGGGTGTTTTGTAGGAGGCCCTGCGGGTGTTAGGCTAGAATTTCGTAGGGGCTTTCCAGTAGTCAGGTAAGGCAAATATGCTATGTTATGATGTTTTAAAAATGTTATACAGTTTATTTAATATATAAATATATTATATGATATTAGACCCTGTTGGACTTGCAGCTACAGAGCACGGTACCGTTGCTACAGATACTATGTTACTTTATTAGTGTAACCACCTATTTAGATAATACGTGGTAAGGTCTTTCACCTAGGCCCTTGAAGAGGTTAGGCTCCCCATCCAGATATGGGTTGAGGTGGGCAGATCGACCTTTGGAGTACAGTAATTTATTCCTGGTTGGCCAGCCAGGGTAAATCCAGCCTACAGGCCGCGCAACCCTGTCATGAGGGGGGCAAGTCATGACACACAAATAGCCATAAGGAACAGTTTCAGTTACTATTACATACGTACGGATTTACAGAAAAAGGGACCATACATATGTACACTAGAAGTACTTTGAATTATAATCTATAATACTGCTATGTTAAGCAACATGGAAAAGGGGTGGTGTATTTTATTATTGATACTATACTTTGTATTCAGTTATTCATGTTTATATGAAAATAGATTTCATGATATATATATATAGGGGCGTCTGTAGTGCCCTATCAGCAAAGTGAGTATAGTGGAGGATTTTTGTATTGCCCTAGCTAGCTAAGGGTATTTTGGGAAAACAGTGATATGTGTATATTTTGGGGAACACGGTAGTACTCTGGTATTGGTTTTGTATTGTATATAATGGTTTATGGTTATGTTTATTCAGTTTCTTCTTCTCACTGCTTAGGTTAATGATGTGGTATCAGAGTATGTTAATTGTTACAGTATATATATATATATATATATATATAAACCCAGTTTATTAAGCAGGTCGTTACAGTATGTGTGTGTTTCTCCCAATTTTTTAAATTTTATATATATATATATATATAAACACCCATTTTGGTCATCCACTAAGAATTACCGTCTATGAGCACTCCAACACAACTTCTAGAAGCTTAAAGTATAACTCTTAGAAGGGGTTTATCCTTAAAACCCTATTTTTGAAAAAAAAAAACATGATGATAACAGATTGAAAAATATTGGGTTTGTTTTACCAACTTGAAAACTGAAATTAAGAGAAGGGTCACCGGGTTTGTATTACTAGTCTTTGAAGAAGGAGAGTAAAAGGAGTGAGTTTTGAAAAAGGTTTTGATAAAATGCATGATTTTTGAAAATCCAGGGCTTCATTATTGACCATTTTTCTTAAAATGAAGAAGACTTTTGCAAATATTTTCTCATTTTTTTGAAAATTTTTTTTGTTGGAAATATCTACCATTAATTCTAAACAACAAGCATCTGATTAGGTATTTTTGAGTTCATTTAATCTAATCCCTTTGATTGGTACAATAATGCAACTTATGCAATACACTTACAAATACGTGTATATACACAAATCACACAAACCCCTCATAGTAATAACATCAATAATATATATATATATATATATATATGTATTTATTTATTTATATATATGCCATCACACAATAATATTCACACACTAACATTAGTCATGTGTACACTGCGTATCAAACCAACACTTCCTTAAGTCAATAGAAATAAAATGGGTGGTGTAAAATTCTTTGATTTAGAAAGAAAAATCCCTTTCGTTTTGATTGAAAATATAAAAAGATAAGGATATAACATCTAAATTACCTTTTGGAAATAAAGTAAAATGATTTGGAGGTTGAGTTTACTTTAGGCCCCTACCTTCATCCCATGATTTATTATGGATTAAGCAAAACCTCAAGTTTAGGGTCCCTTCCATTTTGGTAATATATTTTTTGTTGGGGTGTCAAAAATTTCAAGAGATTAATTATTACTTTTATTAAGATCCATGTTAGAAAAAGGAATAGAGTTCTAAACAAATCTTCCATTAAAGAAAAGAGATTACTCCCTTGAACCCTATCTAGGTACTAAATATGGTTTCATATGGTCTAAAATAAAACAAATCTATCATCCCAAAGTTAAAGGTCAAGGTTAAAACATAAACTTAATAAAAAAGACATAAACTCCAATTGAACAACTTTTGCCCAATAGACAATAACTTCCTCCTTAAATCTTTAATTTAGGCAAAAGCGCCACCACTTGAACCTAGACTCAAGGGGCCTCAAAATTATAGGTGGTAAGTCACATGATTCAATTTTATGACTTCACAATATAAGTCCAAAGTTGAGTCTCAAAAACTGTCTATAGGAGGTGCAGTCCATGCTTCCAGTTTAGATAAAAATGGTCATAACTATACTTTTAAATGTTCAAATTGTGCACCAAGAAAACATCAAAAAGTAGATTCTTAGAGCCTTAAAATGATATGTTATTTGTAAAATACCTCAATAATATGAGAAAATAGGATATGGTCAAAGTATTGTCAAACTAGGAGGTAGTCATGCATATTTTGGTTAGGTAAGAATAATTTTCTTTATGAGGTAAATCCAAGTGCATGAAATGTACCCTTAAAAAGCTATAATGCCCTTAAAGCAACCCATCTTAGGCTTCAAAATTCAAGCACAAGAATCCAATGCAAGACTATAAATTGATTGATAAAAAATATCATTTTTATGTAACAAACTAGTTTGTTTCATTAAGATCTTTTTAATCACATGTCCTGAATCTTTTTTATTTGATGCTCATTTTCACATAAAATGGTGATAATATTTGAAAACAAAAGACAAAGAAAAAGAGTATAGGAGGGAAACCACTAAGATAAAGGAAGAAATAAATAAATAAAAAGAAAGAAGAAGAAAATACAATACCTTCAATTCTCTTTACTTATCTTCTCCTTTTTGTGGAAAATTAGTTTCTTAGCATGTAAAATGAGGTTGGAAAGAGTGGAAGAGTAAAAACTTTAAATATGAAGAAATTTTCCTTCCACTACTTAAACTTTCTCTCACTTTTTTTTTTCACTTTCCTTTTTCACTTTCTTTTTCATGCATAAAAAATGATGTTTTTATTCTTGAAAAATGAGATTAGAAAGCGTGGAAGGGTGTGAGCTTCAAGTATGAAGAAATACTCCTTCCCGCACACAATATTTCTCACACTTTCCTCTTCTTTTTTATCTTTTTCTTTCACTTTCTCATACTTTCTTTCATTTTCTAACTTTTTTCTCTTGCTATTTAAGAGAGTGAGAGGGGGTGTTTGGAGAGAAGGTAAAGAGAAGAATGGGGAAGATGATAACAGGAGAATGCTTTGGAAAATATGTATGTGTGTGCTCCCCCTCCCCAAAGAGAATATTTATAGGTGAAAAAGTGGGGAGGAGGGGTCGTGTGTTGGGAGAAGCTTATTGCTTGATAGAGTTTTGGGAAAATGGGACAAGTGTCCCAATGCATATGACAAAAGGGAAATTTTTCTAATAAGAGGTAGTCTCCATTTAGGGCATGTGGAGGAAGGGTATTGCGGTTTTGGAGAGATTAGAGCAACTATCCCAATGAATAAGACAAAAAGTTTTTTTTAGCCAATAAGGGATAAGCCACCACTTTGGACTTAGCTGGTTGGCCACTAACCAACCAGACTGAATCAAAAGTTTATGTCTGTAAGATCAGTTTTCCTGTCACATCCTTATACTCATTCTCATACTTAGGCCAAACTGACTAACCATCGCCAACACTTCCACAATAGTGTGGCTGCACTAATATATATTTGTAACTACGACCATCGTGGTTCTTAAAACATGCAATACAATTTATGCAATTAAACCATATAATAATTTGAACATTTCCCCAATATCAAATTTATAGTCAGATCGTATATATATTTTCAATAAATCACATAATAAGCATAACATCGCAAACATCCCAAAATTGCTCAATTATGCAAAAATATAAAATTAACTTGTAGTGCCCCAAACCCAGTGGGGCCTAGAGTGCTATGACCTATACGTATATCTCTAATACCACATTACTATAAAGACCCGAACCTAAAGTGGGGTACCAGGTACACTTGCATCCCCAAGCGTTCATATTGCATCCTAGTACAACGAAACGTATCTATATACGTGTACAGATCAGTATCTCACAAAAACTTACTTTAACCCAAAACTCTCTAGTCCTGCCCCAAAGCTTCCTAAGATTGGCTCCTTGGATTTCCTGAAATGTTAAAATTATTGGATGAGATGAGACACTTCTCAGTAAGACGAAATAAATTATCATTAGTGTATGGCTATCATGAGTTTTAGTGTGAACAAATTATCTTCATATACTTAACTGTAAGTGAAATGGCATTTGAAACTATACTCACACGTGTATTATTTAAAATACATACATTCAGTTCAATATAGCCCATTTATCATAAATCTACATATATGCATAAAAGAACCTTCCTGACTGGACACTATATCATATCATGTATAAACCCCCATGATCGAGTTGTGCGGTTTGAATACTGGACTTAACCATGGACGACCTACCACCAAGCTAAGTCAAAACTATCGTCTGAAGTACGATTTGTCTGCCCAGTTGGTCCGGACTCCAGGGGCAGTCTACTCTACACTGGCCAAATCAACTATCTAATACCAACACTCTCAGAATAGTGTGGTTGCACTACTATATCACTGTAACTATGGTACCGAGCAATCTGTAAATCTTTGGTCCATCAAGGTTCTCAAATCATATAATGCAATTTATGTAATAAAAACTGTAACATGATTCCATTTTCATAAATCTGTATAAAATATGTCATTTCCTGTCTTGGTATAAAACCGACATATCATAACTCGACACAAAGCCGTCATATTCTGTCCCGATATAAAATTGACACAAAGCCATCATATTCTGTCCCGATATAAAATTGACATATCATAACTCAGCACAAAGCCATCATATTCTGTCTAGGTATAAAATCAACATATCATAACTCGACACAAAGCCGTCATATTCTGTCTTGGTATAAAACCATATGATAAAATCATCATGTTTAATTATGCCATAATACTCATTCTCATGCCACACAATTTTGACTGATAAATCATAATATAATAAACTGCCCGGGGAACATATAATTTGCTAAAAACAAGGGTATGATCATCAAATTATATGTTTTACTGGAAACAAGGAGATGATCAACCCATTCACTTTATTTTTTCCCAAATACGTATAATAATCAAAGCTATCATTTTCATATGCCTGATTCGTTCAGAAAAACATATATATATTATTCCTGTTGTTGACTCTATGAGTCTAATCCAGTTTTGATAATGACAAATTACTTGGTATTTGATCTGTGCATTGAGATTGTGAGCAAGAATATTATTTAGCATGCATGAAAGGTGAGTGAGTCATGGAAGCCACGAGGAGTAAAGCATATACACCTGGTACAACCTATGGAACTAAAAGCGAAGAAGGATGAAGGAACAAGCTTCTAGTTGAAGACTTTAATGGGAATTGGTATCTAGATTTGATGTATTTACATGTCATATGATATATTTTGAATCTCAATTACATCTTAGACTGACCTTAGGACTCATGCATCTCATGAAAAATTTATTTGAAATAGTTCTAGGTTGAAATAATATTTTCGAGGCAAATTATTAGAGGCCTCGTTGACGAACCCCTTGGTCTTGTTGATGAACATATGAAGGCTACTCGGTGACGAACAAGTGTTGTACACTCGTCGACGAACATACCCATTCATCAACGAATGTCGGAGCGCTAACTTACGTTCCAGCGTGGACATGGACAGAAAATCGAGTTTTTAATAGATCCAACAGTTAGGATTCATCCTACGGCCGAGAACACATATAAATATACTTTCTAAACCCTAGAGCACCACTTTTTGCACAGCATTGGGAGCATTGAGCGTATTTTGACAATCTTGTGAGAGCTGTGAATTCTATTGCTAGTGTCATTGCCTGCACTCCAAAGGATTGATACTTGTATGGGCATTTGCGTCTTCAAGATCCAAGCACACTTTTGATAAATCTAAGGTTGATATTGAGGTTTGAGTAACTTTTCATTGAGCTTTTAATATTTGATTAAAAAGTTGTCTTTTTCATTATTTGTGCATAAAGAAAAATTGTTTTTGGGAACAAGCAACTGATTTTCTTATAATTGTTTATTTGAAAAATCTGTTGAGAATTGTTTTCTAAGGTTTGAACTCTTGCTACATTCAAAGTTATAGTTTTATTCAAAGAGATCTATTGTATTAGTGCAAAAAGTATTTTTGAGAAAAATAATATTTTTGGCGAAATTTTTGATACACTCAAAGTTACACTTTTATTCAAAGATTTAATCTTATAAGTTTTTTGATAGTTAGAACTTAGATTTGTGTAATATTCAAGACTATATTTATTTAAAGATCCTATCTAATATCTTTGTATAAAATGTTTTAAAAATAAACCCTAAGTTCTCCAAAGCTTTGATCTATTAACGTTATTTTTGGGAGATATTGATAAAAGGATAGTTTTGTGAACTGTTTCATTCGTATCATAAAGATCATATTTTCGCATACATAGTGAGCTTCAAGTTGTTTTCATATGATTATGTATTAGAACTCATTGTACTCACTAGCTTTGTTAGAAGCAAAATTTGAGTGTTTTTGTAGAAATTGTATTTGTTATTTTTGTTTACATGGTTCAGGTTGTGAACTGGGATTGAGGAGGAAGCTACACCTCTAGTAAGTAGTAGGTTGTAAGGGAAGCTCCGTCCCAGTTAAAGGAGTGGATTATTTTTTAGTGGAATCCTTGGGTGGGTTACTCAAGGCGAGGATGTAGGCTGGGGTAGGTCAAACCTCGTAAAAATCGAGTTTGTTTCTCTCTTCCCACTCTTGTTAATTTCCGCATCACATCTCTTTACTTATCATGTATGTGTGTATATTGAACAGCCCTACAAGTACCTGACAATTAATTGTATACAATTGAATATATTGTATGACTGAATTGAATTAATTCTAAGTCCTTGTGACAGAGTTGGGTCAATCAGAATATAGGGACTGTTTGATAGAGGAAAATCAAATACTTTTAAAATACCCAATTCACCCCCCTCTTGGGATTACACCATAAATAACACCTGTAATCATATACTGTAAGAACCTGACCTGAGATAAGTGTATTAAATAAATAAGAAAAGAGAAGTAAAATTAAAAAGGTAAAAATATGCATGGCTCGTCGACGGGGCTTCTTTTCTCGTCGACGAGGTCTCTTGTGCAGTTCGGCGACGAGATTAAGTAGCCCATCGATGAGGAGATACCGTGGGATTTTGGGAAATCCTAAGATCTTAGGCTCATTGACGAGTCCACCTTGGCGTCAATGAACTTCCTTCTGTGGCCCGTCGACGAGGATGTCGTCTCGTTGATGAGTCTGCCTGGGTCAACCAAGTTATAAATATCTAAATTACTTGCTTAAGAGTTAAGAAATCAAAATCCTCTCTCTCTCTCTAGAACTCTCTCTCTCTCTCTCTCTCTCTAGGATTTCGGGCCGTCTGTTGCCGAAATCAACTATCTAACATTGTTACGTGGATCAGAAGGCAAATCTCTATGTTTATAGCGGATCGAAATTTCGTTTCGAGGATTTTTGGGTTTTGACCCAAAATTGAGGTAAGGCTCCAAATCCATTTTCATTTTGGTAGATCTGTAGAGAATAGTATTGTAAGGAAGGATTGTTCTTCGTTGTTTAGGTTTTGGGAACTCGGTTTGTAGTTTTGGAGCCGTAGAGTTCGTACTTGGTTTTCGGGTTAAAGGTAAGGGGATTCTGTTTATATCAATTATTTTTGAAATTGAAATCAGTAAACATGTAATTTACAATTGTATGTATGATTTGACTACTTATTTGGGAAAATCTATGGGGTGAAAATACAGAATTTTCGGGTTATTCGTTTTGGAAAAAAATGGGGGTTTTGGGTATCATCTCTATTTTTGTTGGAAAATCGTATGTTATATAAAATTGTGATATTGAGATGGTCGTACCTATATTTGTATTAAAATGTATTCTCGAACTGAAAACGATATGATTTGTTATATACCAAATAAATGTGGAATGAACTGTTATATACCAAATAATTACTGTAAGTTGAGAGGTATAGGAACATGAGTTCCAAAATTGTTCCAGGTTTTGTGAAATTTGCCATGTCTCGGCTAATTACTGTGGGCAAACGCCATGTCTCGGCTAAATACCGTGGGCAAGAGTGTCTGACTCTATATCTAAGGGTGTGAAATATCATCTGTTTGTTTCGTTTGGTCACCAATGGGTGTGAGTGAACACCGTATTAGCAACGATATCTCCATGGGGCTTTGGTTAATGCCAGGTTATCGGGTGCTCCGTGTAATACGGTCGGTTTCGGCTGAAGAGTGTGACAACACTGACTGTATGTTTTGTATCGTATGTACCTGAAATGGATTGTGAAAATACTGGAATTATATCGTGTTATGTTGTCGAAATAACACTTGTATGTCACACACTAATATAACCTGTTTTCTTCCTTATTGAGAGGTGTCTCACCCGTATTATACAAATGTTTGTTAGGTCCTTCGAGTAGCCGTCACTAGCGTCCTAGCGTAACGGGAGCGTGGTTTTCGGTTAGCTGCGTATAGTACTTGTGTAAGTACGGACTTTGTAACTGGGTTGTCATTATTGGATTTTGTAGACACCTGGGGTACATACTATATTTTGTTAGCGTAGACTCTAGTTATGTATAGACTCTGGTATGGTATGATGCATGTATAGAAAGAACATTTCTGCTGTGTATGTGATGTGTATGTATGTGTATGTGAAAGTGTATAGGGTATACGTGTACCCCACGGGATCAGACCCTCATTCAGTATAGTATCATGTATGTTTTAATTGACAAAGTGACAGGTTAGGCTACTAAATTCACACTTGGGGCCCATCCATGGGTTCGAGGCGTGACAACTTAGTATCAGAGCTAACCAAGTTGTTAGGTCTTGTAGACTTGGTTAGGCGTAATTATATGAACATACCAGATTATAGGATGTAGGAAATGGGTAGAGTAGGTAAAGGGTTGTCTTGTAGCTAGACGGAGACTCATGGCGGTGTTCTATGTTTTATTAGAATGACGATTTCAGTAAAATCACAGCAAACCATTAATGGTTTCGTGTCAGTGTGATAGGCAGACCTGGACCCATGAGAGTTGTAGCTAACATGATTAGTTTTCAATGATTGTGTTAATTGTGTATAATATAGGAATTCTAACCGATTCCTATCTTACTTTCAGAATGAAGCCCAAGGATAATAACTTGGATAGTGGTTTCGAAGGGAGTGTGAGTCACGAGGCTCCTTCTGTGCCTCGGGGTTTGACTAGGTAGGTCATGCAGGAGATTGAGCAAAGTGTTAGGAGACATGAGCATTCTCCTTCTACTACGGGTTGTACCATAGAGAGGTTCACCCGCATGCACCCTCTGACGTTTAGGGGAGGACCCGATCCGATAGTAGCAGAAAAATGGGTACAGAAGACTAAGAAGATATTGGAAGTTCTGCATGGCACTGATCAGCAGAAGGTTCTCTATTCTACTTTTCAGCTGGCAGGTGAAGCTAAAAGATCGTGGACGGCTGTGAGTTTGCTTGAGAAGCAGAGAGCTGGTCCATCTGGTATGACCTAGAGCAGGTTCAAGGAGGTATTTTTCAAGAGATACTTCTCAGCTTACACTCGTGATGCGAAGGTCGATGAGTTCTCGAGCCTCCCAACGGTGCAGAGATATGCTGCCAAATATATTGAGCTATCTCGTTTCGTGCCGTGTTTGGTCTTGAAAGAGTATGAAAAGACTCGGAGGTTCGAGAAGGTTCTGAAGAAGGACATCCGCAAGCTTGTGGGTATGCTGCAGATTCGAGAGTTCTTTGTTATGGTGGATAAAGCCACCATAGTTGGGGTTGACCTCTAGGGGGATGAGGTGGTACAAGAATAGAGGATGAGGCCAGTATCTTCTAGTTCTCAGACTGGTCCTCGACAGGGACAATGAAAGAAGAAGAACTACGATTCAGGTTATCACCAGACTACCAAGCAATATTGTACTCAGAGGGATCCACCTTCCACGCAATGCACCAAGTGCCGTAAATGGCATGATGGTGAATTCCATACATTTTGGGGTAACTGCTACAACTGTGGCAAACTGAGCCACATATCCCGAAACTGTCAGGCACAGAGGAGTGATATGCCTGCATCGAGCTAGAACCATGGAAGTAATCAAATGCCTCGGGGAAACTATCAGGCAGATACGGCTCCGGCGAGGGTGTACTCTCTTACTCCAGCAGATGCGAAACATGCGAGAAATGTGGTGACAGGTACCATGTTATTGCTTTCGAATAAATCTGTTGTCTTATTTGATTCGGGAGCAACCCATTCTTTTATATCTGCAAGTTTTGTGAAACTGTGTGAGGTTAAAACTCAAGTGATGGATGAATGGTTGTTTATGGCTACACCGACTGGGAGTGTAACGATCTGTAGTAAGATGTTAGGAAACTGCCCAGTGGTTATTCTGGGAAGGCTGCTACCGGTGAACCTACTAGTGTACAACATGTGTGGATTTGACGTCATACTGGGGATAGATTGGTTATTCTTTAGTTATGCGGTGATTAATTGTCGTAGAAAGCTTGTAGTGTTCAAACCACTTAGGGAGCAGGAGTATGAGTTCATGGGATCGTGTGTGCGTTTGACGCCATAGATTCTGTAACGCCTCAAACCCTTAAACCCGAGTCCAGCGCGTTATACCGGATAAAATCCTTGATAATCCATAATTAACATAACATACGCAGCGGAAAACATAAACAAAATCTCCATATAACACAATACCAGAGTTTACTAATTTCTATCTATAATCCAAAGTATCCATCCAACACTTGCATTTCCTTATATACATACATCTCCAAAAGCATTTCAGAAAACATAAATACATAAATAACACATATTCATTTTTAATTCATGAAAAACCTGATTTAATATATAAATTTCCCCCTTACCTGAATTCTTGAACTACACCAAAAGGGACTCCGAAAAAATAACTGCGGCACTCACCCGGATCCTGAATAAAAAATTCTAGTTCCATGTAATTAATCCTTAATAAAATATTATTTTAATATTTTCTAGGGCCTTAATTCCTAAATAAATAAATATACTCTTAAATATAGCTAAATTACCAAATTTCCCAAATTAATTAATTCATTTCCCCAAAATACTACCCATCTAACCTTCCCTAGGCTCCACACACCTCAAATTAACATTTAAACTAATATTTAACACTCCCACTTAATTTTCTAAATTATGCCTGCGGGGCCCAAAATTACACCCGCGGCGCTTACCCAAGTCCTGAATCAAGAACCTTAATTTCATTTAAATTATTCTTAAATAATATACTATTTAAATATTTTCTAGGGTCATAATTTTCAATTTACAGTTATACCGAAAAATTTAATTAATTTGCCAAATTTTCCAAATCTCACTCTCACTTTGGAGTAGGGTCTAGAAAATCTCAATTGAAAAATTACCTACGTCAAAATGATGACGACGACAACTAGGACCACGTGGTAGTACCCGTTCGCCGATTTAATAGTAGATTTAAAGAAAAATTAAGAAAATGGGAAAAAAATTACATTTCTCCAAGAGCAGTGCTTAAGTCGTTCCTACGACCAATCTGCTACAGTAGAAATGTTGGTGGCGGAACTAGGAATCCAACGGCACCTTCCGTTTTTCGATCCGCTACAAATTCGCCGAGAAATTGAGAAAAGGAGAAAGACGGAAGATGGAGGTGAGCGTGCTGCACAGGAGGCAGAAACAATTGCAGAGAAGGGGGGGGGGGGCGTGAATCACCACTGGACATTGAATTGGATTTCAAATTGAAATCCATTTCACTTAATTCTATCTTAAATTATTTTATATATATATACTTATTACTTTAACCATATATATGTATATATATATATATATATATATACCCATTATATAATTTACTTAATTAATTTATTTAAATAACTTTTAATTAATTTATTAATTCAATTAAATAATATTCAATTAATTAACTAATTAATAATTAGTCTAATTTCATTTTATTTCATATATATTTTTTATTATTTTTTTTTCATACTATTTCTTTTATCTGTTCATTTATTATTTTATTTATTATTTTTTTCTAATTATTTTAATCATTTCAATTTTTCGGGTCTTTATATTCTTCCCTCCTTAAGAAATTTCATTCTCAAAATTTTACTAAATAATTATCCCTTCATCTTACTTAAATTCATTTGCTAACTATCACTATAAAAAGTCAACATACATATCATTATATTAATCATTCAATCATTCATTATTAAATTAAATCATCATTATCTTAAATATACTCTCATACCTGCATCCCTGATAGCATCCTCCTCAGCCTGAAGTGTGTAAAGTCAGGGTGAACCTCCTCTTCCAAGTGGTACCTGTTGTTTTCCACGGTTTTGTTTCTGAGCAGCTATCATAGGCAATGGTTCCCGGCAATCCTTCTTGATATGCCCTGGCTTACCGCACCTGAAGCAATTCGGAGTGTCAAACATTCGTCCCTATGTCTCTTATTACACTTCGGACATACAAAGCCTACTGTTTCCTTCCCTTTTTTTCCCTGACTGGCCTCAGACTGAAAAGCAGATGGTGCAGGTCTCTTCTTATGCTCTGAAGGCTTAGTGCTGCCCTGAATACTCTTCTCCAACACCGATGTCTTATCAACTAATTCTGAAAAATTCTGAACCTGAAACCCCACCACTAGCTCATAAATCCTACGCCTCAGACCTTTCTCAAATTTCCTAGCCTTCCTTGCTTCATTTGGGATCAGAAATGGAGCAAAGCGTGACAGTTCTACAAACTTAGCCGCATACTCTGCAACTGTCATATCCCCCTGGGTCAAACTGGTGAACTCTTCAATCTTTTCCTCTCTGACAGATGAAGGAAAATACATGTCAAAGAACAGCTCCTTGAATCTCTCCCAGGTAAGGGCTATCTTTACGGTCCTCTTATCCTCTAGCAGCTTCGCAAAACGCCACCAGCGCTTCGCCTCTCCTGTCATTCTGAATGCAGCATATCGTACTTTTTGCTTGTCTGTGCAATCAAGTACCTCCAATATCTCTTCTATCTGCTGAACCCAGTTCTCTGCAATCACTGGATCATGTCCCCCCTCAAAAGTAGAAGGGTTCAACCTCATAAATTTCTTGATGCTACTGCCCTTATTTGCAGGTGGACAGTTCTGTTCTTTAGATTCCTTCTTCATCTCTGCCCTAACCTGGCGAACTATACCCTGTAGCACCTTAGAGGTATCTATGTCCTCTTCACTGGAAGTATCAAAACCTTCCCTTTCTTCAACCCCTACATTTTCATCTCCAGAATCCATCCTGAAAAAGGACAGAGAAGAGATAAGTATTCCATATCATAACTTCAAACAACATTATCATTAAATTAAATCCAATAAATCTAAGATCCCCACACAAGGACCAATCTTATGGCTAGGAAACATCACCGTCGATGGATTTGCCGTGGTTTTCTGAAACCGTTGACTGAATCAGAAAATCACAGAAGTCCGCCAAGGGATTTCTACCTGCAAGCTATAAGAAAAAATCCTATACTTCCCTACACCATACCTACTTCTCAATGACTAACCTACCCATCTCCTATTTTTTATCATAACTCATTCCTATACTTTGGTATAAATCATTTCCTAAATTCTCAAAATCCCAAAATCATTGCTCTGATACCATAATGTAACGCCCCGAACCCTTAAAAAACAGGTTCGGCACGTTATACCGGATAAAATCCTTGATAATCCATAATTAACATAACATACGCAGCAGAAAACATAAACAAAATCTCCATATAACACAATACCAGAGTTTACTAATTTCTATCTATAATCCAAAGTATCCATCCAACACCTGCATTTCCATATATACATACATCTCCAAAAGCATTTCAGTATTTTCACAACCATTCTGTTCTCAACGGGCTTAAAATATAAAAACTCAAAACATAAATATTTACATCCCCCCAAAATATTATAAAAATATACCCTTTCTCTTTAAGTCCCTCAAAATCCTAAATACCCTCGAGCTCCCTAAGCTCGACCTCGAGGATGTCCTGAAAAAGAAATAATCATATTCGGGTGAGACACGTCTTAGTAAGGGAAGAAATATACATATTAAAACAGCGTGTAGCCAACATGAGATAGATAGATATCATTTTTATTTCATTTGCAAATCATCATATAACATTGAAATCGTTTTTTGAACCTAAACAATCACATGCAAATATTTAACCCACGAGATTACCTAAGGATAGGGGTGATTACCTGCCCATACAAGTAGCACCCCTCTGCTATGATACTTAGGTAACCCTAAGGTCACAATTAAAACATATTAGAACACTCACCTTACTCAGTAAGCACTCAAGTGGTAGATTAATCTCGTACTCACACAGTTCAACAATAGTTTACCGGCAAAGACCCTAAGGATAGGGAATCCTACCCGCCCATACAAGTAGGTTCCCTCTGCCCTAGTGCGTTATGCAGCTACTGCCACATCTGAAACTACTAGTGCACTCGCCTTACTCAGCAAGCCCTCAGGAGAAGAGTGCGCCCTGCCCAAACGTAACATGTTCTACATAAATAAATACTTCTAATATCATAATACATCATTCTTTCCATTATTATTCAATCATTCTCATTCTTTCATGTTCATAACTTAACATTTCCTTGTGTTTCACTTTAAGTGACTCTTTCCCATTTGTATCATTCACACTTCACATTTCATTTCATTGCATTGTCATTCCTTGTCATTTCATTTCATAACATTTTCATTTCATTCCTTTGTACAACAGCCGCTCTTTAGCCGTCATTTGTTAACCTACATAGAAATGTGCTAAAATCTAACACAGCTCCTTTTAGTTGTCATCAGTTAGTCCACATAGAAATGAGCTAGATCTACTAACCTGGCTTTCAGCTGTCGTACCTTTACATGATTGCATTTACATACACAGGCAAAGTTGTCCATATCATATTTTATTCTCATTGTTTTACTTACTTAATCTGCATCTCATACATTTAATATATAATTTGCACAGATTCTCATGCCACACAATTTAATAGTAAAATTCATACATATTTCTCATAAAATAAGCCAATCCATATTTAACATTTATATGCTCAAAATACATTTCATTTCTTATTTAATTCATTAGAAAATTCATTTCACTTTCATTCGTTCACTTTCACACATACATAACTATATCGACAATCCCAAACCCAGAAAACATAAATACATAAATAACACATATTCATTTTTAATTCATGAAAAACCTGATTTAATATATAAATTTCCCCCTTACCTGAATTCTCGAACTACACCGACAGGGACTCCGAAAAAATACCTGCGGCGCTCACCTGGATCCTGAATAAAAAATTCTAGTTCCATGTAATTAATCCTAAATAAAATATTATTTTAATATTTTCTAGGGCCGTAACTCCTAAATAAATAAATATACTCTTAAATATAGCTAAATTACCAAATTTCCCAAATTAATTAATTCATTTCCCCAAAATACTACCCATCTAACCTTCCCTAGGCTCCACACACCTCAAATTAACATTTAAACTAATATTTAACACTCCCACTTAATTTTCTAAATTATGCCTGCAGGACCCAAAATTACACCCGTGGCGCTTACCCAAGTCTTGAATCAAGAACCCTAATTTCATTTAAATTATTCTTAAATAATATACTATTTAAATATTTTCTAGGGTCATAATTTTCAATTTATAGTTATACCCGCAAATTTAATTAATTTGCCAAATTTCCCAAATCCCACTCTCACTTTGGAGTAGGGTCAAGAAAATTCCAATTGAAAAATTACCTACGTCAAAATGACGACGACGACGACTAGGACCACATGGTGGTACCCATTTGTCGATTTAACAGTATATTTAAAGTAAAATTGAGAAAATAGGAAAAAATTACCTTTCCCCAAGAGCAGTACCTAAGTCATTCCTACGACCAATCTACTCCAGTAGAAATGTCGGCAGCGGAACCAGGAATCCAATGACACCTTCCGTTTTCCGATCCGCTACAAATTCGCCTAGAAATTGAGAAAAGGAGAGAGATGGAAGATGGAGGTGAGCATGCTGCACAGGATGTAGAAACAATTGCAGAGAGGGGGGGGGGGCGTGAATCACCACTGGACATTGAATTGGATTTCAAATTGAAATTCATTTCACTTAATTCTATCTTAAATTATTTTATATATATATATATATATATATATATATATATATATATATATACTTATCACTTTAACCATATATATATATATATATATATATACCCATTATATAATTTACTTAATTAATTTATTTAAATAACGTTTAATTAATTTATTAATTCAATTAAATAATATTCAATTAATTAACTAATTAATAATTAGTCTAATTTCATTTTATTTCATATATATTTTTTATTATTTTTTTCATACTATTTCTTTTATCTGTTCATTTATTATTTTATTTATTATTTTTTTTCTAATTATTTTAATCATTTTAATTTTTCGGGTCTTTACAGATTCTATCAGTGATACAAGCGAGAAGGTTGCTTTTGGACAGGTGTCAGGGGTACCTAACTTGTGTGAAGGAACCACCTCAGAATAATCTAAAACTTGAAGATATCCGAGCGGTTAATAAATTTTTGGATGTATTCTCGAAAGACTTACCTGGTTTACCTCCTGATTGTGAGGTGGAGTTTGCTATTGAGTTGCTGCCAGGCAAGGCGACCATTTCTAAAGCTCCATACCGAATGGCTCCAGTGGACCTTAGAGAGCTGAAGGAGCAGTTGCAAGAACTACTAGATAAGGGCTTTATCAGACCTAGTGTTTTGCCCTGGGGAGCTCTAGTATTGTTCGTGAAGAAGAATGACGGGTTGATGCGAATGTGCATTGATTACCGCAAGATCAATAAGGTAACAATGAAGAATCGATACCCGTTGCCTCATATAGATGATCTGTTTGACCAGCTGCAGGGAACGCAGGTCTTTTTAAAGATCAATCTACGGTCAGGGTATCATCAGGTGAGAGTTAGGATGGAGGATGTTGCGAAGATTTCTTTTCGAACTAGATATGGTCACTACGAGTTTCTGGTCATGCCTTTTGGGTTGACTAACACCCCGGCGGTATTTATGGACCTAATGAACAAGATTTTCCATGAATATTTGGATCAGTTTGTAGTAGTGTTTATTGATGATATCCTGGTATATTCTAAGAGTTTGGAAAAGCACGAAAACCATCTGAGGTTGGTACTTCAGGTGCTACGGGAGAAGAAGTTGTACGCCAAGTTTAAGAAATGTGAGTTCTGGTTGAAGCTGGTCACATTTCTCGGCCATGTTGTCTCAAAGGGTGGTATCTCAATTGATCCTGGTAAGTTATCTGGCCCTCTAACACAATTGATGAGGAAGGGTGTGAGATTTGAATGGTTTGATGAGTGCGAGCAGAGTTTCCAGGAGTTGAAACACCGACTGGTCACTACTCCGGTTTTAACCATCCCATCTGAGGATGGTGGTTTTGTGATTTACAGCGACGCATCGCTGAAGGGTTTGGGATGTGTGCTGATGTAACAGGGGAAAGTAATTGCTTATGCTTCTTTCCAACTCAAGGAATACGAGAAGAATTACCCCACGCATGACTTGGAGTTGGCGGAAGTAGTATATGTGTTGAAGATCTGGAGACACTGCTTATATGGTGAACAGTGTGAGATCTTCACGAACAACAAGAGCCTCAAATACTTTTTCACATAGAAGGAATTGAACATAAGGTAGAGAAGGTGACTTGAACTAATCAAGGACTATAATTGCACTATTAGCTATCACCTACGGAAGGCTAATGTGGTAGCTGATGCGTTAAGTTGGAAGGTAGAGCACACATCAATATCTGCAGTAGTAGGTCAGCATCATATCAGATGGGATCTGGAGAGTCTTGGCGTGGAGGTTGTGAATGGTAATCATCAAGCTTTCATTGCTAGCTTAGTGATCCAACCGACGTTATTTGATAGGATTAAAGTCCTGCAAGCTAGTGATGTGGAGTTAGTTGAGACCGTGGAGAAAGTGCAACAAGGGTTGACTGTAGATTTTAACATCTCTGAGGGAGGTGTGTTGAGATTTGGGACTAGGTTGTGCGTTCCAAATGACGAAGGTATAAAGAGGACGATCCTGGAGGAGGTGCATCGTTCTTTGTATATGGTACATCCGGGTAGTACGAAGATGTATTAGGATTTGCAAGAATCTTTCTGGTAGAGTGGCATGAAAATGGAGATTGCTCTATTTTTGGAGCAATGTCTGACGTGTCAGCGGGTGAAAACTAAACATCAGAGGCCTCCAGGACTTTTTCACCAGATTGCCACCAGCGTTTCATGGGCAGAATGTAATTTGGGTGTTCGTGGACAAGTTGACAAAATCTGCTCAATTTGTACAAATGAAGGTTAGCTACTCTTTGAGTACGCTAGCAGACCTGTATGTGCAAGAAATAGTTAGAATGCACGGAGTACCGATGTCCATTGTTTCAGATCGAGATCCAAGGTTCACTTCTCAGTTCTAGAAGAGCTTGCAAGAAACACTGGGGACGAAGCTTACTTTCAGTACAGCGTTCCACCCCCATACTGATGGACAGTTAAAGAGAACGATATAAATCTTGGAGGATATGTTACGAGCTTGTGTATTAGACTTCGGTGATAGTTGGATTCAGTTTCTACCATTAATAGAGTTTGCCTATAACAACAACTTCCAGGCTAGTATCAGAATGGCACCGTTCGAGGCATTGTATGGTCGAAGATGTCGGTCTCCTTTGCATTGGTATAAGGTTGGTGAACGGTAGATATTGGGTCCCAAACTCGTACAACAAGCTTTTGAGAAAGTCAAACTGATCAGAGATAGAATTAAATCAGCTCAGAGTCAACAGAAGAGTTACGCGGATGTTCACCACCGTGAGTTGGAATTTGAGGTAGGGGGTAAGATATTTCTGAGAATCGCTTTGATGAAAGGGGTAATGAGATTCGGAAAGAATGACAAGCTGAGACCAAGGTATATTGGGTCATTCGAGATACTTGAACGAGTGGGTCCAGTAGCCTATAGGATTGCACTACCTCCAGCGCTCTCTTGGATCCATGATGTGTTCCACATATCCATGTTAAGAAGGTACATGTCGGATCCGTCACATATGATTAATTACGAATCTTTAGAGATTGGGGATGCTTTGGCATATGAGGAGATACCCGTTCAAATTCTAGACTGTGAAGTTCAGAAACTGCGTACCAACGAGATACCGTTAGTGAAAGTGTTGTGGAGGAATCAAGCGGTTGAGGAAGCTTCTTGGAAATTGGAGATGGAAATATGCCAGAAATATCCACAGTTATTCTGAGTAGTAGCTTTGGTAGCAGGATCGGTATGGGCATGTATGTAATATTCTGTTATTGTAGAAATGGTATGTGATTAGTCTCTGGGAGAGTTTTGTAATATTGTGAGCTCTTGAGATAGTATGTATGTAACCACGATATTCCTCCTCTAGAAGTGAGGGCATGTATGTATTTGGGATGGGGCTGCTATGTGGGTGGCCGCCGGCTCTTTCTAGAGTCAGGTATACGTTTAAGTATGTTATTGAGTTGGTAAATGAGAGATTAAAAATTTTAAGGAAGAAATTTTTGTAAGGAGGGGAGGTTGTAAGAACCCGACCCGAGATAGGTGTATTAAATAAATAAGAAAAGAGAAGGAAAATTAAAAAGATAAAAATCTACATGGCTTGTTGATGAGGCTTCTTTTCTCGTCGATGAGGTCTCTTGTGCAGCTTGGTGACGAGATTAAGTAGCCCGTCGACGAGGAGATACCGTGGGATTTTGGGAAATCCTGAAATCTTAGGCTCGTCAATGAGTCCACCTTGGCATCGACGAACTTCCTTCTGTAGCCCGTCGACGAGGACGTTATCTCGTCGACGAGTCTGGCCAAGTTAACCAAGTTATAAATATCTAAATCACTTGCTTAAGAGTTAATAAATCAAAATCCTCTCTCTCTCTCTCTCTCTCTCTCTCTCTCTAGAACTTGAACACTCTCTCTCTCTCTCTCTAGGATTTCGGGTCGTCTGTTGCCAGAATCAACGATCCGACGTTGCTATGTGGATCAAGAGGAGAATCTTTATGTTTATAGCGGATCAAAATTTCATTTCGAGATTTTTAGGTTTTGACCCAAAACCGAGGAAAATCGTCGACGGTTTTCCTAAAACTGTCAATGGTTTGGCCTTTAACCAAACCAAAATCTTTGTATACCTTCCTCAACACCTCTCTGTAGGGTTTAGGGTTTTAGGGTTTAGGGTTTAGGGTTTAGGGTTTTAGGGTTTAGGGTTTGGGTTTAGGGTTTAGGGTTTAGTTATTGCACCTTTGGAGGAGCTAGCCAAAATTTTCTCCATACGATCTATGCGCTGATCAAGAGAGGAACAATGAGTTTCTATAGTGGTGACCTTCTCCTGAAGAGAATCAAGACCAGATTGCATGCTTTGATTGAAGTTGAGGTAATGAGTATAAAAAGGAAGGAACCAAGAAGGTGTGTCCGCGTCATGTGGAGCAAACGAAGATGGCTCAAAAGGCTGAACATGAGGCTCTAGAGTTTGCTGCCTATGACCTCTGTGAAAACACCATTGAGTATATTTCTTATATCCCATTAACCTGAGGGTTGTGGCAAAAAAAATATATCATAATGGGTCTTTCTCACAAAGTTAAAAGATGGTGTGAGGATGTGATAGTGGGCAAACACCAAATTCAACATTCCTGTGTAAGGAAGAACGATATGAGGAGCTTCTTCCTTCATGATCATGCACTTGAAGATGAGGCTCGGTAGGTCCAACTTTTTCCCTTTAAGAATGCACCACATGACAAAGCAATCAAAAAAAGAAACATGGTTATGTGAACCTGATCTAGGTAGGATATTGCAGGTGATCAGCTTGTGCAAAAGTAGTGCTTGAAGATTCAACTGTTTATAGAGTGGGGGATTGCCAAAATAAACAGGATCATCTGTCATGACTAGTGGCAAAAACTCCTATGGAGTGAACCCTTGTTCCTTTATCCACTATTTTTCAATGGGGTTGCACTCAAAATCTCCTTGCTTTATACGGAGTATCTTTCCTAATGATAATGGAGTGAGATAAATGGACTGCCCCATAATATCAGTTGAGAAACCGATGTCTTTCTTCATCATATGTGCGTAAAAAATCTATAATATCAGTTGAGAAACCGACGTCTTTCTTCACCATATGTGCATAAAAAATCTTGACTAAGTTCGGATAGTGTCCAGTGGCCTGATATGTGATGAATTTTTCCCACCCAATATCTTGAAATAACGGTATGATTTCAGGAAAATCATAATTGAAAAACGAAACATCAAGTACTTTACCAAGGATTGTATCAGTAGATTGGATTTGATTTCGGTAAAGTGTCTTGGCCTAAGGAGTGGTTAGCCACTTTTCTACTTCGTCATTCTCGATACGTCAGGAGGAGGAGGCCTTATTCCTGGTTGTCTTCATTTGTGGCATGGTTTGTGATGACAAAAAAAAACCTAGAACGCAGTGATGACGAAAAACCCTAGAACGTAGTGATGACGGGAAGTATAGGATGGATGAAATCTTTAGAGAGTAATGGAACAAAGTCATGCGGCTGATAGGTAAAAAAAATTTAAGTTCATTCGTGTTTAAGTAGGTGACTCGCCGCGAGTCAGGCGCCTGATGACCTTAATTTCATCAGGCAAAAACATGGTAGACGCCTGACCTTTAGGTGGTCAGTCGCCTGTCCTTCAGGCTTCCTGAATTCCTTCCTTAAATTACTTCTTTAACATGCATTAATCCTAACTCACATCTTATAGATATAAATCAATCCTATGAAAGTGGTTTTGTGAAGATCTTCTTTTTGTATTTACGAATTCAAGAGTTATATCTTCTTTTTGTATGTGATCTCTTAAGAAATGATATCTAATATCAATATGGTTTGTTCTTGAATGAGATACTAGATTTTTGGAGATATTTATAGCACTAGTATTATCACACTTAATCGGTATAGTAGAGTATTCTAAGTTGAACTCTTTTAATTGTTGTTTAGTTAGCTATGATCAGTGATTGGACATTGTCTGGAAACATAAATCTTGTGTAGATAATGGACTAGGAAGGAAAGGGCGATATTCATTTGTACTAGAGAGTTGCTTATGGTAGAAGGATTAGATTTTGAAGATGGCTTCAAAAGCCATAATCAACTGTAGATAACTACAGAAGATTTGACATGAAGTTGTATACAAGTTAAATCCCAGCTAAGCCGATGCTTAAACGGTTAAATTGGTGTCCCATTGCCAAGTAGGATTCGCATGGATAGAGTGAAAAATAAAACTTCAGGTCCTAGCATACATGGTTTTCCTTCTAGATAGCATATTGTTAAAGATTTGAGTATCATTATGATTTTTCTTCTAAGTAAGTTGATAAAGATGATTCTGTTAGGTGTTATTTGATTCACAGGATCCTTCAGGTCACTTGGCAATGTCATGCCCATGACATCATATTCTCAGGTTTGTTTTCAGCTTATGGTGACAACATCACTTCCCAGGGAATAAAGAGAATCCACATAACATAGAAGTCAAATTGTTACCCACTTAGTATCTTACATTTTTATGGGCATCTTAATTTTAGAATTACACTGTCCCCACTATTTTGCCCGACTTATGGAAATATGAAAATAGGTAGTCGATGCGCACTCTCATCGACCCATCTTCCTTCCTCATAAATAATACTAGTGCTCCCCAGGCGACACGCTGGCCGAATAAACTCCTTATCCAACAGTTGCTGCAACTGTTCCTTCAACTCTTTTAGTGCTGCCGGTGCCATTCTATACGGCGCTTTAGAAATTGGTGATGTCTCCGAAACTAGATCAATAACAAATTCTACCTCACGATCAGGAGGTAGTCCCAACACACCTTCGGAAAATACATCTAGAAATTCCCTCACTACTGAAATATCCTCAACCCTCAACTCCCTTTCTGATACTTCCTTCACATAGGCCACAAATCCCTGACAACCCTCCAACAACAACTTCTTCGCCTGAATGGCAGATAACAATTGTGGTGAGGCGCGCACACATGGCCCCACAAATCTGTACTCCTATCCTCTTGGAGGTATGAACACGACCTCTTTCTGATAATAGTTAATACCGGTCTAACTGACAGCTAGCTAGTCCATTTCCAATATCAAAATAAACTAGTGCCTATAAAGCACTACAAGAGCAACAGACAATATCCTTCCCTGAATATTCGTTGGGCAATCCTTAGACACCCTTCTACATTTTACCATTGTTCCTCTTGGTGAGGCTACAAATAATTTGATGTCTAACAATTAAGTTTCCATCCTACACAGTCTGATATATTCCCGAGAAATAAACAAACGCATTGCTTCCAAATCACATAAAACAAAAACTTTAATTGAAATTATAAATTTAGTACCGATCACCATGTCTCCTTCCGCCTCAGTATCTCCCGGCGTCAGTGCATAAACTTGCACCAGAGCAATATTCATCTGTTGTTCGCCTCGAGGTTCCTGATAGCCTTATATGGTCGAGGAGAAGCCACTATCACTAGCGGTGCCTGACAGTTTCTCAAAATATGTTCAGGCTAATAGCACCGATAATAGATAACCTCCCTCACTCGGCACTCTCTCGGGTGTCTCCTCTAGTATCTTGGACAAGGAAGGGGCATCGGTCTATCTTGTACCACTCGACCTCCCATCCCCTGTCTCTGACCTCCTCTGCTATCCTACCTCCTCCATAGCCCCCTGCTGAACCCTACCTGAAAATCTGGAGGCGGGCCTCTTCCTCTGACTCTGTGCCGCAGAACCTCTTTATAAGCCACTCTCAATCACAGTGGCTCTATCAACTATCTAAGAAAAGTCTAGGCCTGGAAACCTACATCTTGCTCATAAAATCTTTGACTCAGGCCCTTCCCAAACTTTCTCGCCTTCTTTCCTTATCTGGCACTAAGTGTGGGGCAAACTAGAACAGCTCGATAAATCTAGTTGCATGCTGTTGTATCATCATATGCCCCTATGTCAAATACAAAACTTTGCCACCTTTGCATTTCTAATGGTATCGAGGAAGTATCGCTCGAAAAACAACTCCCTAAAGCGGCTCCAGGTCACCGTTACAGGCTTAGGTCTTTACTCCTCCAACAGTCTCACCGACCTCCACCAGCGCTTTGCTTCCCCGATCAATTTAAATGTAGCAAATAACACCCTCTACTCACCTGTACAAGAAAGGATTTCCAGTATGTCTTCTATCCTAGACCTTGTTCTTAGTTACTAGTGGGACCGCTCCTCCAACCAAAGATGGGGGATGCATACTAGTGAACTACTCAATCGAGCAGCTCTGCTCCCCTAAACTACTAGCCATCTCTGCTATCACTAGCTAGGTAACACTACGTAACACTGCATTGGGGTCTCCGCCACCCAAGCCAGAAATCCCTGCCTCATCATCTCCTGCATTTGTGTTACTGTTCCCAAGGCCCATCCTTCAAAGGGAACCACTAGTCTCACCATACAATTACTCTCACACAACCAATACACTGCTATAACTCATAAATTACTCTTCTACAACCATTTATCTCCACATCCTCAATTCCCATTTAAGATTCAATCCGACCACTTAGAAACAAGACCCAGCGATAGTATCCATGATTTTCCTGAAATCATCACCCCAGGAAAAACACAAAAACAACCACGAAACTCTTGCCTCCAAGCCGCAAGATAGAACCCCAAAATCCCAATCTCATCCTCTAAAAATAACTTACTTATATTTCAATCTACCCATCTCCTACTCTCATCGAAATTCATTCCTATACTCTGATATTGTTTCTGTTGCACTCTAAAGTCTGCAGAACCTTGCAACCTAGGCTCAGATACCAAACTGTAATGACCTGCCTATTTTACCATAATAATAATTTTTTTTTCATAATATCATTTAATATAATAATCTTGTTATCCTGTTCAGCTGTTAAAAAATAATCAACCTGGACCCATGGATACCAAAGATATACTTGAAATACAACTCTGATACCTAAGCAACAGGAAACGTAATTTACAAACATATCATACAACCAACCACAATACCAGAGTCCTACTAAAATTGTTATATATATACAATCATCCACAAAAGATGAAAAGTTTCCTAGGGTCACTTCCCAAAAATAAATCCAACCCTAACTCAACAACTCTCCCTTCTGACAGGGTAGCTCAGTCGGACTCTACTGTCGTGGAGCTCTATATTTCCTGAAATGTTTATATAACTGGGGTGAGACACCTCTCAGTAAGGGAAATAAACTAGTATCAGTGTGTGACAATATGAGTATTTTCATGTTGTACATATAAATAAATCATAAAACATAACTGGAAAAGTCTTACTGTACTAAACTGAGTAAAACATGATTTGTCAATTCATAATATAACATACTGCATATTGTACATGGAAACATCTTATATAACTGTACTATACTGAAATAATACCCAGGATGGATAGGTAGCTGATGTCATGTCTTACCCCCATATAACTAGGTTGTGCGGCCCAAAGGTAGGACCTAGCAATGGCTGGCCAACCATGCTAGATCAAACATAAGTCTATAAGTACGATGAGCTTGCCCCACTTGGTCCCAGATTGCCAGGGGAACATCACCACTCTATACTGAAACCACATCAACTGCCATCTCCCACACTACTGGTCGTGTGGCAGCACTATCATAATTTTGAACATATAGCTTCGGTTCCGGGCTCCTGAAAACTGAACTATACCATACCATCCGAGTTCTGATAACATATAATATGTTTCATATATTGAACATAACTGTTTTGTATTTCATAATAATATTTAACATAATAATATTTCATGAATTTTGTCTTATCATACATGATTATGGCATCTGCGCCAACATGAATCACGACATCTGCGCCGGCAAATCTTAATATACTGAACATGAATTTCTTGTATTGTTTACATAATATTCATGAAATCATAGTTTCTGCACTGTTTATAATTTTCCTGAAAACTGAAAATACATGTTTATTCTGAAATAACATAATATTCCATAAGAATAATTTTCATGGTAAATAATATTCATGCCACACAAGATGGATAACATTCTGGTGTAAAATTTATTCCAAATTTATATTTTCTAATAAAACATATTTAAATCATATCCCTGTTTACAGCAGTATTTCCCAAACATAATTCTACGATATACATATTTACCTGAAATTAAATGTTATAAAATAATAAATATATTTTTATAAAAAGATTGACTTAGTTTATCCCCTTACCTAGCATACTGAGATGCCCACACAGTTCAATCCTACCCCCGTGGCATTTCTAGCACAAAATCTACAATTTCCATTTCCCCAGAACATTCAAAAGAATTCCAACATAATTTCCATAAAATATTTCCTAGGCTCCCAATAACCTAAATAAATTATTGAACTCCAAAATAATCAAATTACCTTGGTTTTTCTAAACTATACCCACAGGGTCCCGAAATTACACCCGCGGCGCTTATCCAAGCCCTAAATTCAATGACCCTACCTCAGAATGCCCAATATTAAACATTTCTAAATCTACAATAATTAAATAATAATTAGCCCCTTAATAACCCCCTTAGCCTAATTTTTGGGTTATGCCTACAACGACCCCACAAGAAATCTGCTTTGCTAGACTTATAAAAAATCATCTCTAGATTCTCGTGGTGGTTTCCGATCATCAATTGGGCTTAAGATTTACGAGAAATTGAGGTAAAAGTGAGAATTGAGCTTACCCGAGGAGATATGTCTACGCCGCTCCCACGACAAATTTGCTCCAGTAGGAATGTCGGTGACGGAGATAGGAACCCAACGGTACTTTCTATTTTCCGATCAGCCGAATATTGGAAACGAAATTGAGGAGAGTGAGGAGGGGGAATCGAAGAGTGAGACGGAGAGAGAGAAACCTCTCTCTATTGTTGCGTGCTTGAAGGATCTCAAGATCCTTCAGGATTAAGCTATATATATTATTATAATATTATATTATTATATTATTATATTATTATATTATTATGTTATATTAATGTATTATATTATTATATTATATTATATTATTAAATAAATAATAATAAATATTTAATTTAATTAATTTTAACTTTTTTAATTTTTTTAAATTTATTTTATTTTATTTTTTATTTTATTTTTTTTACATTTCCATGCATACAAATTTTGGGATCATTACAGATTAGCTTCATCAAACATTACATGGATTGATTCAATAATTGTGAGTGTTCTCTTATTGTAGATTCTAAATGATTGCTATTTGTTGCGTATCCTAGGAGAATACCCTCATCTGACTTAGCATCAAATTTTCCTAAGTCATCTTGGTCATTAAATACAAAGCACTTACATCCAAATACATGAAAGTAAGCTATATTGGGTCTTTATCCTTTCCATAATTCGTAGAGAGTTTTATTTAAGCTTGATCTTATTGACACTCTATTTATCACATAGCATGTGGTATTAACCGCTTCAGCCCAAAAGTACTTAGGTAGTTTGTTTTTATTTAACATTGTCCTAGCCATTTCTTGAAGGGTTCTATTCTTTCTTTCTACAACTCCATTTTGTTGTGGAGTTCTAGGTGCTGAAAGGTTATGTCTAATTCCATGTTCAATGCAAAATTTTTTAACATCTTTATTCTTAAATTCTCTTCCTTGATCACTTCTTATGTTCAAGATACCATAACCTTTTTCATTTTGAAGTATTTTACTTAAGTTTATTAACATATTGCACGGTTCATACTTTTTCTTTTTTTTTTATCAATTGGGTAAATATATTGATCAACTGAGAATACACTGGGCATTCCTAGGTCATCTTGATACCACAATGACAATACAAGTCAAAAGTCTCGAAATACATAAAACCTGGGCATACCCAGGGGCCAAGGAACTGGCCAATCACAATATCAATACTCAGAGAACATCAATACATGCCCTATAATATCAAACTAAGAACATATCAAATTTATCAAAAACCGTCCTATAGATATGTCTTTGTATGACACTAATTAAATCTATAGGAGGAATTACATGATTATCAAATCTTTTTTCTATTCCTAGAGTGCCAAATAAAATACACAGAAGTAGCCAAGCCAATTTTCTTCCCAACTGAGTGAACTCCATTGCCTTTAGCTTCTTTATGTAACCATTTCACCGTTGCCTTGATTGAAGTCATAGCCCTTTTAATTCCAATCCACTTCCTTATGCTACCCCACACTTCAGCCGAGTACTTATAGCCGAAGAAAAGGTGTTCAAGTGTCTCTATATCACTATTACAGAAGGTACATCTTAAGTCAATCTCTACTCCTTGTATCCTATCATAAGTTGGTAGCTTTCCCTTCCATCCCAGCCACAAGCAAAAAGCATACTTCGGGGAAATTCCATTATACCACATAGATTTTGTCCATGGCATTTTTTGACTCTTCTCCATCCAGAAATCATAGAGTGTATGCGAAACACTTCCCATTCTTTCCATATTTTTTATGGCAGCAGTCACACTCCTAGAATTCAGCACCAACTGGTCTTTGATTTCAACCAAACTTTTGAATAGGAGGGAGTCATCTTTCTTAGCTACAGCGTACCAGATTTCAACCTCCTTCAAGTAAAACTGATGGATCCATTTCGTCCATAAACTATCTCTTTTAGCTTGAACATTCCACAACGCTTTAGTCAATAGTGCTCTGTTCCATGTCTTGAGGTCAACCACTCCCAAGCCAACTTCTTGTTTTGGCTTGCAGATTTCCCTCCAAGCAACCAAGGCCTTCCTCCTACCACCCCATAGGAATACTCAGCATAGCTTGATTACTTGGTTTAGAACATTCCCTGGAATTGGAAAAATAGCTAGCCAAAAAAATTCTATCCCTTGGATAATTGAATTAATTATTTCTAATCTACCAGCATAAGTTAAAGTGTGCCCAGGCCACCCTTTAAACAACCCAGCTATTCTATCAATCAAAGGCCTGTAGTGGGCAACATTCAGTTTAGATGACAGCAGTGGAACTCCTAGGTATCTGAAAGGAAATTCACCCTCTTTGAATCCTATTTGATTTAAAATAATCTTCAAGTCTCATGGCTTCATACCAGCCTAATAAAGGTTTGATTTCAAACAATTTGCTGAGAGACCAGAGCACTGAGAGAACTCCTTCAAGCAATCCATTAGATAATTTACTGAAACAGCATCTCCCTTAGAGAACAGCATGAGATCATCGGCAAAGGCCAAGTGTGTAATCTTCAGTTCATCACATTTGGGATGGAATTGAAATCTAAATTTACCCTCCAAGGATTTGAGTAGCCTCGAGAAATACTCCACACAAATAGCAAAAAGCAGGGGTGACAAAGGATCACCCCGCCTAAGCCCCTTCCTCCCCTTGAAAAATCCATTCAACCTTCCATTCAGTGATACAGAGAAGGAAGCAATTGAGACACACTCCATGATCCAAGTGATCATTTGAGCAGGAAAATTTAAATTCACCAACATATCCTTCAGGAAAGCCCACGAAACAGAGTCATAAGCCTTTTTCAGATCCATTTCCAGTAGCCATCAAGGGGATATTCTTTTCCTTTTGTAACCTCTTATCAGTTCCTGCACCAGATATATATTTTCCACCATATTTCTCCCTTTGACAAACGCAACTTGGGCTACATGCTTCATACTTTGAAGCTAATAAAAGTACCCAGGTAAACCTGGAGTAGTCATCAACGATGACGAAAGAATATTGTTTTCCTCCTAGACTTTGTGTCCGGGTTGGTCCAAACAAATCTAGGTGAATAAGCTCTAAGGGCTTGCTAGTGGAGATATGTTTGTTCTTTTTAAAGTTGGATTTAGTTTGTTTTCTTAATTGACAAGAATCACATATTTTATCTTTTAACAAACTTTGCACTAGGAAGTCCTCTAACTAAGTTCTTTTTAGCTAATCTTGATAATAGGTCCATGCTAGCGTGTCCTAGTCTTCTATGCCATAACCAACTAGCCTCATTTATAGTTACTAAGCATGTGATATTTTGAGATTTTATCTTTTCAAAATTTTTGCAGTACACATTATCAATTCTTTGAGCAGCGAAGAGAACATAATGTTTTACTCTATTATCAACAAAACATTTATCTTGTTTAAAGGTTACATCAAACCCTTTGTCACTTAATTGGCTTATGCTTAAGAGATTATGCTTTAATCCTTCTACTAATAATACATCATCAATGATGAGGGAAGGTTATTTACCTATCTTACCAATTCCAATGATTTTGCCCTTAGCATTGTCTCCAAAAGTGACGTATCCACCATCTTTTAGCATGAGAATGGTGAATTTGGATCTATCTCCAGTCATGTGCCTAAAACACCTGCTGTCCAAGTACCATTTGTCTTTTGATGTGGTTGTCCTAAGGTAGACCTACAAGAAGGGTTCAATGTGTTACTCTTAGGAATCCAAACCTTCTTAGACTTATTTAATTTAGTTTTATCTTCTTTAACTTTCCATACTTTCTTTACTCTCACATTCTTTCTTTTGAATGGACAACCAAATTTAACGTGTCCCTTCTTCTTACATAAAAAGCATGTAGTGTGTTGATAAATGTTGTTTAAGGATGTACTTGCATAGTACTTTGATTCTTTGACAAAGTATCCCATATAAAGACCCTTTTTCTTTTTGTTCTTAATTCCATTAAATCCAATTCCTTCTTTGTCTAATGACATCTTTTGTTTACCTAGCAACTTTTCAAAGTTCTCCTTTCCTTTAGTGAAGTTGTATATGATTTTCTCTTTATCTTCAATTTTGTCTTTAAGGTCTTTATTTCTAAGTCTTTCTTACTTTGGCCATTTACTTGTAATTTAACTAACTCTTGAGACAAGTCATTTATCTTCTTCATGAGTTCATCAATATGTGATTCTTTTTCTTTTTCAGTTGATTTTGATGTATCAAGTTGATTTTTGAGTAATTCATTTTGTTCTTTTAAGGCAATATTGCTTTTTGTGACTTTTACAAATCTATCGTGTCAAGAAAAAAGTTCAGCTTGCATTTCTTTACATGATGGCATACTATCACAAGAATCACTACACGAATTATCACTTAATTCATCGAATGAATTATAGTAGGAATTTACCTCATCATTGTGTTCCATGAAGCATATGTTAGCCACTTCGTGTTCACTTGATTCATTCTTCAATTCACTTGAGCTTGTATTGTCCCATGTAGCTGTCATCGCCTTTTTTTTCTTCTTTTTGACATCCTTTTTGAGCTGTGGACAGTCGGGTTCAATATGTCCAACCTTTTTACAATTGTAACAAGTAGGGGATTCATTCTTATTATTATTTTCCTTTTTACTAGTTTCTCCTTTTTCAGATTTTGACCCTTTAAACTTTCTAGCAAACTTTTTATTTCTTTTAAAGAATTATTCAAACCTCATAGTAATGAATGCTAGTTCTTTATCATCTAAGTCACTTGTATCTTCCTCTTCTTCACTAGAGCTTTCTTTTGCTGCCTTAAGGGCTATAGATTTCTTATTTTTGTTTTCAACATTTCTTTCATTCATAGCCATCTCATAGGTGAGGAGAGATCCAATAAGTTCATCTAGTGAGGTATTCTTAAGGTTTCTTCCTTCCAAAATAGCTGTGGCTTTAGGTTCCCAAATGGGTGGAAGACCTCTAAGGATTGTTCGAATCATCTCATAGGTAGTGTAAGTTTTTCCTAATACGTTGAGGGAGTTTATTATATGGGTGAACCTAGTATACATACTAGTTATTGTTTTATCTGGGTTCATACTAAAGGCTTCATATTCGTTGGTAAGCATGTCGATTCTATTGTCCCTAACATCAACTGTACCTTCATAGGTTACTTCTAGTTTATGCCATGACCCTATTAAATTTATTTATATCAAGGGCACAATATAATGCGTTTATAGCACTTGAGTTAATTTGCAACAACTTATGATCATTCTCATTCATGTCTTTTTCTTCTTTGGGTACTTCTTTTCCATCTACAAGTTTGGTAGGGATAAGATCACAATGTGTAACAACCCTCCATGCTTTCCAATCCATAGTTGGAGGTAGATTCTCATTCTTTGTTTCCAAAAGGTATAGTTTAAACCAAAAAAGATGGGAGGCCTAGTTGAGGATTGACCTTCAACAAAGGGAGCTATGCCTAGATGTGCCATGGAAATCTTTATATGGCTTCTAATTAAGATTTTCTATAACCTTGCTCTAATACCAATTGAAAAACTAAGGTGTAGTCCCAAGAGAGGGGGGGTGAATTGGGTTTATAAATTCTTCTTTTATTTCCTTTTATAAATTCCCAACTTATTTTATATATAGCAATCACACAAGAATGATTTGGTATTCAATGCTTATTTATGCCAATCACAATTCACACTCAACTAATGATTTGATTTAATATCAATACAAAGTAATGATTCTTAATGAAAATCAACCAATTGATTTACCAAACACAAGATAATGTATGAACTACAGTACTATCAAGATTTAGTGATTCAATAGCATTTTTGAATATGAATGCTTCCAGGGATTAAGCCCTGTATTAATGAAATTGATCTTTCAAGATGATATGCAATATATCATCCAACACTCTTTCCAAAATTCAGATTTCAAATAAACTTTCAGTTAATAGATTTTGTGTAATGCCCCAGACCCACCACGTGGGGCCTGGTGCGTTAAGAGACTGACACGCGTCTCCGCTACCATTCACACAACGGAAACAATAAATATTTTCAATAGAAAATACCAGAGAGCTATATTTACATGCATTGTTCCATAATAATTACAACCTAATCCTTCATATTATAAATCCAGAATTAATACATATTAAACATAACTAAATACATATCCGATCTGCTATATTTAACTCACAAAACTACCCCGCCCTAGAGCTATCTAAGCTCGATCACCTGGGTAACCTGAAAAGATTTAACATATGACTGGGTGAGACACCTCTCAGTAAGGAAGAAATAGTTTATAATAGTGTGTGGTTAAAGTGTTTATAATACAATTTAAAATATCCATCTCAGGTGTACACAAAGTCCACAAGTAACCCAAGTTTCATGCCCATAATCACATAATGGTCAACGCCACTATCATCCATTCACATAATCATAACCATCAGTATTTTATTGTTAATCTCCGAGAATAGAGAAATCTACTCGCCCATACAAGTAGGTTCGCTTTGCTTTAGTGCTAATACCAGGGCACTCACCTTTCTCAGTAAGCCTTTGGGTTATGTATCCAAGTAAATACACCGAGAATGGGGAAGATCACCCGCCCATACAAGTGACTTCCCTCTACCCTGGTATCCATAAATAATTACCAGAGTACTCGCCTTCCTCGGCAAGCTCTCAGGTGGAAAACTCTACTTTACCCAAAATACTTAATTAATTAAAAGTCGTACACTACTAACACAATCACTTCATGGAATTTCACAAATACACCCACATCATAATTAATCCACACAGGATCCATACAACACATATGTCCACACAGGACTGGTCCCCATAGGATTAATCAAACCACAACATAAATATCCACATAGGACTGGTCCACACAAGACTAATCAAGCACACTCATCAATGTCCACACAAGACTAATCAAGCACAGTATAAATGTCCACACAGGACTGCTCAACTACAACATCAACGTCCACACAGGATTGGTCCACACAAAACTGATCAAGTACAATATAAATGTCCACACAGGACTGCTCAACTACACAGATTACAAAACAGACACTCCGCTCATGATAAATAGGTAAACAACCTTCTCATAGCACTGTCAATGTTTACCTCCTAGTATAAACATCCATATAAAGACCTCTTCATACCACTGCCAACGTTATATGACAGTTATACTAGGTACGATATAACGACCTCCTTATACCACTGCCAACATTATATCGTCACTTATATGAACCACACCACAGATCAATCACAAACCTGACCAATAAACCATGTCCACACAAATACCACAGTATACTCAATCATCCAGTATTTCCAACCAAACAATATTCACAAACCAATCAGAACTTCACAATCAACAACATCCACATTCTCAATAATTCCTCATTCCACATTAATCACAATCATTTAATTATCAAAAATGGTTTCAACCACACAATTTTTCCCAATATAATTTATCTACCCAAAAACAACATTTTCAATACCAGAAAGGTTTAAAAAATTATACATGTATATATATAATTTCATATGCAAAACTAGTCATTTAAAATTATAAAAAGACCATTATAAAATATTTCCCCTTACCTAATTCTTAAAAACCTCCTAAAATAACCAGTCCTGCACCCGCAGGGTTCCCCGTTCAACGCCCTGAAAACCACATCTCTCAGAACTAAACTTCAGTATTTCTTCGCATATAATATTTCCTACAACTAGGGTAAAGGCAAATTTTACATAAAAAACCTGACCTTAAATCTGGGATGAATTCCTAACTAGTCCCACCGACGATCCACTCCAGCAGATTTGCAGAGAACTCTTCCAGGAGTGTCGTGGTGGCCTCAAATTGTCGAATTGGCGGAAATTCGGCCCGAAATTGAAGAGAGAAGGTGGTAGTGCCAAATTTTAGAGAGAGAGAGAGAGAGAGAGAGAGAACATGCAAGAAATTCCCACATAAATGAAATAAATCCACCATTTATATGCAGGGACTCGTCGACGAGACACGTTAATTCATCGACGAGTCTTATACAAAATTCGGCGACGAAATAGTGAACTCGTCGACGAAGTTCAGTTTGTGAAAAAGCCCCTCTCAGTATTTCCTCGTCGACGAGACACATACCCTCATCGACGAGCTCAGAAGAACATTCATCGACGAGACCAATCCGTTCGTCGATGAATGCTTGCTACCACCTTCTCGAATTTATTCTTTCTTCCTTTCCCATCCTCTTTATTATTTCAAATTATTTAAAAATATTTCGGGTTGTTACATTTTGGGTGTTGACCAATCAACGTACTCCCTTATGGGTTCCGTAATTTATATTGATCAACCAACGTACTTCGTTTCGATTTCTACAAGTCTCAAAAACAAATTAATCATTAGTTTATTCAAAGTCCAATCTACATAGTATTTATGATCAAGAAATTTAAATCAACCATGCAGTTTATAAGTATGCAGAAAATTAAAGAGTAAGGGAAAGAGAGTGAGACTGAGATTTTTACAAGGTTTGGCTAATACCCAACCTATTCCCTCGCCTTAGGCAACAACCTAAGGATTCCACTAACACATTCCTTTATGGGCAGAACATACCATTACAATCCCTCCTTCAATAGGGTCAAGATCCCTCTCCAAGTGATACCCCATGCTCAGTTACAACGATCCAATAGCCCTGAACCATCAAGAAACAAGAAATAAGAAGAAGAGTTTGTGTACAAGAATCACTCTCAGATAGAGCAAGTTTGTACAAGTGTAAGCACAAAATATACTTCAATGTAAATCACAATATAATGAAATTGAAGCTCAATGTAAGTCTATCACCGGTATAATCTTTCTATGATTGAAAGATTCAAATTTGATGCTCAATTTCGATAGGAGAAGTTCAGCAAACACTCAGTTGAAAGAACAACAAGGTGTGAGCAAGATAGCCTTTGAGAATTGAGAGCACTTAAGAGTATGTTGATTGTTGAAAATATTTCTTGTAATGAAAATCTTTGCCGTAGGGGCTATATATAGAGTTTAAAAAGTGTATTCCTTGTTCCCCAAGTTTATTTGGAGTGTTTCTCAAGTTTGCACGAAGTTTGGAGCCCAAGAAACCAATTTTAGAAATTTTCCCGTTTGTAATTTTTAAAAGCTCTCGAATGGCAGTCGCCTGTCTCATAGGATCAGGCGCATGTCTTAGTTTAATTTCAAAATTCAGTGTACTGGCAAGCTCCGATCAAAACGAGGTCAGTCGCCTCAATCGACACGGTAGGCATCTGTCTGGCTATATTGAGGCGTCTGTCACCATTCTGTTTGCCAATCTTAAAAAACATAAAAAGGTCAATCGCCTGTGGGTTTTAGGTCAGGTGCCTAAGCATTTCAAAACACTTATTTTTCAAGATTTTTATTTTAAAAACTCTTTTCTCTTGGGACCTTTATAATTTATAACTTTGGAAATTATATTTCAAGGTCTTTAAAAAATGGTTTCTAGGTCTTTAATTATCCCTAAGGAGCTTCAATGCATTTATATTGATTTTTACTTGAAGCACTTACATAAGACTTCCTTAAGACTCTAAATCCTTCAATTCTTGAAGTATTCATGTATGTCCTTGCTTTGAGTCCATCTTGTCTTGAGCTTCAACATTCTTTGAGCTTCCATGGTATTTGTCAAACTTTGAGCTTTATCACCCTTTGATATGAGCTTTGCTTGAATCACTTGTTTTTATGTTTTCATTGTACTATTGTGATTACTTGATCTTGAGCTTTCTAATATTTGATTTCTGAAACATTACAACTTTGAAACATATTAAATTCCATTGATTTGTTATCATCAAAATAAGAGTCGTAAGCCTTGTTAGGCTAACAGTGTTGATTATTCCCTCATAATGTTTATGAGGCATGTATCGTAAATCCTAAAATCAATCATCATTTGTCTAAAAGGTACATATCCTATCCCATATAGGAATGCTGCATTTACGTTGTAGTTAATCACTCAAATTCCTTCGTCGTAGACATTCTAAATTTCGGTAGCATCTCTCTTTGACTCTCCAAGTACATGAGATGGGGGAAGTGAACATGTTAGTTTTCCATCATTAACAAATTGTCACGACACCCCACTACAAAGTTATTGATTTTCAAGGCACACAATGTTTATACCTTAAAGTTTGACCTTTCATGTTATTTAATTGGTTCATGTACATCTTATTTTACTGGCTTTGTTTGCACAAGGACGTGCGAACTCTGTTTTTATCATGTACCCCTTGCACGTATTCATCCAAAAACCTATTCCCGCGACTTCACAATTTCTCAATCAAGCATGTAGATGCTTTGAACTCAACCAGCAAGCAATATCGTAGTGATGTAGGAAATTTATAAAAAGCATAAGGATGAAATTCAATTATTTATTTATTCACTCATCCTTTCAAAATATACAGGACACTGTAATCATTTTAGCACACATTTTAATGATTGTAGTCATGTATGGGATTTTTAACGACATTTCGGCAGCATGTCGTCTATAAATAGAACATTTCCAAACCTGCAAATCACAAAAACAATAAAAATATGATTCATTTGAATCCTTAAGATAGTTACTAAGGATGGAGCTCAGCTCCCCTATGTGTTCTCACGTATTCAATCCAAACGTGCAATGACCTAAGCAATTACCAACATGTTGTAACAACATGCTTATTTTACAATTTCTTTTTTTTTTTTCATGATAATAAAGACCGATATAATAAATCTAGCAGATCATAATCAACTTGAACCCATGGGTACCGGGGATACATCAGAAATACAACACAGAAGTCTAAGCAGCAGGAAACATAAAATCATATACATCTCATATTACCATTCAACACAATACCAGAGTTTACTATAACTGTCATAAAGATACACACATCCCAAAAGTGTCCAAAATAGTCTTAGGGTCGCCATCCAAAATCCGTCTGACCCTAGCAAGTACTTATCCTTCAGATAGGGTAGGACTAACGAACTCTAGCGTTGCGGAGCTTTATCCGCTCTCCTATCTGGGGCTCCTGAAATGTTCATATAATTTGGGGTGAGACACTTCTCATTAAGCAAAATAAACTAATACCAGTGTGTGGCAACATGAGTATTTCCGTATTATACATATAACAGTGTATAAACATTTTTAGTGAAATTGTCTGCGTCATATCTGGAAAAACATATATAATCATATAATAATAGAACATACTGGATTTCCATAACATAATTCATCTCATATAATAATAATAATAATAATAATAATACAAAAATAACCCTGGAAGGTTAGCTGGCTGGTGTCATGTCTTACCCCCACATGACTGGGTTGTGTGGCCCGAAGGCGGGACTTGACAATGGTTGGTTGATCACTGCCAAGTCAAAAAAAATGTCTGTAAATACGATGGGTCTGCCAGACCTGGTCTGTACACCAGGGGCGCCAACACTTCAATAAACCACATTGACTATCCATCCTCACGCTGCCCCGTACGACAACGATAACACTAACATCATAATAATCATGATCACATAGCTACGGTACCATGCTCGGAAGCGTAAACCAAGTCAACTAGGTTCTGATAACATATAACATATTTCAAATTATGATACATTGCTATTTCATAATAGCATTAGTCAAATCAATATCATTATATCACATTTCATAGCATAATATGAAAATCTTTAGCCCTTACGCCGACATTTCGTATTTTATTAATCATGGCCCATACGCCGTATCACATATCAATTAAAAGGCTCGGCCTGTACGCCAGTATATTATATAAAAGGCTCGGCCCGTACGCTGGCATATCATGTGAGAACATCCTCAGCCCGTATGCTGGTATATCATATAAAACTCTCGCCCCGTATGTCGATATACCATATAAAAACTCTCGGCCCATACGCTAGTATATCATAGTAAAACTTTGTATCATTTAACTTTTTCCTAGAAACAGTAATTCATAATAAATTCTACTCATGCCACACAAAATGGGTATTACACATATTTAAACATATCATCATTTTCAGCAGTATTTTTTCCAAACATAATGGTTATATATATATTTATTTTCTTGAAATTAAATGCTGTAAGATTATACATATATTTTCATAAAAACAACTAACTTAGTTTATTCTCTTACTTAGATTCCTGAAGAGCCCCTAAAATATACCAGTCCTGCACCCGTAGGGTTCTTTGTTCAACACCCTGAAAATAACATCTCCCATAATAGAAATTCAATATTTCTTCGACTACTACATTTTCTATAACTGTGGAAAAGTCAAATACTAAACAAAAAGCCTTACCCCAAATCTGGAATGGAATTCAAGCTAGCCCTACCAACGATCAACTCCAGAAGATTCGAAGAGAACTCTCCCAAGAGTTTTGTGGTGGCCTCAGTTCGTTAAACCGGCGAGAATTTGGCACAGAAACTTAGAGAGAAGGGGTGGAGGATGAAAATGTAGTGAGAGAAAGTGAGGTTTATGAGTTTCTACGCTGAAATCCGAGTTTAGGGCTATTTATACACTGGCCTTCGTCGACGAGCCATGTCACCTCGTCGACGAGGTCACAAAGGAAGTTCGTCGATGAACATTTGTTTCTCGTCGACGAAATTCAGAGATAGGAAAATATTCTCTCAGTATTTTCTCATAGACGAGACACGTCCCCGTTAACGAGACCCTCATATGTTCCCGTCAACGAATCCCCTGTGTTCGTCGACGAGACCTTGTTTAGTTTCCCTATTTTAATTCTTTTTCTCTCCTTCTTCTATTATTAAATTATGAAAATTATCTGGGTCTCTATACATGCAGTTCATAAGATTCTGCATTAGCCATGCAGATGGCGTTCAGTTCAAGCATGCAATTTAGTATAACTCAATAATAGTTCATATCAAAATATAAACCATCTATCAAATAAATTCAAGCATTCAGTACATTATGGATAGTAAGTGTAGTGATGATCTTACAAAAACATATAAGCATAAATGAGATGAGATTGTGAGTGCATTTAAGTTATAGAACTATGAAATTACAAAGGGAGATACTCCTAGGCAAATAGTAGTTGGCTTGCAAAATGGCTTGATCTTGTGATGTTGTGGAGGCAATGACAAGAATTTGGATATACTAAAGTACTAATACAAATTCTCTGACTAAAGGTTAGTTGATTGTGTTGTTAAGGACCCGAGGGGGAAAATATGATGTTGGTTTATTTTAGATGAATCCATCATTTAGGTTAATTAACTGGATTAATCAAAAAAAAAAATTTATTAAAGAATCTTGTTAGCTGGACTGAACCGAAATTCCATATTATCCAAACCCAAAACCAACTGAATTGAGTTTTGGTTAAATTGATTAACCTATTTAAGATTTTAATATAGAAAATATACATAATATATATAAAATATATATAATTTTTTGTAATTATATTTTATAAATAGATTTAATTCTCTCTTTTAATTTCATACTTTGGTGTGAAATACTGTGTCTCTACAAACCCATCTAAAATATTAATACTCCAGCAGATTTATATGTGCATATAATTGGTTATTGGTTAATTTTGTATTGTAAGAATACCATGCTACTAACATGGGCCATCATGCATGTTAAAGGAGCACAATATTCGTTGTTAAATGATACTACAACACCCACGTTAGCAGAGCATTGATGCATTTGACAAGATAATTCCCCATTGGCCACATAAAACTACAAAAGGGAAAAAATTATAATACATTGGAAGATAGAAATGATGAAAGAAATGAAAGACTTATTTGGTACGAACTTGAGCAAACGGGTGGCAAGGTGGAAGGGCTGTCAATTTGAGCAAACTGGTGAGTGGAAGATTTTTTTTAAGCCTTTTTGGTGAAGGGGCTAGGCTGCCCAACGAAAGGCCTAATCAACTAATTCAATTTATGACTGAAAGATATAAGTGGTACAAATGAATATATGAACATATGAATATCATATGTTTTTCTCTCCTCCTTTTTGCATTTATTTATGTCTATTTGGGGTAATTGATATATAAACTATCAGATGTAGAAAGGAATTTTGTTAATTGGGTCCAAATAGAAAAAGCGTATGTATCCTATTTTTTTTTTTTTTTTTGCTAAGCATGTCACATATGAGCACCAGAGACCGACTGGTCAGTTGCAGCCACTTTTCATTCCTGAATGGAAGTAGGACAACGTATCTATGGATTTTGTTACTGGGTTACTGCCAACGCCACATGGTCAGAATGTCATCTGGATAATTGTTGATAAGCTGACAAAAACAGCTCATTTTCTGCCCATTAAAGTTAGCTACCCTATGAACAGGTTAGCGGAGATTTACATACAGGAGATTGTTCGATCTTATGGAGTGCCAGTATCCATAGTCTCGGACCGTGATCCACATTTTACATCGTGATTCTGGAGGAGCTTGTAGGAGGCATTGGGGACTCAGCTAGCATTCAGCACCGCTTTTCATCCTCAGATAGACGGTCAGACAAAGAAAACGATTCAGATACTTTAGGATATGTTGCGAGCGTGTGTACTAGATTTTGGGGGTAGCTGGACTTAATTTTTGCCGCTAGTTGAATTTGCTTATAATAACAGTTATCAGACTAGCATTGGCATGGCACCATACGAGGCGTTATATTGTAGAAAATGTCGATCTCCTCTTTTTTGGGATGAAGTCGGCGAGAGGCGAGTTTTGTGTCTAGAGATAGTTCAACAAGCGTGCGATAAAGTTCGACTCATTCGAGATAGAATCAGTACAGCACAGAGTCGGCAAAAGAGCTACACGGATACTCACCGCCAGGAACTGGAATTTGAGGTGGGTGATCATGTATTTCTGAAAATCGCACCATTGAAAAGGATTATGAGGTTTGGGAAGAAGGTTAAGTTGAGCCCTAGGTTTATTGGCCCATTTGAGATACTTGAGAAAATTGGGTCAGTAGCCTATTAGCTAGCTCTACCACCATCATTATTCAGAATTCACGACGTGTTTTATGTCTCTATGTTAAGGAAATACGTCCTAGATCCTTCCCATATCATTAGCTATGCAAAATTGGAACCCAGTGGTGATCTAGCGTACGAAGAAGCTCCAGTGCGGATCCTAGATAGAAAAGAACAGGTATTGCACAGCAAGAGGATACCGTTAGTGAAAGTCTTGTCGATGAATCGCACGATAGAAGAATCCTCGTGAGAGCTTGAAGATGAATTTAGACAGAAATATCCCCACTTATTTGGTGAACACAGCAGTGATGTATAATTAAGGTAATAGTAATTTTATTTTGTTTAGCATAGTGTAATTGTAATGTAGTGTATAGGATAGGTAGTATTTTGGTTTTGGGGGAATTTTCTTTTATAACTATAATCTCCCAGAACTACCCATGTAACCACGGTATTCCTCAGCCATAAGTGAGGGCAAGTAATAAAATAAGTAGACCATTTTGCCTTTAAAGGATGATGAGATATATAAACAGTAAATTTCGAGGATGAAATTTTATGAGGAGGAGAAAATGTAAAGACCCGAAGAATAATGATACTTAAAAAATTAAGAGGGAGGGAAATGGAAATAAAAACAGAAGGAGGCAGCAGACTTTGTCGACAAACGTTTCTTCGTCGACGAACATTTCGCTTCGTTGACGACATTGCATTTTGGATATAATAACCTAAGGAATTTTCTAATGGTCTCATCAACGAACACAGGGGATTCATCGATGAGGGTACAAGAGGGTCTCGTCGACGAGGGCATGTTTCGTCGACGAGAAAATACCGAGAGAATGTTTTAGGCAATTCTGAATTTTGTCGACGAAGGGGAGAGTTCGTCAACGAATTTCCTGTTAGACTCGTCGACGAGATGACATGGCTCATCGACGAAGGCCACAGTATAAATAGCCCTAAACTTGGTTTAATTGCAGAAATTTGATGGAAAACTTCCCCTCTCTCTCTTCTACAGTCTCTCCTCCATCTCTCTTCAATTCCGGGCCCTTCAGGCGCCGAATCGATGATCTAAGGCCACCACGATGCTCCTGACGAACTTCTCTCCAAGTTTATCGGAGCAGATCGTCGGTGGAATCGAGTTGAATTTCTTCCCAGAATCAGGGTAAGGTCTTTTAGTCAGTTTTTGACCTTCTGGCAGTTGTAGTAAATGATAGAGACAAAGAAAAAATGATATTCTATTCTGACAAATGTTGTTTTCAGGGTGTTGAGTAGGAAGCCCTACGGGTGTTGGACCAGTATACAGTAGGGGCTTTTCAATAGTCAGGTAAGGGGAATATGTTATGCTAGGAAACCTTTTTCTTACGATTTCGGCACGAACTATATATTTTTATCAAATTATTATTCAGATTATATATTTGTAGTTTCCATAACTTTATAATATTAATATTTATTTATGTGGCTTGAGTTGATAACAGAACAGTACTATATTTATAGAATTTGTGAATACCATGTTTATAGTTATTAACAGAAATACCATGATATTTGCATATTTATAAAATGACCAATTTTTCAGTGTACAGTATACTTAGAAATATGCATTTTCAGTAATTTCATAATAACACGTTTATCAGTACCATAACGCCCCAATATACAGATATTTAGACAGCAGTTCAGTTATACAGAAATCAGATTTTCAGTCAGTTTATTTAGAATTTCAGATAAATTCTATGGGATTATGGTTATTTTAGAAACCACAGTAAAAACAGTATATTACAGATATCAGTTACCTATATAGTATCAAACCCTGATGGATCAGACAGCAGAGCACGGTACCGTAGCTACAAATATTCAATTCAAAGTGCAACCACTTTACTCAGACAATAAGTGTATGAGGTCGATCATGCCCAAGTCAAGACAGGATCTCCATCATATATGGATTGAGGGGGCCGATCAGACTGTCAGAGTTCAGTTGACTTACCATGGTCGGCTAGCCAAGATAGGTCCCGCCTTCGAGCCGCACAACCCTGTCATGAGAGGTTAAATCATGACATACAGCCATCTAGAGAAATTTCTCTGATATTATGAGTACTATCAGACTTTCATAAATAGTAGTATTAATATGAAAAGTAATTTCATACAGATTGACATGTTCAGCTATGTAGTTGATGGTTTTATTATACGTTATGTAATATCAGCACTTTTGGATTCAATTATTCATAATATTCTTATATCATATTATTTTTACCAAACTATAGCTCAATAACCACACCCTAATAATAGCATGTTTCGTCTTACTGAACATTGGCTCATCCCAGTGTTGAATTATTTTTCAGGTGAACCAGCTAGGCGAGCGGAGCAGGCTCGCAGGTAGAGGGGCTGTTGTACTGCCTTTTTTGAGAGTGAGTATTTTTGGGTAGCATATTTTTGTAAACCCTTGGTATCAGTAAGGGTAGTTTCAGGAATATATTGCGGCTAGAAGTTGTTGTGCTCAAACGCTCTATATGAAACAACAACTTACGGATTTTGGATTGCACTACGATACGGTTCCCATTAAATATGATAATACTAGTGCAATTAATATTTCTAGAAATCCCATCTCACATTCACAAACCAAACATGTTGAGATTAGACATCATTTCCTTCGTGATCATGTGCAGAAAGGGGATGTGGCACTTGAGTTTGTATGCACAAATGAGCAGTGGGCTAATATTTTCACCAAACCACTTCCAGAAGATAGATTCATACAAATTAGACATGAGTTAGGTCTAATGCATAGTACAGATGCTTCCTAGATTTTTATTGAGTGCACAAACTTAGGGGGGCTTCCTAACAATTGGTATCATTTTAAATCTATCGTTGCATTATACTTTATGAGTTTGTATGTAATTTGAAATGCTTGGCCATCATACCTCTTGCATATTGATAATTATATTTCTGTTTTATGAATACTGGACTGTTTGAGTAAGTAGTTATGGATATATTGTCAATATATTACCCAATCAGGTCACTTGTATACAGAAATTTTTGGGAAATGCTCTATTTTCAAACGGCATGTTGCCGAAATTTCTACAAATCTTCCCAACTTATCTTTTATATATGAATGTGTATTCCCATTTGCCTCTCTTTATACTTGAGTGTTTTATTTGATCCCTTTTTTTTGTTGCCAAAAGGGGGAGAAGTTAAGCAAAATTGGGTATGATCAAAGTTTCTTAAAATCTTTTAATTTTCCCATTATGCATAAACTCAGGGGGAGCCTATCTTGACTGTACTCATTTTTACATGGTATATTTGTCATCATCAAAAAGGGGGAGAACGCTGACCATATAGGTCATTCCCAATTTTGATAATGACAAATACTCTTTGTATTTGATGACTTTCAAGTTTGTGTGCAGGATCATACTAACTGGATCACATTAATAGCATGCAATAACTTGAAGAATTATGAAGACACGGCATATATATATCATTTGTTGTAATATTATTGGGTCTGTATTAATTTAATATCAAATAGGTCTGCAATAATCTCTTCATGTCATGCATGTAGGTAATTGTAAGCTCAAATGACCCTAGAATGGCCCTTAGGTCCTCACACTTGAATGCACATGAATATAGGACCTTAGCCCAAAAACCATGAGGTTTCGGGTGACCAAACATGGCAAGTATATTTGCCTCGGTCGACCAAACCGTGGAAAAGTCAGCACATTGACTTGACTTCGGGCAACTGAACTCAAAAGAGCACATCCTCCTCAATTGATCGAAATCCTATTCGAACTTTTCCCAACAGTTTAGGCTACAAAACATTTATGTTCAAAATAGTTTCGAGCTACCAAACTGAGGAGTTCAGGCTACCGAACTCAGGAACAAACAACTGAACCTCGAGCGATTTGGAAAATCGCCTGGTTTAGCCATCCGAATATATATTCGGGCACCCCAACATGGAAAACCTGCTTTTTCCACTGTGTCTATTCGGGCGATCGATCTATAAGTTCGGTCGACCGAAAGTCTCGAGTTGGCTTAATTTTACCGCGGGTAATTAAGGTTAAATGAGGGGTTAATGTTTTAAAATAATTAAAACAATTTTGAAAATTAACAACATGTCTCCAACGACTAATTTTCCCTTCTTGTCTATAGATACTCATTCATTTGTCTTGATTAGGGGTTGATTAGCAAGATCATTAGCCAAAAACTCTCTCAAATTTACAAAGCCTATTTTGCTAATACTACTTCCAAATACACTCATACACTCGTTTCTTTGATCATCCAAGTATAGTAAGAGTTCCTAATGTGCTAGTGCTCCATTTTAGATTGCTTAAAATTCTTATTTGTGTTGTTGTTGATTGTATTTGATTTTGAGAGACAAGCAAGATTTTTCCCACGGATTTAACTTGATAAATCTAGTGTAGGGAAAACTCATTAACTTGAGGGTCTTTGCATTGTTATTGCAAGATCCCTTAAGCAATAGTTTTTGTGTGCAAAGCGTTTTACAAACTCGATTTCAAACAACTATTATGCTTATTACATTGAGGAAAATACTTTTGAGTTTGTTTGAATATTCTTACCAGCATCTTTGAAACCCTAATCTAATATTGAGATTTATTATATTTTGTTTCAAAGAATAGCTTGTTTGAACACTCTTGTGCATATTTGAGATTATACATTACTGAGTGTTGTTTGCACATAATCACATCACAGAACTTACAATTCCTATATTGTTGATGTGCGTTTGATTGATTGTCATTGGTACATATCTACTTGATTGAGAAGCACAATCATTGTACCCGATTTGTATTGAAATATTGTTGTATTCCAAGCATGGTCTGAGAGAGCGGTAATCCAGCCCGGAAGCATTGGTTGTGAAGGTTGAGGTCAACCCTGTGCTAATTGACCTGGTTGTAATTAGGTGCCGCTCCACCTATTAAGTGAGCCCATAGTGTAATCCTTGTTCTTGTGAGCCAAGGCGAGGACGTAGGCAGTTTTCCGAACCTCGATAACATTTCTAGTGTCATGTCTATTTACTGTTTTATTGTGCATGCTTATTTAAATCACCTGTGCAGTTAAATTTCCACTGAATATATATTGTTTTATCTTATACACACTAGATTGACATTAGGCTTGTGTAATCCTGTTGCTAGTGGACTGACCTAGGGGATTAAATTTTAAAATACCAATTCAACCCCCCCCCCCCCTCTTGAGATTATGGTAAAGCTAACACTCTCACTCTCAGTCTCCCTCACCCTTAGTCCCTCTCACGACCCAGTCATCCTCAAGACTCAGTCTCCCTCACCCTTAGTCCCTCTCATGATCTCAGTGATCTCACCCAGTCACCCTCAGTCTCCCCCTCGCTCTCACGATCTCTTATCTCACCCTCAGTCTCCCCCTCCCTCTCACTCTTAGTCTCCCATCTCCAATCCAATCTCCATCTACATTTTTTTTAACATTTTACGATTTTTTAAGATTTAATAAATAAAATAAAAGTACTTTTCTTTAAAAATAAATTTAAAAAAATTAAAATATATAATTATTTTTTAAATGGGTAACTCATGACCCACCTGTTTATTAAACAAGCGGGTTAGGGTTTACAGGGCTATTAGCCGTTTAACATCAACCCGTTTACGACCAGACCTGTTTATAACCCATCCCATTCACAACCCGCCTAAACCCTGTCCGTGAGCCCGTTTTGCCACCCCTACACAACACACTTGACATACTCCTCCATTTTACCCAACCTATCTTAATTCTATGTACTACATCTTCTTCAATTTCTCCTTCACCTTGCATAATATATCCAAGATATCTAAATCCCTATCAATACTATAAATCACTTGATTATCCAATTTAATCTTCTCACTGTTACTGCTCCTTATATTACTAAAATTACATTTCATATATTCAGTATAATTCCTAATTATCCTAAACCCTTTAGACTCTAGGTGGGTCTCCAAAGTTCCAGCTTAGATTCCATTATGCTCCTACTATTATCAATCAATACAATATCATCTGTAAACAACATGCACCAAGGGATCTCATCTTGGATATTCCTCGTAATTTCATCAATTACTAAAGCAAAAAGATAACGACTCAAAGTAGAACCTTGATGAACACCTATTGAGATTGGGAACTATCTAGACTATCCTCCTATTGTCATAACGCTAGTCACTACTCTATCTATCATACATATCCTTAATGACCTTCGTATATCTGCTGCAAACTCCATTCTTTTCTAATACCCATCAAATGCACTTCCCTAGGTACTCTATCATAAGCTTTTTCTAGATCAATAAAACCATATACAAGTCCTTTTTCTTTTCCCTAAACCTTTCTATTTTCTTAATTTATTAAATAACTTTTATTATTGATCTCCTAGGCATAAAACCAAATTGATTTTCTGAAATCCTCATTTCTAATCTTATTCTATGTTCAATTATCCTTTCCCATAATTTTATCGTTTGACTCATAATCTTAATTCCATGATAGTTATTACACTTTTGAATGACACATTTATTTTTATATAGAGGTGCTGACGTACTTTTCCTCCATTTTTCTGGCATTTTCTTGATTTTTATAATATTATTGAATAGATTAGTTACCCAAATAATTCCTTTATCTCCTAAACATTTCCAAACTTCAATTGGTATTTTATTTGGTCCTATAGATTTCCCACTTTTTATCTTTTTTAATGTCATCTTAACTTTAAGGACTCTAATTTTACGAATGAATCTCCTATTTTTAATCTTCTCTTCATTTGTCACTTCCAAGTTCAATCTTTCATTTTGGTTTCTTTGAACAACTTATCAAAGTATCTTCGTCACCTTTATTTTATGTCTTCTTCTCTAATTAAGACATATCATTCACGTCCTTTATACATTTTACGAAACCAAAATCTTTGCATTTGTTTTTCTAGCTCTAGCAAGTCTATTAATGTCTTTTTCTCCTTCCTTTGTATCTAACTTAGTATATAAAGTAGTAGAAGCTCTATGTTTAGCTTCATTGATAATCTTTTTTTGCATTTTTTCTTGCTTCTTTATATTTTTCAAGATTTTCTATACTTCTAAAATTTTGTCATATCTTATGCCAAATTTTTTTTTTATCTTAATGGCTTTTTGAACTTCTTGATCCCTCCACCAAATTTTTTTGGTACCCAAGTATCTTCTTTTAAACTCACCTAAAACCTCTTTTACTACTCTTAAGATAGAATTCACCATTTTATTCCAACCAGTATTTGCGTAAACCTCATCCCCTATTGTCCAATCACACTCTTTGTTCATTTTATCATTGAATTTTACTATATTATCTCCCTTCAAGTTGCATCATCTGGTCCTTTTGTGTTAATTTATGCTACTCCTTCTCTTCTATTCTTTAATATGTATATCTAATACTAAGATTCTATGTTGTGTACCTAAACTTTCACCTGAAATAACTTTACAAACCTTACAAGATAGACGGTCCTTGTTCTTAGTTAAAAAGAAATCTATTTGATTTTTATTATACCAACTCTTGAAAGTTATTAAGTGTTTTTCTCATTTTATAAAGCAAGTATTCAATATAACCAAATCGTAATACATGGCAAAATCTAAAATTGTATCACCTAACTCATTTTTATCTTCATATCCATAGCCCCTATGTATCCTCTCATACCCTATATTATCCTTCCTAATATGATCATTCAAATTAGCTCCTATGAATGTATTTTCAAACATCAGAATCCCTTGTAAAACACTATCCTTATCTTCCAAAAATTAATTTATTTAGATTTTCTACTAAGCCTATTTTGGGAGCATATTTACTAATGACGCTCACTATTTTTAAGCCTAAAACTAACTTGATTTTTATGATCCTATCCTCTATTCTTCTACCATCTACTACATTATCTTTCAAGTCTCTGTCTATAACAATACTCACCCCATTTTTTTTTTCTTTCTCTTTGCGAGTGTACCACAATTAAAATCTTGATTTTTCAATTTCCTTGGCTTTCTCTCTTACCCATTTCGTCTTTTGAAGGAAAACTAAATTAATTTTACTTCTAAACATTATTTCCACTATTTCCATACTGTTTCCCGTAAGAGTCCCTATATTCCAAGTTGCTAATCTTATCTTAATTTCTTGTACTAACTTTTTAACCGTCTCCCTTTTATACTAACTCGGTCTATTCCCCTTATCTAAATGATTTTGGTATGAATTCATGATAAAAAGATATGACAAAGTTTTACCTACGTTGACTATTAGCTACTTAACACAACCCTGCTCCATTATCCGAGCTTGGGACTGACCGTTTGTACAAAGATTTTGTGTTACACGAGCAAAGTACACGTGTATGTTTTTTTTTAGCAAACTTATTTCACAAAGATAGTTTTCTAAGTTACATCCTACAACTAGTAGAAACTACTCACACAATACAACGCATTAAAAAATATTTTAAAGCATATTGTTAGCCTTAATGGCTACATAATCCTAATTATCATATTTTGATGATAACAACTCATTAGTGATTCTAAGTTAAACTAATCTTTGCATACCAAGTTGTGACAAGTATACGTGACGAAATCATATAGAGACAGGTTTAAGTGCAAAGATCAAGTGAATACTCTTATAGGCAAAGACCAAGTGGACACTCAAATAAGCAAAGATCAAGAAGACACTCACTCGGGAGATCTCAAGCACATCCGATGAAACAAGTGTAAAATCATATGTAATGGGGAGTGTTTGAGGTAGTATTTGTTGTAACTCTTGTAGTTCTAATTCACGCGGATTTATTGAGTAAGAGTTAAGCAAAATGCATATGCATACTAGTTCATAAAAGTACATACGATATCACTAAGTCATAATGTAGTGACCCGAAGAATAATATTATTTTAATAATAAAAAGGGAGGAAAATGGAAACAGGAACAGAAGGAGGTAATAGACTTCGTCGATGACATCGCATTTTGGAGATAATAATAATAATAATAATTTCAAGGAACTGTCAGGACTCATCGACAAATACTGGGGTTTGTCGACGAATACGGGGTTTCGTCAACGAAGGTCTTTAGGACCTCGTCGACGAAGGCAAGATTTCGTCAACGAGAATATACCGAGCGCAGGATTTTGGTTACTCTGAATTTCGTCGACAAAGGGTAAGGTTCGTCGACAAATTTACTGAAGGACTCATCGACGAAGTGACGTGGCTCGTCGACGAATCATGTAGTATAAATAGTGCTAAAACCCATTTTTCACATAATTTCAGCTCCGTTTTTCTTTTCTCTCTCTCCTACAGCCCCGTCCCTCTTCTCTCTTCGATTCTGGCCCCATTAGTCGCCGGATCGACGATCTAAAACCACCACGACACTCCTAGCGAAGTTCGCTGCAAGTCTGCCGGAGCAGATCATTGGTGAAACGAAGTTGGATTTCATCCCAAATTCAGGGTAAGACCTTTTAGTCCGTTTTTGGCCTTATGACAGTTATAAAAAATGATATAGGTAAAGAAATACTGATATTTTATTCTGGCAAACGTTGTTTTCAGGGTGTTATGTAGGAGGCCCTACGGGTGTTAAGTCAGTATACCATAGGGGCTTTCCAGTAGTCAGGTAAGGGAAATATGCTATGTTAGGAAATTTTGAAGTATTATACAGTTTATTAAATTATGAAAATTATGTATTAAAGCATGGTGTGGCTTGAGAATATGAATATAGTATGAAGATATGTTTTATGAATTTCAGTATCATGATTTTATAAATTTCAGTACCATGATTATACGAATTCTAGTACCATGATTATACGAATCTCAGTACCATGATTATACGAATTACAGTACTATGATTATGTAGTTATCAGTATTATGATTATATAGTTCTAAGTATTATGACATATGAATTATAGTACAGTTTATGCAGTATCATGGTTATTACGGTTATTTCAGAATCATGATAAATCAGATAGTTGCATATAGAGATATATTATATAGTATCAGACCCTGTTGGACTATGCAGTTACAGAGCACAGTACCGTTGTTACAGATATTATGTTATGTTATGAGTGCAACCACCTATTTAGATCATACACGGTAGTAGGTCGATCACCTAGACCCTTGACGTGGACAGGCTCCCCATCAGATATGGGTTGAGGTGGGCAGATCAGACCGATGGAGTATAGTGATTTACCCTGGTCGATCAGCCAGTGTAGATCCCGCCTACGGGCCGCACAACCCTGTCATGAGGGGTTAAATCATGACACATAGTTATCCACAGGGAAAGTTTTTAATTACTATTACGTATGTACAGATTTACAGAAACGGGAAACATATTTATGTACACTAGAAGTATTTTGAATAGTAACCTACAATACTGTTATGTTAAGCAACATGGAAAGGGTGGTGTATTTTATTACTTGTACTGTACTTACGTATCCAGTTATACATGATTATATAAAACAAATTTTTATAATATTGTAACTCATTTGCCACACACTAGTAATAGCATATTTCGTCTTACTGAGCATTGGCTCATCCCAGTGTTGAATCATTTTTCAGGTGATCCAGGTAGACAAGCAGACCAGACTTACAGATAGAGGGGTTTCAATAGTGTCCTGTCAGTGAAGTGAGTATTGTGGACGATTTTTATATATCCCAGTATAGTTAAGAGTATTTTGGAAAACAAATATATGTGTATATTTTGGGGAAACATGTTAGTACTCTGGTATTGGTATTGTATATATATTTTCATATGGTTATGTCTATGTGATTTTTGCTTCTCGCTGCTTAGGCTAATGATTGGGTTAACTCCCAGAATAGTATTAGAGCATGTTATATATCGTAGTATAAAAAAAATAATATGAAAATTAAGCAGGTCGTTACACATAAGGTTCATACTTATAAGTTTTCAAAGACAAAATAATGAATTTTATGAAAATATCTTATACTCAAATGTATTTTAATATAGGACAAATATTAACTGATCTTAGTATTGTAAACTTTTATATATTTGGTCCCGATTAGGTTAAACCATGATTATGCACCTAAATATCAAGTTTGTGAAGAAACACGACAAACCGTCGACAGTTTGGCCCACATGCATCAACAATAGAGTAAATTAAAATTTGACCTGAGGAAGCCGTCCACAATTTAAACAAACCATCCACAATTTGAGGAAAAACCGTTAACAATTTGGGAAATCCGTCAACGATTTGTGTCAGGTTTCCAAGCCCGGTGGCTATAAATGGCTAGCTTTCAAGGTATTAAATTATTTTCTAATTCAACACATTAAGATTAACATTTTTTTTAAAACGGTTTCTATGTTCTAAATGGATTTAGGTCAATTTCCTGATAGTTTGAAGTCTTTGATCCAAACCATGGCTGAAGTTTATGCAACTGTAGTTGAATTTGTATGGTGACCGTTGGAGCCTCTCCTTTCCCAGAAATTGCAAGCTGCAACAGCTGCCAGTTCTTCCCCCTCCCCTTGCTCTCTTCTACCACCTATTCTTTCTCCCTATTTCAGTGTGATTTTTTCTTTTATTTTTTCCAATCTTTTGTGATGAACAGCATATTTTTTTAAATTTTATAAAAAAAAAAACTGAAAACAAATAACCAAATAGATTTCCAACTCTTGTTTTCAATTTCAATGATAAGACCAAACAAATAAACAAATTTTTAGTTTTCTGTTTTTGTTTTTGATTTTCTATTATTGTTTCTGATTTTTGTTTTTGAAATTTCTGACAGTAAGAACAAACAGTCTCTAATATTTTTTTATAATTATAAAAAATTAAAACAAAAAATAAAAATACATTTATAGCCTAATAGGCTATAAGAGCCCCCAATCTTTTTGGGTCTCTAGAACTCTCCTGCCCATTAGAAGCAATCCGAAGACCTGTCTTCTCGTTCTTTCATATGACAAAGCTTGCAACAAGAAGGGGGCTCCAAAGCTCACTACTCATTACAAAAGATATCCCATTTCCTAATGTAACACAGCCACATGCCAAATTTACAATAACAGGAACCGAACCAACCAGAGAATCTTTGCCCCTGAATAACAGTATACCATGCACCAAATCAATGTTCCACAAGCTACTTCAATAAGTTTGATACGGCAAGTTAGATGGATGGGCATCATCAAGAAGCTGTCTATGTTTGCAGAAAACTCCTAGATTAGGATATTCTTGCATTCTTTAGAGATTTGCACACCACAACACCTGCCATTGTCCGCATGAAATGCACCCCAAGTGTAGCAACACAAGAACCATCTGTCTTTAGATTGGGCTGCACCAACTCCCAGACCTTTTTCTTCTGAATCTGGCAGGTCAGACAATAACAATATGCCAACACAGAGAGCAAAGGAGAGAGAGAGAGAGAGAGAGAGAGAGAGAGAGAGAGAGAGAGAGAGAGAGAGAGAGAGAGAGAATAGGTTGCTAATTGAAGGCAAGCAAAGGAAATAATGTAACATATTCTACAACAGAATTAACAAAAGATAGGTCTTTTGACACATCAACTTATAAACATATAAATACAGCATAACTCTGTTTAAAAGTTCTTTTGACGCATCAATTTATAAACATTTAAATTCAGCATTACTATGTTTAAAAATTCTTGACACATCAATTTTTGTGCATGTGGGGGAGAAAATGCATTTTTGTGCCCCTTGTGGAACAGCAATCAAGGCCAAACAAACCCTAAAATGGAAGGAATCCAATAAGTGGATACTTGCATTCAAAAGAAGTCTACAATATCCTCTATAACAAGGATAATAGGCCTCATTCTGATTTAACATGAAGCATTATTTTTTTTCCCCCTTTTGATCAGTAAATAAAATCTTATTAAAGGGGCATCAAGGGGATATCACCCAAGTACAGCAAACAGGAAAAGGTCACTCACACTGCAGGGTGTCACAAAAACCAAGAATTACAAGATGATCATTCAAACAAAGACCGCTGTGCCACATCTTGTAACAGTAGCAATCCACTATCATCACATTTATCAATTTGAGTAAGACTGTTTAAAACTCAAGGACCTAGGAATCTTGTGCACTGAATGCTACATTTTTAAATTAAAACACAATACAACAACAACAACAAACCTTACGTCCCACTAGGTGGGGTCGGCTACATGAATCCTTTTCCATCCATTCATCCGATCAAGAGCATTTTCCTCCATTAGATCAAGGACTATTAAATCCTTCCTCATTACCTCATCCCAATTTATTTTAGGCCTATCCTATCCCTTTTCATGCCAGACACAATAATTAACTCACTTCTCCTTAAAGTTGTTCTACTAGGCCTGCATTTCAAATGCCCAAATCATCTAAGCCGCCCCTCCCATATCTTGTTTTCAACCGGTGCTATGCCAAAATTATTCCGTATAGTTAATTTCTTACTTTATCTTTCAATGTTAAACCACTCATCCACCATAACATTTGCATCTCAGAAATTTTTATTTTTTGTACATGAGTTGTCCAACATTATGAACCATAAAGCATAGCTGACCTTATAGCCATCTTAAAAAACTTTCCTTTTAATTTTAAGGGTATTCTACGATCACACAACACACCTGATGCACTCCATTTTACCCAGCCTATTTTAATTCTATATACTACATCTTCTTCAATATCCCCTTCAACTTGCATAATAAATTCAAGATATCTAAATTTATTAGTGCTATTAATCTCTTGATTATCAAGTTTAATATTCTATCTATTGCTACTCCCTATCTTATTCCTACTTATCCTGAACACTCTTGACTCTAATATGGCTTTCCAAGGTTCTAGCTCAGATTCCACTCCGCTCCTACCATCATCAATCAACACGATATATATACACCAAGGAATCTCATTTTGGATATTCTTAGTTAGTCCACCAATTACTAAAGTAAAAAGATAAGGACTTAAAGTAAAACCTTGATGTACACCTACTGTGATTGGAAAATCTCTAGATTCGCCTCCAAGTCCTAACGCTCATCACCACTCTATCATACATATCCTTAATGACCTCCAAATATTTACTACAAACTCCCTTCTTTTCTAAGATCCCCCAAAGAAATTCCCTAAGTACTCTATCATAAGCTTTCTCTAGGTCAATAAAAACCATATGCAAGTCCCTTTCTTTTTCCTAAACTTTTCCATTAAACTTCTTAAAAGATAATAACTTCTGTTGTTGATCTCCCAGGCATAAAACCAAGTTGATTTTTTGAAATCTTTATTTCTAATCTTATTCTATGTTCAATTACCCTTTCCCGTAATTTCATCGTATGACTTATAATCTTAATTTCATGATAGTTATTACAGTTTTGAATATCGTTTTGTTTGTGTATTGTTAAAGCTTGATATACATTGTTGGCCCACACCCTAATAACTTAACCTTTTAGGTGAAGTGGTAATCTAACATGGTATCAAAGCTGGTTACCAAGAGATCTTGGGTTTTAGTCTTGTTGCCGGCGTTTATTGTGTGGTATTAAAAAATTATTATATTCCCTATAATGGGCAATACTATCATGTCTTTATCTCTCCACATGTTGTTGAGCTACTCATGTGGGGGAGTGTTAAAGCTTGATATACATTGTTGGCCCACAACCTAATAGCTTAAGCTTTTAAGTGAAGTAGTAATCTAACATGCACAAAGGTACTAAAAACGTACTTTTCCTCCATTATTCTGGCATTTTCTTAGTTTTTATAATAGTGTTAAATATATTAATTAAACAATTAATTCCTTTATCCCCTAAACCTTCCAAACTTAAATTGGTATTTTATTTGGTCCTATAGATTTCCCACTTTCATCTTTCCTAATGTCATCTTAACTTCAAGGACTCTAATTTTGTGAATAAATCTTCTATTTTTAGTCTTCTCCTCATTTGTCACTTCCAAGTTCAATCATTCATTTTGATTTTCATTAAACAACTTATCAAAGTATCTCCGTCACATTTCTTTTATGTCTTCTTCTCTAATTAAGACATTATCATTTTCGTCCTTTATACATTTTACATCACCTAAATCTTTGCATATTCTTTGTCTAGGCATAGCAAGTTTATGAATGTCTTTTTCTCCTTTTGTATCTAGTTCGGTATATAAAGTATCATAAGCTCTATGTTTAGCTGAACTAATAGTCTTTTTTGCATTTTTTCTTGCCTTTTTATATTTTTCAAGATTTTCTACATATCTATAATTTTGTCATATCTTATACCAATTTCTTTTTGTCCTAACAGCTTTTTGGACTTCATGATCCCACCACCAACTTTTTAACTACCAAGTATCTTTCTATGGACTCACCTAAAATCTCTTTTGCTATCCTTACGATAGAATTTGTCACTTTATTCCAAACAGTATTTGCATAAACCTTATCCCCTACTATTCAATCACTCTTTGATCATTTTATCTTTAAATTTTACCATATTATCTCCCTTCAAGTTCCACCATGGTTTTAAATAACGGCCGTTACGTAGCGTAACGGCCGATACGTAACGGAAATCGGAGGCCCCGAAACCGATACGGGCCGATAATGCGGTTCGAAAAAAATTCACGGTCGTAACGGCATGTAACAGCCGATACCCCAACGTTACACGTCGTAACGGTCCGTTACGGACCGTTACATGGCCGACAGGTCGCAGATTCGCTGAAGGCTTTCTGCTGCAGACAGCAGCGCTGCTTTCCCCCTCTCCCCAGTCCCCACACCCATCTGCCATTCAAAGGGTAAAATGGAAACTTACAAACTGACCTTGAAAATTTGTTGGCCGAAGCAATAAGAAGGCTTTGAAGCCCGAGAGTGAGCACACCGAGCAGATCTACTCATCTTCGGACTTCGCAGCCTTCCAGGACTCAGGAATTGCAGACTTGCAGTTGCAGCAGCTTGGCGAGTCACTGGCGACAGGTCTGTAGCAGCTCAGCCGCCCCTGCGAGTTGCCGATAGCCCGTTGGCGCCTTCCCCCGCCAGTCGTCGCAGTCGCCACCAGCCAACCTCTCGATTTCAGCTTCGGAGCTTGGAGTCATCGCTACTTTGTGCTTCGCAGCCTTCGCTCCTTCAGGGCTCCTCCGAGTTCCCTCAAATCCCTCCCCTCTCTCGGTCTGACTCGACTCCCAGCCCCAGCGTATGAGACACTCTAACACTCAACACTCAACACCCACAGCACTTATCATTATGTTATTTTTTTTTAAATTATACTTTGTTGTAAAATAGGTTTGTTAATTGAATTAAAAATAATAATAATTTAATAGAGTAAAAAATTAGAAATCATTAATAATTATGTAAAATAAAATTTTCTTAATTTATAAATATTTTCATTGTATTATATTTTAAAAAATTAGAAATCATTAATAATTATGTAAAATAAAATTTTCTTAATTTATAATATTTCAATTGTATTATATTTTTTGAAAGATAATTATGAAAATTAATTCCATGACATAGCAAGCAATTATTAATAGTATATAATTAATATTTGTTAAGGTTAGTAAATAATTAATATTTACCAATAATAATTGAAGCCTTTTTTATAATAATATTTGAATATCCACTACTGCATTCATCATCTAAACAAAGCATTAAAATAATGTATGTACACAGGACATCCATGTGATAGCATTTTATATTATCTAGGCTTAATTGAGCTCTATTTTTCACCATTCTTAAAGAATTCCAAGGAATACTCTGCACAATTATTATAATATTTAGTCTTAGGATTTGCCAAACTTATAGAAATAAAATTAATTCATGGCACCAATTGGCTAACATACTATTTATGTCAGCAGGACAAAGTGGTCATTTTGATAAAGAAGATATCATATTCACTCCCATCTATTGAAAAAATATTAAATAATATTCATATTATAAAAGAAAAAAAAATTAAATAACATCTGTCTCCCATTTTATGTTACATGTGTATCTACTTGCCATTTTTTGAGTAGGGTGGCCTTGTTTATTAATATTTTATAAGTTTTAAAACATCATTTTGACCTTAAATTTAAAATTAGGTAAAATAAATGTTTACATCTATTTTTTGTTTTTAGTTATCAAATAAAGTAAAATTTGATAACTTAATAAAAAAAAATTAACCTAATAGTTAATACATTAATAAATCTGATTTTTACTAATTACTACTGGAATTTGTAGAAAAATTTAATTTTAATCCATATACTGAGAAAATGCTTAAAAAATTAAATAATCAATTTGTAATGTATGGATCTCTATTTGTGATGCTGTGATGTATATGAAAGTAGAGCAAAAATCTTTTTCACCTTTAAAATTACAATGTTAATTTCTTATAGTTAAAAATGAAAATATAATCAAGCTATAAAAAATAATGAAAATATATTTTTAAAGATAAAGGAATATATTTTTTTTGTAATCAAATATCTAATATTTTATAATTTTGTTTATTTAAATATAAAAATAATAAACATTACTTATTATTTTTAATCAAATATTATACTTTATTTTTACGTAATAAGTATTTAAAATTAGGACTATTTAGTACTTATTATTTAATATTTACTAAATTACTAATTATATTATTCCTGTCATTGTAGGAAGGTTGTAACTTTGTATTTTCTTTATGTTTTGTGTAGAGATCATCAAATTAAGTCTATCAATATGTCACGTGATAGAGGAAATGAAAACTTACCTAGTAAGGATATTGGATGGCATTTTGGTACTGCGGTGAACGGTAATAGACATGTTATTATGTGTAAGTTATGTGAGAAGATAATCAAAGGGGGCATTACACGCTTGAAACAACACTTGGCACATAAAAAGGGTCAAGTAGCTGGATGCTCAAATGTGACCACACAAGTAAGAGAACAAATGATGAAACCTCTACAACAGTATGCTGAGAAGAAAAGAGATAAACAAAAAAGGCAAGAAGAACCAAAAACCCAAATTAGAGGAGATTTTGAGAATTTGAGCGATGAAGAAGACTTGGAAGAAGAAAGTATGAGATTTGCTCGACAAGAAAGCATACGATCACAACAACAATGGGAAGAGAGACAAAGATTTCGAGCAAGAACAACTGGAAGGGGTAATATTTATGAAGAGGGAGGTGGCTCTGGCAGTGGTGCTACCAGTGGTTTCAATAGAGCAGGAGCTCGATCTTATAGTGGTCGAGAAGCTGGAGGTAGTGGACAACAATGGATCAATCCTGATGCCCCTGAAACTAGATTAAAGGCAATGGATCCAATTTTAGAAAGAAGCAAGAGTGCGAAACAATCAAAAATCAACACAAAGTTACTGAAAGGTTTAATAAGTAAATTAGGAAAAGCGGTTGGAAAATTCCTAATTTATAATCGGATTCCAGCAAATGTAGCTGACTCTCCATTTATGCAGTCTATGCTTGATATTGCTGCAGAGGTTGGAAAGGGGGTGAAGGGTCCATCACCCTATGAGATATCTGAAATTTATTTGGAGCAAGAGTATCAAGAAATGAAAAATTATATAACTTCTTTTACTGGAATTTGGAAGGAGAGAGGTGTAACACTTATGTGTGATGGTTGGTCAGGATCAACTAGAAAACACATTATAAACTTTTTAGTTTATTGCGATAGAGGCACCGTGTTTCATAAATCAGTTGATGCCTCTGATGTGCCAAGCAGAACAGATGAATATTATTTCAGGTAATTTTCTAATTTTAATTGTATATGCAAATAGTATTATGGACTTGCATGTTTTTAATTAAATAGTAGTAATTATTGAATCTATAATTTCATTTCAGATTAATGGACGAGGTGGTTGAAGAAATTGGAGAGGAGAATGTTGTCCAAGTAATGACTGATAATGAAGCTGCAATGAAGGCAGGAGGAAATTTATTAATGCAGAAGAGGCCCAATCTCTATTGGACAGCATGTGCAGCTCATTGCATAGACCTTATTCTTGAAGATATTGGTAAGAAAAGTAACGTGAAGAAGGTCTTAGAAGATGCAAGAACAATAACCTCATTTATTTACAACCATACATAGACAGTGAATTTCATGAAGAAACTCACAAATAATAGAGAATTACTTCGCCCTGCCATCACTCGATTTGTCACAAATTTCATTGCTTTGGAGATTATTGTCAAGCATAAACAAGCACTAAGGGAAATGTTTACATCTGATGCTTGGAAAAACTCAAGGTTTGGAATGACAAAATCAGACCCAGCATATGATTCAAAGAAAATTATCTTAGGCAAAGAGTTTTGGCAAAAGGCCTCTGATATAATTAAAGTGCAAGAACCCTTGGTAAAAGTTCTTAAATTGGTTGATGGTGATGAAAAACCAACCATGGGCTTCATATACGAGGCAATTGATAGGGCGAAGTTGGTCATTCAAAAAGATTGCCGGTTTTACAAAGACTATTGGAAAATTATTGACAACCGGTGGAGTTTTCAGTTGCACCAAGATTTGCACGCTACTGGTAAGTGTAAATCAAATACAATTTCTTATTATTTTAACTTTTAAATTATGCATAGTTGCATTAGAAAACTATTGATTAATATGTTTCTAAATTTAATTGTAGGGTATTTTTTGAACCCACAATTTCTTTATGGTGCCCCACCCTCTCCTGAAGTTGCTAGAGAAGTCATGGATGGAGTTAAAAAAGTGATAACCAAGTTGGTACCCGATATAGATACTCAAATTCGGGCTATTAATCAAGTAAGTATTGGTTCCATTAAATTGAATAATGAATTGTTTTAGTATTCTGTAATACTTTCAAGAATAATTATTAATACATCTAATTAATTAATTATATTTCACAATCATCCTTTTTTAGCTGTTGCTATATCGAGATAGGCGGGAGACTTTTGGAACCCCGTTGGCTCAAAGGGCAGTGAAACAAACAAATCCTGGTAAATATGGCTATATAGCTAAATAATGGAGAATGACTCTATTTTCTCTCTTTGTGTTCAAATTTGACTTTTGAAATACGCTATACTAACATAAAACTCTTTTTAATTATTCATGCAGCTGAATGGTGGATTCATTATGGCTTGTGTGCTCCTGAGCTCCAAAGAATAGCAATTAGAGTTCTTAGCCAGACCACATCAGCTTCAAACTGTGAGCGTAATTGGAGCACCTTTAGCATCATCCATACGAAAACAAGAAATAGATTAAAGTACATGAGACTACAAAAACTTGTTTTCGTACATTACAACATGAGGTTAAAGTTAAGACGTACAATGAGAAGAAGCCAACGAGAAATTGAAGAGGGTTTCAATCCTATCAATTTGGACTACATTTTCGAAGAAGATGATCCTTTAAGTCAATGGTTAGAGGAGAGAGAGACACCACTACTCGACGGTCAGGACAATTCAAATTGATTAAATGAAGAGGTTGGTGGTATTACAGAAGGAGGTGATCAACCACCAATAAACGCGCATGATGATTCAAGTTCAAGCCCTGAACGTACACAAAGTGATGACAATCTTGGTTTGAGCCCACCAAGTGATGATGATGGTAATAGTGGTGCTGGAGCTGGGGTTGGGGGGGTGGCAGTGGTGGTGGTGGAGGCGGCGGTGTAGAATATAATTATGGATATGATACAGGGACATCATTTGGAAGGGATATATATCCTTCTGATCCTTATGGACTACATGACATACCTGAAAATTATGACTTGGGTATTCCTCCAGGGAACCAATCTTCACAACCCAGGAGAAGGAGTGCTCGTGGTAACCCTAGCGATTCTACTGAAGATTCATATGGTGTGGTTCGTAGTTTTGGCGACCAGCATATCCACATTATGCATCTCGTGACTCACATTTTTATCCCAGTGGATCAGGAATCTCAGTATCTAGTAAGTCTTCTTCTACACACTACCCAAAGCCAGCCCCTGCCCTAACTTATAGACATTATTCAGGAGAATTTTCATCACCAGTACATTTTCAAGAGCAACAACAAAATGACGCAAACTTGGGTTCATTCAACTATGTATTTCCACAAGGATGGGGAGATAATTTCCCATCCCAATCTCAAGATACAGATGCAAATTATAAAGACCCTCCGCGTCATTCTTTTTGGTGGTGACATGTGTTATGTTATAAATTTATAATATTGTATTCATGTATTTTCAACTATTTATTGATATTTGATATTAATCACTTTTTAAATTCATGTATGTGTAATGTGTATATTGAGTATTAAGTCTATTGAGTATTGATTCATTTTTAATAACTTTATGACTTTAATTAATTGATTCTTACATTTCTACATCTTTTTACTCATTAAAGTAATGTAAACTATAAAAAAATATGTTTTTTTTTTGTAAACAGCGTACTAAAATTAATATAAAAATCATAATGCCTATTAAAAAGCATTTGTAGGTTGAATGAAAGCCTTCAAAATTCATCAAAAATCATGTATTGATGGATTTCATGCTTATTTTTTAATTTTGGCATGGTTGTGCATGCGTGAAAAAAATTCACGACCGTTACGCCCGCTTCCCGTTACGTAACACCCGCGTCTCTCGCAACCCGTGACACCCGCGACCGCAATTTCGAACCATGAGTTCCACCATCTAGTTTTCTTGTGCTAATTTATGCTACTCTTCCATTTTTTTATATAGATATCTAATACTAAGACTATGTTGTGTAGCCAAACGTTCACCTAGAATAACTTTACAATCCTTACAAGATAGACAATCCCCGTTCTTAGTTAAGAAGAAAACTATTTGACTTTTAGTATACCCATTTTTGAAGGTTATTAAGTGTTCTTCTCTTTTTATAAAACAAGTATTCAATATAACCAAATAATAAGACATGGAAAAATCTTAGATTGTATCATCAGCCTCATCTTTACCTCCATATCCATGACCTCCTTATATCCTCTCATTTCTTATATTATCCTTTACAATGTGACTATTCAAATCAGCTCCTATGAATGTCCCTTCAAACATTAGTATCCCTTATAAAATACTATTCATATCTTCCCAAAATTGTCTTTTAAGATTTTCTACTAGTCCTATTTGGGGAGTATACGCACTAATGGCCTTCAATATCTCCAAGCCTAAAGCTATCTTGATTTTAATGATCCTATCTTATATTCTTTTAACATCTACTACATTATCTTTTAGATCTTTGTCTACAATAATACGCACCCCGTTATTATGTTTCTCTTTACCAGTGTTCCAAAGTTTAATCCTGATTTTTCAATTTCTCTAACTTTCTCTCCTACCCATTTCATCTCTTGAAGGCAAATTAAGTTAATTTCCCTCCTAAAAATTATTTCCCTATTTCCATACTTTTTCCTGCAAGAGTCCCCATATTCCAAGTTGCAAATCTAATCTTAATTTATTGTGCTAACTTACTTACCCTCTCCCTTTTATATTGACCTAGTCTATTCCCTTGACCTAGGTAAGTTTGGTAAGTAATAAGATCTGACAAAGTTTTATGCTAGCTGTCAGCTACCTAACACAACCCTGCTCCTTTATTCAATCTTGGGACTGGCTGTGTGTACAAAGAATTTGTTACGCACGTGAAGTACACGTTTGTGTTTTTTTTTCACATAGACAAATTTTTAAATCAGACCCTACAACTAGTAGAAACAACACACACCATTTTTAATATAAATTCATTAAAAAAAATTTAACGCATACAATATTTGAGTGTGAATCAAGCTAGACTACATTTAAAAAAAAAAATCATGCAATAGTACGTTTTGAAAATTTTCATATATTCCAAAACTTGAAACTGAAAATCACAAAAACATAAAAAAGCATATAAACCTACAAATCATAAACACAAAATCTCCATTACTAACCAACTATTAGAAAACTTTTAATAGTAGTAATAAGAAAAGAAATAATAAGAGAGGAGAAGATCTCACTGGTGACTGAAGCTAGAAAAGGAAATGACAACTGCTTGAAAAATACTACAATATGTACCCTTTGCCGTAGGAAATTTTGATGCTGCTAACGAAAATCAATCGAAGAATATTTAAGCAACAAGGGATTACAAGATTCTTCAATCTAAGTTCAAGATTCAAAATCCAAGAATATTGAAGAAACAAGATTTCTCAACCCATAAAATCTTTATTAACTCATGATTTTAAAGCTGAAGAAACAAGAATCCTTGAATTTGTTTGGGTTTTTAGGAGAAATGAAAGGAAAGAAAAAAAAAGGACATTCAGAGAGGGGATCTGTTTGCTTAGTGAGAAAAAAAAACCAAAAAGGAAAGAACAGAATAAAGAAAATGAAAGAAAAGAAAGAGAGGAGAAAAAAAAAGAAAAGAAACCTTTAAACATATAAGTAACCAGAAATTAGAATCAGAGAGATAGAATGAGGGGGGAGACAGAAACAGAAGAAGACAAGAAGGAAGAAGAGGATCAGAAGAAGAAGGGTGCAGATGCTGCTGAAGATTTATGGAGAAGAAAGAAGAGGACAGGAGAAAGAAGAAATTAGAAATAGAAAGAGAATTAGGGGAGAGAATTAGAAGGACAGGAGGAAAGAAGACCAAGGCAGAAGAGAATAGAGAAGGGGATGCTGGCAACAGGGACAGAACAGAGAGGGGAAAGTTCAGATCAGAAACAGAGCAAGGAGGAAAGAGAAGTTTACAAACAGCTTTTCAGTGATTTTTTTTTTTTTTTTAACTGAAATATCAGCAGAGAGGATGGTTAAAGGGGGTGAATCTGGGAGTGGGAGTGAAATTCATGGATGGTTTCAGAATGGAAGATTTTGAGAGAGGGGAAGAAACAAAGAGAAGGGAAGGGAAGAAGAAGAAGAAGAAGCAGCAAAACTCAGGCACTCTAAAAATAGATGGGGAATAAAGAAGCTAAAAGGACAAAGAAGCCTTGCCTGAGTCAAAGTAACATGACTCCTGCAGGCAGAAGAGACAGTGGAATCTTTTTTTTTAATATACATAACCAAAGAGTTATACGGAAGGAAGAACAGAGGAGTACAACGAAGGAAAGAGATAAAAAAAACAGGAGAACAAGATACCTCCCATTACAAACGGAAAATAGCTAAATGAAAAGAAATTAATTGCAAGACAATTCTAACAAAGTAACGCCAACCAATCCCGCTGTAAGTCTCCCAAAGAAACATGGCAAAAGAATCCATTTTCCAAGAACAAAAGTGACAAAAGGAACACCACTCTACTCCAAAGCATGCTGATGGAAGTGGCTACATCTTTAAAGATTCTGGCATTTTTTTCCAACCAAATACACCAAATGATAGCTGCTACAGTACAATGCCAAAATCTTTCCTCTCTTTCCTTTAGCCAAAATCCCTAAACATAATAGTGCAAGTTCACAGCATTCTGTAAATTGGAAGAACCTAATAAAAATAGTAGGTCTACCATCTATCTATAACATAGCTAAGTACACCATAATGACCATAATACCCTCACTAACTCTTAGTTACTAATATAGGTAATAATACTAACTAATCAATAACCAACAACACTCCCACTCCTTGAGCATGGATATTATATGCTATTAACCTGTTACAAATCAATTTAACCTGAGCACTCCCTAAAACTTTAGTGAATATATTAGCAAGATGGTGTTCAGATTTCACGTAAGTGGTTTTAATGAGCTTCTGCACAATTTATCTGAGACAAAATTACAATCAACTTCAATATGCTTCCTTCTCTCATGAAAGATTGGATTGGAGGCAATATGACTAGCACCCTACTTATCACGCATCAACTACATAAGTTGAGACTGGAAAACCAAGCTCTTCCAACATGTTCTTCAGCCAATTAACATCTAGCATATGCCAAAAGCCCAATATTCAAATTCAGAACCCGACTGGCCACATCAGTTTGTTTTTCACTCTTCCAAGATACTAGGTCACCAACAACAAACACAAAGTACGATAATCCAACCTAATTTGCATTTGTATAACCTTGAATACAAATGTGACCCCAATCCAAATACAAGAGGCCTCTCCTTAGTGCACCTTTTTTTAAGCCTTTGCAAGATATGAATGACAACATCCCAATGGTTTGTTTGAGGAGAATCTAGGGACTGGTTGATAACACTTGTTTCGTCGCACTCATAGTTTAGGCAACAGAAGGAGATAGCAACTCGATGCAGTAATGTCCACCACCATCATGTGCTCCACAAATTGTCCTCTCAATTCAAATCCTGAATGATAACAGGGTGAGGAAAGAATTTCAGGGGCCGTATGTTTGTGCTTAAAAGCCTCTACTTAAGAGGTTTTCCCTTAATCAGTTCACTAATAAGTGAACCAGTGTTGTTTGTTTAGACTCTAAATAGGTGATGAATGTCCTCTGACCGAACCAGCATCTGCTCCCTTGCTGATTCAGTCAGTATCACGCATTTAACACATTTTTCACACATTAAACCTCAACTTTACCCTCTCCTATCTTCTCCTCTCCATGTCATAAGGTTCACTGCAGTGCAAGGAAACTACACAGCAGTGATTCTGCTGCTAATATACCGGACTTGCAGAGAGAAATATAAGGAGTTAATTTTGAAGGAAGAAGACAATGCTCCTGCTGCTCAGTTGAGCCATCTCCTTCAGCTGCTGGGTCAATGCCAGGGTTGCTTCCTCTACAGACAGCACATTGAGGCCCTTGAGGGTGAAGGAGAAGGCACGAGAGTTGCTGTGGCTTCTAAGAAATTACTTGAAATACAGATCAACAAAGAAGAAGACATTGAAGGGGGGGATGAAATTGTCGGAGCAGGTAATGGAAGAAATTAATGAAACAGCACTGAAGGAAGAAATTACTCTAATGATGGCCGTGGAGATGATTGCAAACTTGACATTGTAGGGACTTGGTGCGTAAGTGTCGAAAATTTTGGGGACTTCGGCAATGATCCTGATAGATTCCAGCTAACATTGCAAAGAGAAGGAATGGAGTTAACAGGGAAAGAGAAAACATATATATTTTATAAAACTAATTAGTGGCTCTTGTTATTTTATGTATGTTTATTTATTATTAAATAATATTTTTTACTCATAATAATATTTTTATTAAAATAAAATATTTTTAACTATTATTTTTATGCTTTAAATTTGAGACATTATTTTTGCTATAACAAAAATTTTATTGTAGTTTTTGAAAATACTTCTTATTTATAACAATCAGTTTTGCTCTTGATACTTTAAAGGGTTAAAATAGGAAAAACACATATAATCAAAGGTTAACTAAAAGACAAATAAAATAGTTCAACATTTAGTTTCAAAGACAAGTTCTAGTAATATAATGAACATAGTTCGCATATTCAAATTTCTATTCAGTATTCAGCACTTAATGCTAAATTTCATCAAATGCCCCCTAACTGAAAAGTTTATGGATTTTTAATTTTGCCAATTGACATGAGATTAAAAGGAAAACTTAGGAACATATAAAACAAAAGAAAAAAAGACATGTGTAGTAGGATGTATTGTCCCATTCCCTTAATGGTTTGTAGTGACCCATTGGCAAAGGTAACATGAGGTATGTTTTTTCAAAATAATGGAGGGTGAAAAAGAAATTGGCTATACAAATAATATTGTTAGTAATTGCTGAATCTATAACCTAAGGACTAGTGAGAGAAATGCTGGACATGAAGTTGTGGGTTTACCAAAAGCAAGAGATGCAATGGGAAGAGAACTTGCTAGGATGCCCTTTGAGTACTCTTCTTGTGGACGAGATACATGTTTCCCCCTATTTGTTGAACCAAGAGGAATGGAGTAGAGCAATGCCTCAGGGAAAAGGGGGACTTAGTTATATTGATGTTTCTTGTAAAACCCACTAGTTATTGTAAAGATATTCAGCCTATTTGCCTCCCTCACTAGGCATACGTTGCCTATGGAGAAGTGATTATATGAATTTTTGCTTCACAGCTTACCCTTCATTCACATTTACTTTGCTTGCTCATTGTTCTCACTTAATTTGTATTTTATGCTTGTGAACTTAGGAATGAGGTGAATTTGTGGTTTACTTCTGGCTAACTAGTTAAACTTGTGAACTACTAGTATTGCACAGTCCTTCACACGGTGTGAGGTGTTTAGCCCATGACATTACTAGATGATTTTATCCTGTTCACCAACTACCGACTCCAAAAAATATCTTATTAACTTCACTAATCTTTGAGCAACTCTCGCTAGGATTAAAAAAAAAAAGGGACAAGTAGTACAAGGGAATACAAGAAAGAAAAACATGGATACGAGCAATACAACTCGATGAACTAAAGAAGGCTCCTTTACACCCATTCAGCCTCCTAACAATTCTCCAAAATACTAGGTCCCAAAAAGTATAATTGATGGAATTGCCCCCTTTAGGGACACAGAACAACACACTAAACCCTAAACCCTAAACCCTAAACCCTAAAGAGTGAGGGAGAATGGGTGGACTGAAATGGAAGAATGGAAATTGTGGTTGGGCTTTGATACCAATTGATGCAGGGGCAGCATCAAGGTTCTGCAGCCATAGAGAAATTAGAAGAGAGGAAAGAAGGGAAAGGGAGGAGAGAGGAGATCCTAGGGAGGAACTCATGTTCAATTCAATTCAAATTCATCAACAACTGCCTACAACATGGCTTTCATAATTCATACACTATTTATAAGAAGGCCTTTTTACATGAAATTAAACTTAAACCCCTAAAATAACATTACAATACAAATATACCCCTACTTTACACAAATATTACAAACAACTCCCAATGGAGCCATATGTGGACTCCAAGAATCTGCCACCCAGTTTTTTTTTCCCCTCTTCTTATCCTCTTCTCTTCTCTCCTCCATCTCTAACTTTACAACATATCAATATTATAGTTCTGTAATAAAGACAAGAAAACTTCTATTTATAAGCAGAAAACAAGGGCAAACTATAAAAAATTCCTTCAAACTACTTGGTATTAGAGGGCTTTCATTTAGGACTTTAGAGAAGGAAATACCAGACACTAGCCACCAATATGTATCATTGGTCTGTTTTCGGTCCTTGCAATTTCAAACATTCCAGCATGAGAAGCTTTCTTCCTCTTGATCTGAAGCAAACAAAATTTTACCTTTTTAAAAAAAAAAAAAAAAACTTAGAAGTTTATTAACAACACTTTGCATGAGGATGGTTGGGGGGCTAACTATAAACTTTTTCAAAATTATAATAAATTGTAGGAGTAGAATTGTATTTTTCAAGAGCCTGGGGAGTTCTGCATAAAAGTTTTCTCAATTCTAATAATCTAACAAGAATGAAACTATAATATTCAGAAAGCTAGGGAAGGCCATGCCCCACCCCCAACTGTCAGCAACTCATAGCATCATAAAAGACCAGTATACATGCATACCGCTGCCCCAATAATTTCTTTGAGCACATGGTCATCAGCACCATTGCGAATTGGATCTCTTAAGCTAACCTGAAAAGTACAAGCTCAAATAAGAATAACCTTGGAAGCATTATTTTCAAATTAGTTTCAGATGAGAAAGGCTAAAGGATTGTTCAGTTGCAGAAAATTGTTTCATTTTCCATTCAAGTTTACCAAAGAAATACACAAGTGCCACCTTAATAGTTTTCGAACATTTATATAGAGAACTTAGAAAACAATAAAAGGATGCTTTCCAACAAGGTGGCCTTTGATAATTATTTGAAAAAGCTAGAAATGGGAAACACAAAATTATTTTCCACAACTAAACAGACCTTAAATGTTTCAGCCAGGGCTTGTGTAACAAACTCAAATAAATAGCTTGATTCAGCCAATCCAAAAGCCTATTAAAAAGTTAGCTATAAAGTAGCTTTACTTCATCTTATTACTTTATATTTACAGTATGCTGGTGGCATAGAACAGATCTAAGGCAGCCCTATCCAGTGAAACAGACGATTGAAACTTTTCTTATGTATTTTCTAAAAGCAGTGAGATATAAGTTAGAATGCCAAAAGACATCACAACCACGAGTCAACAAGGATCTTTTGAGAAAAAATAAATAAATAAAAGATCATCATATGTACCCAGCATTCAGCAATCTCACCAAAAAAAAAATACAGAACCCAAATTTTCAAGAGCATCAAGCCATGCAAATTTTCACACATTCCAATTGCTAAGTAGCCATTGATGAGAGCAATTTAGGGTTGAAACAGAGGTAGAACTATATGTAAAATACATAAAACTTGGTGTGTAAGGTTCCCCCATGCAGCATGCTCTGGGGAAGATGCACTCATTTCTATAGAGGCTAAATATTCCTGGATTCACACCCATGCAACTACATTGGATGGATTAGCACTTTCCATCGCACCAAGTCATAACATATAAATTTAATATAATGGAAGTGCAAAAAACTTGATGAATTGATGCCCACTAATAAGTAAATTCCTAACTGAACTATTTTCATTTATTTGGAATTAGAAAATCCACAATGGAAAATAAGACGCTGCCAACATAAATACAATGGAGTGAATGAAGTGTTGTCTGAACAAAGCAAAAATATCAAATGAAATGGAAATGTTTATGATAAATACAGGTCTAGCTCATCTTTTTTTTTTTTTCAGAAATCAAAAAGTTAGCAATGGCAGTGCCATGAAAGAAACACAAGCAAAAAGTGCTCTTGTGATTGATCAGACCAAAAAAAAAAAAAAGCAAACTAAAAAAATGAATCATCCAATAAAACTAAAGGTGGACACAACATGGAGACAAGACATGAGCAAGTCCACGAATGCAGGACAATAAGAAAGATGACGTATCAAATGAAATGGAAATGTCTATGATAAATATATAGCAAGCTTTTTTTTTTGTACTGTACAAAAAGTTAGTAACGATATTGCCATGAAAGAAGCAGCAAAAAATGAGTATTTGATCAAAGAGTGACTGGACATAAAAATGGCAAACTGAAAAAAAAAAAAAAAAAAAAAAATGAATTCAACCAAGAGAAGTAGAGGAAGAACCAACATAGGGACAAGAAGAGAAAGTCCATGACTGCAGGACTAGGAGGACAGCAAGGTCACTGGATCAAGTTAAGAGGGAAAAGAAGAATGGCCATTTTAGCAAAGCCACAGTTTAGCTAAGCCAGCACTTGTTTCTATACAAGAGTTAGTTGTATTAGGCAGAGATAGTAAATGAAAATGGGGCCTCTGAACATTAACCAATGATTCTTAGATTCTATGAGAAGAATTACAATGATTTTAAAAAAATAAGGGCATCCTGCAAGGATATAATTCACCTCTGAAGGACCAAAAAGGCATACTTTGAAGTTCCCATCTGCTAAAAGTCGCAATCTATTGCAACCAGCACAAAAATGCTCAGTCATTGATGTAATAAAAGATACAGTCCCACGATGCCCATCAATTCTGAAATTTTTGGCTGTATCAGTTGGATGATCTTGAAGTCTGCTTAGACCTGGAAACTGTTTTACCTGTTCAATAATGCTAAGGAATTAAAAAAACATGCATCAAATGACATTAGAGTTCCATGCATGGTATCACCTGTCAGAGTTCTACCTTACCACTGTATCCAACATTTCTGAATAGGGTACAAGTTTCTTGGCATTCCAAACATTTCCATCGAAAGGCATAAACTCAATGAACCGGATATTTATAGGCTTCTCATGGGTCAACTCTACAAAATCACATATCTCATCGTCATTGAACCCACGCATCACAACACAATTCACCTGAGACACAATAGGAATGTAAGGTATTTCAATCCTGTCTCATACACAAACAGGACTGATAACTTGCACAAAGCACAAACATCTTGTCACAGTTAAACACAGTACATAGGCAAAACAAGCAGCAATCCTGTGGATCATTGCAAAGATATAACATCCAAATATAAACTTGAGAAGAAACCTACTTTAACGGGATTGTACGCCAGGTCAACTGCAGCATTAATAGACTCCACAACCCTTTCATGCCCTTTACGCCTGGTCATGAATTCAAATTTTGCTGGGACTAATGTGTCTAAGCTAATATTCACAGAATGAAGACCACATTCTTTCAGCTTTGGAAGCTTCCTTGCAAGAGTAATTCCATTGGTAGTCATGGCGAGTGTTTTCAATCCTTTCAAGTTAGACAACCGGAAGCATATGTCTTCAATATCTTTCCTAGCAGTTGGCTCGCCACCAGTCAAACGAATTTTGTTCACACCAGATCTAACAAAGAGATCAGCCAAACGAACAATCTCAGTCTGTGTGAGCAGCTGAGGGCTAGGGGTGAGCTCCACACCGTCAGCAGGCATACAATACTGACACCGTAGATTGCAGCGTTCTGTCAAAGATATCCTCAGGTAAGTGTGTAGCCGCCCGAATGAATCAACCAACATTTCAGAAACAGGATTGTCTTTTGGAGGATCTTCTGGCAGATTAGCACAGTAAGTTGCATACTTCTTTGAAAAAGACCCATACAGATGTACCCCAGTTAATCCCTGAACATCACTATTTCTGGTAAAGTAGGATTCAGGTCTGCCACAGACCTGATGATTAAGGATTGTTAACTGGCTATATTTCCATGGTAGAATAGCATTACGTACAAAACCAATCAGCATCGGGAGCATCAATGAGATTAAAAACTAATATGATTCAAGCACTGGGATGAGTTCAAACCATATTTGGACCAAATGGTTCTGATACAGACTGGCTGAGATTGCATTTTGAAATTATAATCATGACAGATATCCTCCCAACATCAAACAAAACTAAAAAATTTAATTCAACGGATCATCATCATAATCACAACAATAATATTAATATTAAAATTAATTAATAACGTACGGAGAAGAACTTGAAACTTCTGAAGCCCAGACGGCAGTCAGACACTTTCGATACAGAATGCTTCATGGTCGCGGCGCAGCTGAAGTCCAAGGGAAAATTAATAAATTTCGCCATAAATCACTCAAATTTCATGCAAATATCTAAATGAAGAGAACTCAACCCAATTTCAATTGAACAAAAAAAAAAAACAAAAAAGGGACCAATGATGCGTGGTGTATGATATGAGTGTATAGAATGATTGATGATGAAATAAGCAACAAAAAGCCCTCGAACTTGTCGGTTGACATTGTTTCATTTATATAGTTATTATTCAAGTCACAGAGAGAGAATGAAATCTGATAAAAACTGAAATAATCCATTTATGAATTGAAGATAACTCGCCCTAATTAAAGATGGTGAGTCATCAAGCCTAATAAGAGTGATCAAGGGTCCACAGAAATGGCGCACTGCCCTAGAGATAAGCAGGAGGAGTAATCAAGCCTGGAAAGAGATACAGAAATGGAACCCTGAAGAGAGTACGCAGCTGGAGTAAAGTCGACAGAGGGAGTTGCGGTCGACAACAACGAGGAGAGCTGCAGAGAACACCCTACAATTCTTCGAGAAGAATCAATAAATGAAGGAGATAACTGGCGTTTCCCGTCTTCAGCGTTCGTTCGAGCTTCTCGAGGAGGCGACGCACCGAAAATTCGAAGTATGCACGTCGAGGATAAGTGATTACGGTCGTGTCACTTGTTCAATGTGGACGTGACCCTGCCATACATTAAAAAATTTTTTTTTTTTTTTTTTTTTTTTTTTTGGAGTATCGCCGAGTGTCCGCGTTTGTTTTACGGTCTGCGACTAATCTCACGCCCCGTGGAGTTGGCCCCACATCACCACAAGGAGGGTAAAGACAGGAGCTCAGGGTCAGAATCGAACAATAACAATGTTTTTGAAAATCCGATTGGTGGCTAACTTGGAAAGGTCATCAGATCGATCAGACCAATAAGACTTGTGAATAAACCGGTGATATCAGCATCACATCATAATATATATTTATATATGTAATATATATCTATATATAAATTTATAATTATAAATATAAAAAATAGAAGATATCTAAGAATTTTGTCATGTATATTTAACATTTATCTCTTAAATTTAACTAACATCTAATGGCCTTCATCTTCAATATATCAATCAAAATAAAATTCAAACTCAAAACATACAGTATATGCAAAATAAAGCATATACACTACATCATCAAATTTAAAGCTCAATATTTTAAATTTTAAATAAATATTATATTTTGTAACATAAAATAGTCATACAAATATTATAACATTACAAGTTTACAACCCAAAATATATAATAGTCGAACCGGTATATATATACACACATATATAATGTGTGTATATTGCAAAGAGATTTTAATAATTATTATCATTTTTTTAGATTAAGAACTTTATTTTGAAGAAAAAAATAAGCAGAAAATTTATTTTCTATTATTTTTCATAAATATTTATTTAAAATTAAGGAAAATAAATGTTAATAATGCGTAAAATTAAAAATTTGTTTAATTGATATATTATGCATATTATTTATTTTTTAATTTTCATGATCCGGAAATTTTAAATTCTTATATATTTAATATTACTTTTATTAATATTTTCTAGTTTCAAAGAATGATTTCAAAGTAAAAGATTTAAAAATTTTATAACTTCTTTATTTTTTTTACATATAATTTTATATGTATGTGTGTACACGCGCTCTTAAAGCTCAAAATAGATTTGGCTCCTATGGTAAGTCTTAGGTTCTATACCAAGTGCCTCCCAAATTTCCACATTTTAATGTTTTATTCAAGTCTAGGTCAATCCAATCGACTCACCAGGCTTAATCGATTCAAGCCAAGTTGCTTGAGTTTGACCGGATTGATACAAATCTAGTTTAAGATTGATATAGCCAAAATCAGTACGCCCATATTTACAAATATGTTCATGGAGGCAGGCAATCGTAAGGTTGACTTTGGGTAATGTTAGGTGTCTTGGTTAACTCCTGCTAAACTATTAATAATTTCCAGTGCGATTACAAAAACAGCAATTGACGGTTTACATAACCGCCCGCAAGTTATTTGCACGAGTTACTTGCAATCCATAAGTTGCTTATAACCCTCTAGGCATAATGGTACCTCATGAATGTCAAGCTGGGGAAATGCTAACCTTCACTACTATAAAAAAGGGGTTATAGGGAGAGGTAAATCTCATTCTCACACAGTCAAATTTACTATTGCAACTTAGAGCCTCCTACAGTTCCTAACTTAAGTATTGGAGTGATCCCCCGAAGTACACCCCGGGTCTTCCAAACCATTATTATTTGATTCATTTCAAGTGGTCACGGCCGAAGGACGATCCACACAAGTCGTTCAATTTTTAGCAGCAACAATTTGCACCATTGATGGTAATCCTTGGGAGGTTTTCTATCCTTGACCATGACCACAAGAACGAATCGGGTCGATCTCAAAAGAAAGAGTTTGAGGGACCTGGGGGAAGCAGCTAAGGAAGGGAAGGAAGCAACTTATAGATGACTCACGACGTGCGAAATCCAGTGGCATAAACCCCAATGGCGCAAATCCCAATAAGGAGAATCCCAACAGCATGGATCAACATGCCTAGACCAACAACGGCCCACCTGATTAGCACTGCTCGTAAGGCCCTCAAGACTTGCCTACTTGATGAGCATGGCTCATAAGGCGAGCAGGAGTGAGCACGTCTCACCCATAATGGCCTATATGATGAGTATGGCTTATAAGGCCCAAAAAACTGGTCCAATTGATAAGCATAGCTCATGAGGCCTGAAGAACCGGTCTAACTAATAAGCACAGCTCATGAGGCCTAAAGAATCAGCCCAACTGATGAGCACAACTCATGAGACCCAAAGAACCAGCCCAACTGATGAACATAGCTCACGAGGCCCGAAGAACTGGCCCAATTGATGAGCACAGCTCATAGGGCCCAAAGAACTGGCCCAACTTATAAGCATAGCTCATGAGGCTTGAAAACTGATGAGCATAGCTCATGAGGCACAAAAATTGGCCCAGCTTATGAGCATAGCTCATAAGGCCCAAAGAGCTAGCCCAATTGATGAGCACAACTCATAAGACTCGAAAGTCAACCCAAACCGATGAGCACAACTCATAAGACATATAAAGTTTAATTTAAGAAGTCGCAAAGCATCTCGCTAAAATCGAGTAGAGGGATAAAATAGATCAGGTAAAAAACACTAATCAACACGAACAAAACCAATTTAGGGGAAAACTGGCTCAGATTGAGCCGGCGATCATGTTAGACTTGGCTCGGATGGAGCAAGTGTTTGAGATATTAGTTCAAATTGAGCCAATTTATGTAAGAATCGGGTCAAATTGAGCCAATTGTAAGCAAAACCAGCTCAAATTGAGCTGGTTATTGTGGTAGCCTCGACTCAAATAAAGTTAAAGGCTAGAATTGTTGGCTCAGATTGGGCCGATTAAGAATTTAAATCGGCTCGGATTGAGCCAGTTATCAAATAAACCTTGGCTAGAAGGTCTGGAATTAATTGGAATTGTGTATTGGAAATTTAAGAAACTAGTTTGAATTATTACTCTTGAAAACTTGCTTCGAATATTCGAGAGTATTTGGGGGGAATTGATATAGCCAAAATCAGTACGCTTATATTTACAAATATGCCCATGGAGGCAGGTACTCGTAAGGTTGGCTTTGGATAATGTTGGGTGTCTCGCGTAACTCCCACTAAACTATTAATAATCCCCACTGCGGTTACGAAAGCAATAATTGATGGCTTACATAACCGCCCGCAAGTTACTTGCACGATTACTTGCAACCCATAAGTTGCTCGTAACCCTTTAGGCATAATGGTACCTCATGAATGCCAAGTTGGGGAAATGCTAGCCTTCACTACTGTAAAAAGGGGGTCACAGGGAGAGGTAAATCTCATTCTCACTCATTCAAATTTACTATTACAACTTAGAACCTTCCACAGTTCCTAACTTAGGCATCAGAGTGATCCCCGAGAGTACACCTCGAGTCCTCCAAACTATTATTATTTGATTCCTTTCAAGTGGTTACAATTGAAGGACGATCCACAAAAGTCATTTAATTTTTGGCAGCAACAAAGATCAAGTTTGAATCTTTAATAATCATTCTCAAGAAAACTATATAATAATAAGGCTATATGATAATACAAATTTATGTGACAGTATCTATTAAGTATTGGGTTCAACAGGACAATTTGATAATATCACCAAGGAACAACACAGGCTCATGTGACACGACCTGATTGGGTTTTATGGTGTGGGATTAGGTCCTGTCCCATGGGTCTGTGTCATCACGGGTCCATGTTGTATAACACAATTATATTGTCAGTGATTATAAAAATAAAAAATAAAAATTAACGACTTATTTGGTTAATATTTTTAGAACTAAAATAAATTCAAATATTAATTAAATGAACTCTTATTTTTGTCCTAAATGAAATAATTATTACAAAATATGATTAAATAATAAAATTATGAAGTAATATAAATTTAAAATATTATAATAAAAAATTATTAATATTATTTTTCTTAATTATTATATTTCAAAATTCACTTTACAAGAACGATCTTAATATATTTAATAATATGACAACTGAAACAAAATAAAAATATTTTTGTAAATAAATTTATTTTATTTTTTGTTTTTAAAAAATAATTCACATTTTTATTTTAGTCATATTTTAAATTCACATGATTATTTTAGTTTAATTTTAATTAAAAATTATGGAAAAAATGAATGATTTAATTAAAAAAAAAAGTTAGTTCTATATACTAAAATATTCTAGCAACAAGTTTTCAAAATAACTGAAAATTGTTAATTTGATTTTCATTTTTTTAGCTCACAAATGATTAAATATCTTCAATAAAGAGAATCAACAATGCAAACAAATATATTTTTATAATCTATATTTTCACTGTATAGAAACAATACCAAACAAACCCTAAAAATTTGATTTTCCTAAAGTGAAATTGAGTTACAGCCATGCAAATTCAAGTGACTAGCAATTGATTTTAGTTTGAATTAAGAAACAAATAATTTCTAATTTAGAAAAAATAAAGTTTTAATATCTCAAAAACCATTAAGCAATGTTTTTAAAATCAAACAAGGCAACCAACTCAAAGGCTCCTTGGTTCCCAATTCTTCCAATCAAACTGAGGTGACCGTCGATCAAATTAGTTATTGCGATGCCCCAAACCTGCCAAGTGGGGCCCAGGTGCCATGTGTTCCAATCATCTGTATCTGATACCATAATTAACATGTACGCAGCAGAACATAAATAAATAACCTCAAATAAATACCAGAGTTATATATAACAACCCAAAAACAAACATTACAACATCTAGATATCCATATCCACATCCAGCATTTAAAACATAACTTCGTACAAATACATTTGTATATATATACCAGTATCTCACAATACCCCAAAAAGAAACCACCAAATTCAATCCCAGCCCAGACCTTCAAACTCGGTCTCCAGAAGAACCTGAAAATTTGTTAATCCACTAGGGTGAGACACTTCTCAGTAAGGGTGGAATAAATTATAACAGTGTGTGACAAATGAGTTTTAATATTTATATATCAAAATAAACTGTTTCTCATATAACATCAATAACACCTAAAAAAAAATGTACCATTAATAACATCCCCCACATCTAATATCATACACTCATCTAATAAGCACAAGTACATAATTTTTATGCAGGTGAAAGTCTCCAAGGATAGGGAAGATTACTCGCCCATACAAGTAACTTTCCTCTGTTCTGGTACTAAAAACTACCTACCAAAGCACTCACATTACTCAGTAAGCCCTCAGGTGAAGTATTACCTCGCCGCCAGTATACACATCTTTATTATTTTAAAGGCGAAGGTTTCCAAGGATCGGGATGTCTATCCGCCCATACAAGTAGTATTCCTTTGCACTGATACCAAGAAACTACCTAACAGAGCACTCGCCTTTCTCAGCAAGCCCCCGGTGGTATGTTTACCTCGCCGCATGTACACACATGCATTCACAATGTGTTATACCATTATTTTTATGTCATAATTAAATTCACATGCACACAACACATCCATAGAGGAATCATGCATCTCATACTTCATCTTCCAATGTCCTTAGTACGTGGCCCACACAGAGCAACTGCGTACATGTCAGTACGTGGCCCACACAGACACCTACATACTTCTTATCTACATGTGGCCCACACAGGCACCACTACCCACACAGGGTACATAACATGGCCCACACAGGCACCACCATCCACACAGTATACATAACAGGATACCAAAGTATAGGTACGAATAAGGATAAGGATAGGAATGGATAGATTAGGATGTTGATATGAGATTTTGAGTTTTGTTTCGTAGCTTAGAGGCAGAAATCTCTTGATGGACTTATGTGAGTTTCTGAATCCGGCCAGTTTCAGAAAACCACGGTAAATCTGTTGACGGTGATGTTTCTGAGCAGAGAGTCTAGAACTCAGAATTAGAACTTGAAAGTTAGGTTGATTTGGGGATAAGTTGGTTGTTTGATGTTTTAATTGAGGATTTAAATGTCAAACTGATTCATTGTTTTATAATTGATTAGTGAATTTCGAGGATGAAATTCTTTTAAAGAGGGGAGAATGTAACGATCTAAAAAATAATAATAATAATTAATTAAAAAAATTATTATTATTAATTAATTAATTATTATTAAGAAAATTAATTAAATTAAGAAATTTGAGGATTGTGGATATATATAAAACATAAAATAGATGAATGGTTTGTGTTAGCCTAACAAGGTTTAATCCCGTTTTGATAATGGCAAACCAATGCATCTAATTGTGTCATTAAGTGTATATACAGGTATTAAGGTCTTAAAGCACAATAACATATACAAAATGGAAAGTCATGAAACATACAAGACAATGATAGTTGGCTATAGACATGAAGCTTGTATGAAGACCAAGCTTAAATACATGAAGACTTGAATAGTTTGTTATGTATATTGCAAATTAGGATTCATGTATACATGTCAGTACGTGGCCCACACAGACACCTACATACTTCTTATCTACATGTGGCCCACACAGGCACCACTACCCACACAGGGTACATAACATGGCCCACACAGGCACCACCATCCACACAGTATACATAACAGGATACCAAAGTATAGGTACGAATAAGGATAAGGATAGGAATGGATAGATTAGGATGTTGATATGAGATTTTGAGTTTTGTTTCGTAGCTTAGAGGCAGAAATCTCTTGATGGACTTATGTGAGTTTCTGAATCCGGCCAGTTTCAGAAAACCACGGTAAATCTGTTGACGGTGATGTTTCTGAGCAGAGAGTCTAGAACTCAAAATTAGAACTTGAAAGTTAGGTTGATTTGGGGATAAGTTGGTTGTTTGATGTTTTAATTGAGGATTTAAATGTCAAACTGATTCATTGTTTTATAATTGATTAGTGAATTTCGAGGATGAAATTCTTTTAAAGAGGGGAGAATGTAACGATCTAAAAAATAATAATAATAATTAATTAAAAAAATTATTATTATTAATTAATTAATTATTATTAAGAAAATTAATTAAATTAAGAAATTTGAGGATTGTGGATATATATAAAACATAAAATAGATGAATGGTTTGTGTTAGCCTAACAAGGTTTAATCCCGTTTTGATAATGGCAAACCAATGCATCTAATTGTGTCATTAAGTGTATATACAGGTATTAAGGTCTTAAAGCACAATAACATATACAAAATGGAAAGTCATGAAACATACAAGACAATGATAGTTGGCTATAGACATGAAGCTTGTATGAAGACCAAGCTTAAATACATGAAGACTTGAATAGTTTGTTATGTATATTGCAAATTAGGATTCATGTATGTACACCTCATTTGAATTATGTACACCTCATTTGAATTTTGTGACGAAACTCTTAGGTGACTTAGTTGGACCCTAGGTACTTTAAAATTCTTAGAAAATATTTTTATACAAGTTCAAAAGTTTTTTCAAAATGTTAAAATTATTTTTGGAATGAAAAATAAAGGATTTTGTAGTTCCATGAAGTTCGGGCGCCTGAGGCAAAGCGCTCAATCGACCGAATGTATATTGTCTGAACACTGGTCTCACTCCAGGTAGTTTGGGCGACCGAACCTCAGGGTTCAGTTGACCGAGTGGCTACTTCCTATTTAAATTTCTAGACTCAGTTGGTTCAGGCGACCGAACCTTAAAGTTCAGTCGACTGAGTGGATACTGCCTATTTGGAAATTCCAGAATAAATTGGTTCAGGTGACCGAATACATAGTTCAGTCGACCAAAGCTTGAATGATAATTATCGCAACGGCCATAAAATCATTAAGATTCTAAATTATCAAGCCATTAAAACATGCCCAACGCCTAGAATTCAAACTTATATATAAATACCTAGCCCTAAACGTGTTTAGCCAAGAGATTAATTGTGATTAATGCCACCTATTGCTGAAAAATCTTCTGAGTTTATTATTCAAGCGTATTGCTTTTCAAAAACTAGAAAACCCTAGCTACTTTTTGAGCTTCATTTCAATATTCAACTAAGAGTGTATTAATGCTTTGATTTGTGTACTCAATCTGCTCTATCCAGAGAGTTTTTTCTATAAAACTTTACTTCAATTGTTTCTTTGTATCTTGATGATTATAGGGTGAATCGTTGACAAGCAAAAGGGGATTTTTGCTTGGGAGTTTATAAAGGCATCTCTGCCTATTGAAGGAGAGAGACATCTCTGCCTACTAAAGGAGAGAGGTTTCTCTACCTGCTGAAGGAACATATAGTGAAATCCTCAAGTGGGTTGCTTGAGGCAAGGATGTAGGCACGAATCATCGAACCTTGTAAAATATGGTGTTATTCTCTACTCCCTTTAACTCTATTATATTTAAAAATATTTATATTGATATTTATTTGCTGTAAATATTATATTCATTGTGTAATTTGATCACTTATTAGAATCATAGCAAAAAACTCTTTTATATTTAAGCATAATTATATTGATATATATATATATATATATGCTGTAATTACTGTTATTATTGAGTTAATAGATCACTTGTGAAAATCATAGTAAAAATTGATTAAGCTTTTGTATAATATTTTTAAATACCCAATTCACCCCCCTCTTTGAATCACACCTCAACTCACAGTTTGTTGCCTTGGTATTGCCCTTTTATTGTTCCCCTAATTTATTACATTAGCCTCTTTTGCCTATTCTCCATATGTTGGTTCTTCCTTTATTGATGACCGCAATATTGTATAATCCACTATTTTCCCAAACTTCAAACCCATTCTAATTTTTTCACCTGCTTGTACAACATCTGCAAAACTAGTCTCATTGTGTCCCAAGAACCCTTCATAGAAGATCTCCTCCAAAGTTCCTACAAAGAGGTCCATCAGGTCTTCTTCTAATAAAGGAGGGTCCACTTGAGCTGCTAACCCTCTCCTTTGTTGTGTGTATGCTCTAAATGTCTCTTATGTTTTCTTCTTCATATTTTGCAAGTTTATATAGTTAGGGTCAACATCTAGGTTGAATTTGTATTGCTTTAGGAACTTGTTAGCCAAGTCCTTCAATTTTTGCACACTGCCTCTATCCAGAGAAGCATGCCATTTCTATGCTGGCCCATAAGACTTTCATGAAAAACATGTATGAGTAACTTCTCATCCTCATAATAAGTGGCCATATTCGTTGCATACATTTTCAAGTGGGTCTTTGGGCACCCAATCCCATCATATTTATCAAATTTTGAACTTGGGAGGGATCTTTGAGTTGGTAAATAGGCACATATCTTCAAATTATATTACATCCACATCCTTCCTGCCTTCAATTGTTCTTAGTTGTTCTTCAATGAAATCTATGCGCTCCTTGGCACTGCTTAACTACTCATCTTCTTTATTTAGCTTTTCTTTTTCCATATGGGTATTTTGTTCAACTTAATCAACAACTTGTAACGACCCCGACCCACCACGTGGGCTCGGAGTGCTACTTTAGTGACGTCAGTGCACCTGATACCTTATTCATCAAATATAAAACACACGTACGCAGCGGAAATAAAATATAAAATCTTCAAATTACATTACCAGAGTTCTAACTATTTTTATACACGAATATATCCATTTCCACGTAACTACATCTCATAAAACTAAACAAAAATAAAATCTTTATTTACACACTACCTATATAAAATTTATATCACTAGTCCGGCTCCTCTAGCCTGCTAGACCCGATCTCTAGGATTCCCTGAAAAGACAGTTTGTAAAGTAGGGGTGAGGCACAACTCAGTAAGGGAAAGACTAAGTTAATGTCAGTGTGTGGTCAGCATGCATTTAGTATACAGAAAATAACTAGTTCACTAAGCAGGTAATCACATTTATGAAAACATTCTTATTTTACACTCACACACACAATTAGCCGAGGATAGGGAAGATTACCCTCCCATACAAGTTACTTCAACCTCACGTAGGCAGTCGGCTGGACCCCTAACACTTCTATCCAGACAGTGTGGGTGCACATGGTCTAACTAGCAACGATACCGTGCTTACAATACACTGGTCCCTAGGGTTCCTAAAGCATATCCTGCAATTTAGATAATAGAAATGACCATTTAAGACATTAATTCACATATATTTCCTGTTATTCCAAAAACCTGGCGCCCAGCCACAAAATACAATTCGGCATATAGCCATCAATTAAAACTCGGCCCTCGGTCGTCACATAACAATCCTGGCCCTTGGCCAAACAAATAATACCCGGCCACTGGCCATTAGTTCAAACTTTTGCATTTCATAAACAGTTCCAGTATTTTCACAAGCATTTCTAGTATTTCTCAAACAATTCAGTATTTCACAGACAATTTAGTATTTCAAAATCCCAAATACAGATATACAATAATCCATACAAATTAAATCATCTGCCACACGATTTTCCACATTTTAATATATCCATATAAACAAACAAACTTTCCACCGTTCATTTTATTCAAAAATACCATACCATATATCCTAAGTTTGTAAAATCCATTTCAAACGGTTGGTTTTCAAAATAACCTTTATATTTTCAAATAAATAAATAAATAAATTTATATAAACATAACAATTAAATGGATTCAAATTTCATAAAATTACTAACTTAACTTAATCCCCTTACCTGATTCCTGAAAAAGTCCGCTAACACCCCGGCCTACGCCCCAAGTGTTCCAAAACCCCTAAACCCTGAAATTCAAATTTCACCATATTATTCATCATAATTCCTAGAGTAACTCTCCCTAAAATTTTCCTAAGTTTTGAATACCCTAAATAGCCTAATAAAAGCCCAAGTTATCAAACTTACCCCCGATTTAGGATTGGTACCCCGGATTTCCAATTTGAAAACTCACTCCGGCTAGATTGTAGAGAATCTCCCCACGAGTCTCCTGAAAATTTCCTTTCATTAATGGCACTTATAGTTTAAGAGAAATTGAGGTAAATTTGAGATTTGACCTTACCCCAGGAGATATGCCTACGCCGCTCCCATAATAGATCCGCTCTAGTAGAAATGTTGATGGCAGCGAGCAGAACCCAACGGTATTTTCAAATTTTTGATTGACTGAATAACAGAGACGAGATGGAGAAGAGTGGGAGAGAGAAGACGAGGAGAAATAGAGGACACATGAGCCACTGTATCTTCTTCCTAAAGGATCCCTCAGATCCTTCAGGTTATATTATTTATATATAAAATATATTTTATTATAATATTATATTATTTAATTAATAATAATAAATAATTATTTAATTAATAATAATAAATTAATTAATTAATTATTTATTTTCAATTTTTATTTTTATTTTTATTTTTTATTTTATTTTATTTTTTAGGATCACTACACAACTTGTGTTGGGAGGACCAAGGATAGAGATGTCTCTAATAATGGAAGTAGACCTGTATCTTCCACTGTTTTATCCAACGCTTCAAATTGCTAATAATTAACATGAGACTTTTCGCCTTGTTGAGATTTTGGCAGATCCACACTTGGGACTTAAACTTGGAGGATGAAGAGATGGTGAGGGAGAAGATAGGATTTCCTAGACATTGACAAACCTAAGAGAGTTTGAATCAAGAAAGAGAATGTACAAAGTGGGAAAAATCAATACAAACAATCATGCATCAAAGTAAATTATGCAAAATAAATGAGGTTTCAGAGTCTTTATATTCACTTGGATTGCAAAATTTCTAGGGTTTTTGGTTTCATAGCCTATACGGGAGCTTTTGCTATGTGGGAGACAAATTACTATGTTTCATAAGTACAAGAAAAGCTCGAGCTACCCTCAAAACTTCATTACTTCAAGCTCTCACATAATATTATGATAAAGTGACGTCGGCCTCCATTATTGTAAGCTCCCTAGTGTTTTAATAGTATAAAGCTAAGGATGACTCTTCAGGAAGGGAAAAAGATACTAATGCAGAGTTTCGACTCTACTTAAGGTTTAATATGTTCCTAGGATGTCCTCATTATGGCCAATACATGCTAGTAAGGCTCCCAATCATCACCCATTATAGGCTTAGAATGGAAAGGATTAGGTCTAAGTGAGGAGATTTTCATGAGGCCTATATGGAGGACGATGCCCCACGACGGTCTCGCTACGTCTCACCTCTCCTGATCCTAATAGGAGAGAGTGAGAGTATAGAACTCATGTAGTGCCAGTGTACAATATGTGTAGGGAGCAAATGAATAAGTAAATGCAAATAAATGCTGCAATAATAACAAGATAACTCTACAAAGTAAAAAATTAAAAAGAAAAAAAAAGAATAGTCAATCGAAAAAAGAGAAGCGCGCATTAAAATGCAAAGCAATAACATATTTACGATACAAGACATGTAAAAATCACAAGCCAGTAAAAAATATCATGGATATTAAACTAATAAAGCTATCTACAAAGTATAGGTCATACCATTATTCTAAAAAAACACTAACCAAAGGAAGGCAACACATACAAGTGGCTTGACTCTTTAAATGTCTCCAACAGAGTCACCAAACTTTCGATGTCGAATTCTATCTAGGGTGTTGACAAAAAGAGAATGACGGTCTCGAAATGAAAATACTTTTGAAGAAAAGAGGGTAAAAAACATATAACATGAATTCACCGCCTTAGTATTTTACAAAACATAGGAAAAATAAAGGAAAAACCCTGAAAAAGGTTTGCGAAAACCATATTTTAAGTTTTAGAGTGCATTTGTTTCTAAAGAAAGTGATTAGTCAACCATCTCAGTAATGATTAGTCATTCAACGCCCCTACTAACACCCTTTGACAAAACGATTACTACAACACATATATGTTCCCTTCGAAAAAAGAAAAGAAAAAAAAACAAAAATAAAAGATAAAAGACCCATTTAGTCCTCTAGTGATAGTATCACTATTTGAATACTCAAACATGGTTTTGAGGAGCCCAAAGTATTGCTTTTAAAAGGGGTTGGACTCAGAACCCTAATTTTTGTAGAAAACATTAATATAATAATGATGGTGAATGGTGAAAATAGTAGGTTTGAAATTGTCAAACTTGTATTACTAACATGAAAAATCAAAGTTTGAGAAAAGGGGATCAAAGCTTACATTGTTTGTCTTTGAAAATGGTGAAAATAGTGTGTTGAAAAAGGATTTGACTTGAAAGTAATGAAATACATGAATTTTGAAAAAGGCTAGGGCTTTATCACCTATCTTTTAAATTCAAGAAAAACACTCGAGAATACGATATTTTTTAGGTTTTTTGAAAACATTTTAAAACAAGAAAACTTCAACATTAGTAAACAAATATGGTTCATTTGGGCTAATTCTATTAGTCAGAGTCATAATCCTTTTTGAATCATATGGTTTTCGAAGGTTAAAAATATTTGTCATACTTATGGATAAGAGGAAGAAAAATATTATAAAGTAGTATTTTCCATTTTACCCCATCATAAGACAAAATTGGACTTTAGGAACCAAGAGACAAAAACTTAAAGTTTTGGGATTTTTCCACATTTTTCAACATTTTTTAAGATTTTTAATAATGACAAAATCAAATACAACACATATTAATACATACAAAAACATACCTATAAATTCATATCATATATAAACATACACACATGCGCATGGGCATATATATATATACATACTCATATATGCCCACACAGTTACATACCTATAAATTCATATCATATATAAACATACACACACACGCATGGGCATATATATATATATATATACTAATATATAAACACACACACTCACACATTTGTAAAAATACAAAAATATATACATTTTTATATATCACATGCATATGTACATAAATATAAGAATACATATATACATATAGAGCATATATATAATAATAAGCATAAATTGTAACGACCTCAAAAATCTCAATATAAAATGAAATATAATAAATAGAAAAGTCAACCCGAATACGTGGGTAACGGGGACACCTGTCAAACACAGCGGAAACTTAAGCAGTAGTAAGTATAAAGTCTCAATCATCCAACCATAAAACATAATACCAGAGTTTACTATATCATCAAAATACTGTATTTATGTACAATCTCTAAAACATCAAAATGACCCTAGGATCATACAACAAAAGTAATCCTGATCCTAGTACAAAATCTTACCCTCCTAGTGGGGTAACTTAATAAGCTCAACGACGGCCACGACCCGCTGGTCTCTCAGGGTCTCCTAAAAAATTAATTAAGTTCGGGGGTGAGACACTTCTCAGTAAGGGAAAATAAACTAAATATAACTGTGTGACAACATGAATATTTAAGGCAATTATGCATATACAATACATTTTATATTTTTGTAAACATTCGTCATATCGTACTGAATAATCATATATTTTCATATTTGCTAATAATTCATATCGTACATAAAACATATGTTATAACTGATAATACTGAAAACATACCCAAGATGAATAGCTAGCTGATGTCATGTATTACTCCCCCCCATGACGGGTTGTGCAGCCCGAAGACGAGACCCTACAATGGCTGGCCAACCACTGCCGAGTCAAAAATGTCAGTAAGTACGATGGGCCTGCCTCACCCTAATTTGGACTGCCAGGTGGACGTCTACAACTCTACACTGAAAGCCACATCGATTATCCATCTCCCACCCCCTCGTGGGGTGGTTAGCATAAGTTTGAATATAGATATCTGATCTATATAGCTACGGTACCGAGCTCCTGAACTGAACTAAACTAACATCCGGGTTCTGATAACATATAATACATGATAATATAACATCTTTCATAATTTCATAAATACAGCCTCACGCCGAACATTTCATAAATACGGCCTCATGCCGATCATTTCATAAATACGGCCTCGCACTGAAATCATACATAAATACGACCTTGCACCGAAATCATACATATATGTATATCATTATGAAAATAATCAATTTATCATGTATTTTCAACATCATAATGTACTGTATTCTTTCATAATTTCTCAAAACATATTTCATTCATATCATTGCCATATCATGATATTTTTTCCACGTGAAATAATATTCACACCACACATTTGCTATATAAAATCATACATTGTATTCTAAAATCATAGTTTTTGACATCTCATACATACATATTCATTTCAACATATTAGCACTATTTTTCCCAAATGTACAATTTTTTTCGTAAAATACAAATATAATACATGCCTTTCTGAAAGTAAATTTACTTATACATAATAATATTTTGTATAGAAAATAACTGTTTTAATTTATTCTCTTACTTGACTACTGAGAAAAGCCCCTATAAACTCTGGTCTCACACCCGTAGGATTTCTTAATCAATACCCTGAAAATGAAAACTCCCAGTACTAAATTTCAGTATTTTCATGTGTATATCATTTCCTATAACTACTGTAAGACCAAATTTGGCTTAAAAAGTCTTATCTCAACTCAGGGATGATTTCCAACTTGCTTTCACCAACGATCCGCTCCGGCAGATTTGGAGAGAACTTCCCTAGGAGCGTCGTGGTGGCTTCAGATCGTCAAACCGGCGGAAATCCGGCCCAAAATCGAAGAGAGAAGAGAGAGAAACTGTTGGGAGAGAGAGAGTGTGTAATTTTTCTTTAATTTTGACGTTTAATCCGGGTTCTTGATATTTATAGGACTGGATTCGTCGACGAGCCATGTCATCTCGTCGACGAGTCCTTCAATAATATCATTGATGAAACCCACTCCTCGTCGACGAAATTCAGACTGCTCAAAATCTCTCTCGGTATTTCCTTATCGACGAATCCTCTGTGTTCGTCGATGAGGCCCTGATGATTTCCCTCGGTTATTAATACCATGTCGGTACAACCCAAATCGAAGTGGGATATTAGGTAATTAGTCAAACTCATATAACACCCTATCAGCGGAAGTCAATACATATAAATCATCCAGAATACATCTAACTAGAGTACTATACAACCACATATATACACATATCCAACATATTCCCAAAAACATACAAAACTCTAGGGGAATTCTCCATCCCTAGCACAAAACACTCACCGTGTCTAGTCAGGGTATCAACTCCCCTCTATCTTGGAGATCTATCTCCAAGCGTGTCACAATTCCCTGAAATATTTAAATAATTTGTGTAACGACCTGTCTAATTTTCACATATATTTTTTTTTTCACATAATAGCATGTCAATAATTATAATAACCATAAACATAATCCACCTAAACCCATAGGTACTAGGGAATAAACCTATCATATGAACCTGACACCCTAACAGCGAAAGGCTACAACATATACATATCAAATAGTCCAACAAACTCGATACCAGAGTTATACAAAATCTATCATATTCAAATACACACATCCCAACATGAACATAAAGTTCCCTAAGATCACTACCCCAAAATCCATTAGACCCTAGTGGAACGACTTACCCTTCTGGCAGGGTAGATCAAGCGACCATTCTCGTTGCGGGGTTCTATTCGCTCCCTTACCTAGATTCCCTGAAATGTTTTAGAGCTGGGGTGAGACATCTCTCAGTAAGGGAAATAAACTAATATCAGTGTGTGGCAACATGGGTATTTCACGTGTCATAAGCATATACGATACATAAATCATATTTGAGAAATCTGTTTGATAAATACTGAATAAACATATTTGAAAGTAGCATACCTGTCATGCTATATATATGTACATGTAAAACATCTTATATCACTGTATAATACGTGAAATAAATACTAGGATAGATAGCTAGCTGATGTCATGTATTACCCCTACATAATTGGGTTGTGCGGTCCGAAGACGGGACCTAACACTGGCTGGCCGACCATGCTAGATCAATATACGTCTGTAAGTACGATGGCCCCGCCCCACCCTGGTCCGGACTATTAGGGGGACGACTACAACTTTACACTAAAGCCACAATGACTACCAATCTCCCATAGCCCCTTGCGGCATGTGGTAGTACTAACATAATCTGAATACATATATAGCTATGATACTGTGCTCCTGAAAATTGAACTAAACTAAACCATCCGGGTTCTAATATCATATACTATGTTTCATATGTTGAACATAACTGTTGCACCATAATATCTAACATAATAATATTTTCATAAAAATAACATATCTTTCATTACGGCCCTTGCGCCGATATTTCATATCATAATAATATTTTCATAGAAATAACATATCTTTCATTACGACCCTTGCGCCAACATTTCATATCATACCATATAAATTAATGGCCTTTATGTCATTTTATATAAACTATGGCCCTTGCGCCATTTCATATAAATTACAACCCTTGCGCCATTTCATAAATTACGGCCTTTGCGCCGTTTCATAAATTACGGCCCCTGTGTCGTTTCATAAATTACGGCCCTTGCGCCATTTCATAAATTACGGTCCTTGCGCCATTTTATAAATTACAAAAAATATAATTCCTGTACTGTTTTAACCATTTCCCGAAAACAATAATAGAATGAAGGTTCTAAAAACATAACATTTTGCCATCACATAAATCATAAGATTTTATACCCATGCCACACAAATTAAACCATTTTACCTAATAATATATATATATATATATATATATATATATATATATATATATATGAACATTCCCTATAAACAACAGTAATTTTTCCAAACATAATTTCATATCATTCATAATTTCTAAAATAAACTGCTCTAAAATAATATGTATTTCCATGAAAATTCTGACTTAATTTATTCCCTTACCTGGTTTCGTGAACTATGCCAACAGGAATCCCAAATTGATGCCTGCGACGTTCACCCAAACCCTAAATCAAGAATCCTAATTTCATTAAATCAAGCCTAAATAAAATACTATTTTAATATTTCCTAGACCCATGAATTCTAAATAAATAATTATACCCTCAAATATGACCAATCTACCTAATTTTCAAAATCTCACTCTCGCTTTGGAGTGAGGCCTAGAAAACCCCAATTGGAAATTTACTCATGCCAAAATAATGACGATCACGACTAGGACCCCGTAGTGGTGCCTGATCGTTGATTTAACGGCAGGTTTAAGAAAAAATTAAGGATTTAGAGGAAATATACATTTCCCCAAGAGTGATGCCTACGCCGCTCACACGACAAATCCGTTCTAGTAGAAATTTTAGTGGTGGAGTTAGGAATCCAACGACGCCTTCCATTTCTCGATCGACCGAATATCCGCCGAGAAATTGAGAAGAGAAGGGAGAGAGACGAAAGATGTGACGAGAGAATGTGAGAGAGACCAGAGGGGGGTATATTTATATTAAACTTACATATATATATATATATATATATATATCTTTATTCCAATTAGTTTTTTTTCTTTCATTAATTAATTCAATAATGTTTAATTAATTAAATAATTAATTAATAATTCATCTTAATTAATTAATTATTTATTTATTTTAGTATTTTTTTTGGATCACTACAATTTGGGTGAGACGCATCTTAGTAAGACGGAATAAATTATACAGCGTGTGACAATATGAGTTTCATTATATCATCATATACATTTCATTTTAGTGATAATACCATATGAGAAAATACACTAATCATTCTCATAATCATATAGGTATAAAACACAAGCTTTTATAAGCTTAATTCCTATCTTTCATCTCATTCACATGTAACTCATATTTACCAGCGAAAGTGTAACGACCCGAAGAATAAGGGTATTTAAATAATAAAGAGGAATAGAAATGGAAACAATAATAGAAGGAGGCAGCGAAGCGTTCGTCGACGATGTTGCACTTTGAGATATAATAACTCAAGAGAATTTATCAGGTCCTCGTCGACGAATACAAGTGATTCGTCGACGAGGGTACAAGAGGGCCTCGTCGAAGAAGACAAGTTTCATCGACAAGAAGATACCGAGAGAGGATTTTTGGAAGTCTGAAATTCGTCGACAAGGGTGCAAGTTCATTGACGAACTTTCTACAGGACTCGTTGACGAGGTGACGTGTCTCATCGACGAATCCAGCTTTATAAATAGCTGAAACTCAGATTTTTACGTAGCAATTTCACAAAAACTCTCTCTCTCTCCTCTCTCTATGGTCCTTCCCTCTTCTCTCTTCGATTTTGGCCCCGTTAGTCGCCAGATCAATGATTTAAGGCCACCACAACGCTCCTGGGGAAGTTCTCTTCAAGTCTGCTGGAGCGGATCGTCGGTGGGATGAAGTTAGATTTCATTCCAGATTTAGGGTAAGGTTTTTTTTGTTGAAATTTGACTTTCCAGCAGTTGTAGGAAATGCTGTAGACGTAGAAATAGTAATATTTTGTTTTGTGATATATGGTTTTCAGGGTGTTGAGTGTAGAACCCTGCGGGTGTAGGACCCGTCATAGTATGGGGATTTTAGCAGGAATCAGGTAAGGGAAATATGCTATGTTAGGCAATTCTAGTATGTTTTCAGTATAAATTATACGTTATTATCAGATTATTATTCACAGCAGAAATTTACATAGTTTATCAAGTATGTTTAATATGCTTCAAATTAATGTGTGGCTTGAGAATATAAATATAGTATAGAAACATGTTTTACAGTATTTTCCAGAGTTATGTTTTATATAATATATAGACAATGTATATGTTTTATAGTAATTACAAAATACCATGATTATACAATTGATACAGATACAGTTTACAGTACCATGACATACAGTTTTACAGTTTATTTCAGAAATACAGTTGATATAGATACAGTTTATCACAGCGTCATGGTTTATACAGTTATTACAGAATTATGGTAAAACAGATAGTTGTATATAGAGATGCATTATATAGTATCAAACTCTAATGGACATTATAGATACAGTTTACAGAACACGGTACCGTTGCTACATACAGTATAGAGTGCAACCACCTATTCAGATAATACGTGGTATGTATGTCGATCGTATAGAGCCCATGAGTGGACATACTCCCCATTAGATATGGGTTGAGGAGGGCTGATCAGATTGACGGAATATAGTGGTTTAACCTGGTCGCCCAGTTAGGTTAGATCCCGCCTACGGGCCGCACAACCCTGTCATGAAGGGTTAAATCATGACATACAATTATCCACTGGGAAGTTTTCAGTTATTATTATGTATATACAGATTTACAGAGACGGAGAACATACTTATGTACATTAGAAGTATTCTGAGTAGAAACCTAATATACAGATATGTTAAGCAACATGGAAAAGGTGGTGGTTTATATTACTTGTATTGTATTTACAGATTCAGTTATACATAATTATATAGAATCATAGTATTGTAACTCATTTGCCACACACTAGCAATAACATATTTCATCTTACTGAGCGTCGTCTCATCCCATTACTTAACATTTTTCAAGTGATCCAGGTAGGCGAGCAGATCAGACTCGTAGATAGAGGGACTTTAGTACTGCCCTATCAGTAGAGTGAGTATTTTTTTGGGAGTATTTATGTATAGCTTTAGCCAGTTAAGGGTATTTTGGAAACAAACATATATGTATATTTTGGGGAATATTTTAGCACTCTAGTATTGTATATTTTCTTGATTGTGTTTATATGAATTCCGCTTCTCGCTACTTAGGTTGATGGTTTGGTTTAATCCAGTTTGGTATCAGAGCATTATAAATTTAATAGCTTAAAAAAAAAAAAGAACTAGAGAATAAATAGCAGGTCGTTACAAAAAGTCCCTGAGGATAGGGGAAAATACACACCCATACATGTAGCTCCCCTCTGCTTTGATATCGTTTGTAACCCTGCCCGATTGACTTGGGTACGGCTACAACTGATACTTATCAGGGCACTCATCTTACTCAATAAGCCCTCAGGCAAAGAGTTTAACTTCTCCGTATTTATTTATGTTATTAAACTCACACACCTTTTTTTTTCACTTTCCATTTCATTTCATCATCTAGCACACTCCCCTAAGAATATTCTTTCCACACCATGCTTCATCCCATGGTTGAGGTTATGCTACTCTATAGATTTTTATCACGACATGCTTCACCCCATGGTTGAGGTTATACTGCCTGAATATATTCTACACACCACGTTTCACCCTATGGTCAAGGTTATATCGCCCTGAATATATATTTTACACGCCATGCTTCACACCATGGTTGAGGTTATATTGCCTTGAAACACATTTATCACTTCATGTTTCACCCCATGGTTGAGGTCATGCTCCCTTGAAAATATTCTCTACGTCATGCTTCTCCCCATGGTCGAGGTTATGCTCCCCTGAAAATATTCTCTACGCCATGCTTCTCCCCATGGTCGAGGTTATGCTCCCCTAAAAATATTCTTTACGCCATGCTTCTCCCCATGGTCGAGGTTATACTCTCCACAATTCATCATCTCACATTTCTCATTCACATCCCAGTATTCACAATTGCAATATTCACGTTACAATTTTCCACATTTCTATTTTTACAATTCCAGTATTCACATTTCATATTCATATTGCAGTATTCATATCACAATATTCACATTTTCATATTCACATTTCAGTATTCATATTTCAACATTTTCGTTGCAGTATTCACATTGCAATATTCACCTTGTCATACTCACATTTTAGTATTTACTTTGCAGAATTCTCATTGCAATTTTCACATTTCCAATATTCAAAAATTCAGAATTCCCCATCTCAATATTCACATTTTGGGATTTACATTGCAATATTTTATTTTTCAACATTCACAATTCATCTCATCATATCAAACATCATTTTCATCATTTCAACACACAACTCATCTCATATATACATATATATATATATATATATATATATATATATATTTTATTTCACATTATTCAACATTTCTCTGTAAAGCATTTCCATATATGTTTTTATTATATCCTCATCATTCTCTGTGCATATTACATAACCTAGTTTCAAACATGTTTCAGTATAAGTCATATGTCACACAATTTCGTCTAATATTCATATCATAATATTCATAGGTAAAATATCATATTTCCCTTTTCACTTAATCATTCAACTAGTAATTTTAGAAAATGCTATTATAATTTATTCCCTTTACTTGACTTATTGAGATGCTCGTAAACACCCAAATCCTATGCCCGCGGCGTCCGAACTCAAAACCCTAAAAATCACATCTTTCCCAAATTAAACAACTCGTTTCCCAAAATAATTTTCATTTAACACTTCCTAGGTTTCGAATACTCCAAATAGCCTATTAAACATTAAAATACTTCATTTACCCTGGTTTTGGGATGGTGCCCTAGAACTCCAAACTGAAATTATGCTCCAGCTTGTAGAGAATCTTTCCACGAACCTCGTGGTGGTTTCCGATCGTCAATACGAACTATAACTAAGCTACAATCGAAGAGAGAGTGAGAGAGAGAGAACTGCAGGTTTAGAAAGAGAGAGTGAGAGGAGAGAGAAAATGACGCTGAAAATGAGGGTCTTCATATTTATAGGTCAGCGTTCATCGACGAGTTTAAGTGATTCATCGATGAACCCATAAAGGCACTTCGTCGACGAGGAGGCTAGTTCGTCGACGAACCTGAAATTTCCCGAAATCCCCAAACTCTCAGTATCCTCTCGTAAACAAGACATGTGTATTTCATCATCGAAATCTACGGGACATGTCGACGAAGACCCTGGGTTCGTTGATGAATCCCTGCTATTCTCTCTTTTAAATTTCCTTTCCTTTTCTTATTCTTTCCCTGTCTCTTTCTTTTCTTTTCTTTTATTAATTATATATATATATATATGCATATATATAATACACATACATACACATATATATAATATACATACATACACTACAAAAAAAAGGTCTTTTTAGTGATGAAAATATTAGTGACGAAGCAAAAATCTTCACTAATAATGAGTCATTAGTGATCAAAATAAAATTCGTCACTAATCGATAAGGCATTAGTGACAAAACTACTAATCGTCACGAAGAATGCATTATTAGTGACGATTTTAATTTTGTCACTAATACCTTCGTCACTAAAAGTAGGTTTCCCGCTCAAACTATTGCGCGAAAATATTGGCAACGATTTATTAAATATAAACTTAAACTTAAAGCATATATCATCAAAACAAATTTTGCCACTTAAAAAATTATTCTTTAGGAATAAACTTTGAGTACATGCTATTTCATCCCATAAACAATAGCCAATACTTCAAAAAGAAATAAACCAATCAACAAGGATATAAACAATTAAAGCATCGTATTGGTTTTTTATTTTGAACTCATGAAAATTGACAAGAATCTCTAAAGTTCTCAGCATACAAATCCTGGCATTTTATACTTTTGAGCACAATTATGGAAGTGTTTCTAATAAACACTTGCTTGGTCATCATATTCCCTTTTTCTTTTTACCTATGTATAGTTAAATCTATCTAAATCCTATTTCCTAATCTTAGGTTCTTAAGAAAGCAAGAGTTCAAAAATCATGTGTTTCCTTTTGGTACCCATTGGGTGCCAAGGGGTTTTTCTTCACCACCCATTCAAGCTTCCTTTCTTTGCCTCTAGCTCATCTATAAGGGCAAAAATATCTTATATGATCCTTTCTTTCACAATATTAACAAATTTTGTTTGTGTGAGAGGGTTTTGATTTATTTGCATTATTTTTGCTCGTTGAGGCATATCCATGTGAATTACAAGAGGATTTTAAATTCTTTTTGAAAAGATTATTTCTTTTTAACTCCCAAGAATTTATTTTCTTTTCCTCTTATGATTTTGTCATGATCTTCATTTTTTTTTCCGATCAAGTGTTTTATTTTAAAACAATTGCAATTTGATTTTTCAAATTTCCTACTTCTACTTTAAAAAGTTCATGATCTTTTTAAGCTTTTGAAACATGCTGTTCATTTTTACATTTCAAAGAGCTATTTTCTTCTTTCAAGATTGAACAAAGACAAGGTTCTTTTTGTTTTCATTTTGACAATTTTCCTTCCAAATTTTCTATCTTTACTTTCAAAGTTTTATGCTCTTTTTTAGCATTTTCACTAAGCTCTTCATTTACCCTTTTAAGGAAATCATTTTCTTCCTTTAATAAGGATTCCCTTTGCTTAACCAAAGCAAGCTCTTTCTAAAAAATTTTGCTCTTCTTCTTTACCAAAACTAATTCTTCAAATAATTTAGCACAATTATTTACTACTTCATCAAAGGAAGGATTATAATCCTCATCATCATCCGAACTAATTTCTTCTAGTCCATTGGCTACGAAGGAAAAATGTGTTTCTCACAATGTGTCTTGGTGAGTAGTATTAGATGAATCAAAGGTGAGGTATATTTCTTTCTTAGGCTCTTCATGGGTGCTTTGAAGCAAGTCCCACATTTCTGATCTAGATACTAGTGAAAGACTCTATTCATCAAGTCTATGAACACAGCTGGAGCGTTCGTCAGATCAATGGCAAAACGAGGAATTCATAGTGCCCATACCTGATCCTGAAGTTTGTCTTTGTAACATCCTCTGCTTTTACCCTCACTTGATGATAACCTTATCTGAGGTCGATCTTGGAATACACTCGTGTACCCTGGAGCTGATCAAACAGATCATCTAAACTGGGTAGAGGATATTTGTTCTTAATAGTAACCTTATTTATCTCCTTGTAATCAATACACATCCTCATATACTCGTCCTTCTTTTTTACAAGCAACACTGGGCTCCCCACGACGATACACTGGGTCATATAAATCTTCTATCTAACAAGTCTTGTAACTGATCCTTTAATTCTCTCAATTCAACTGGAGTCATATGGTAGGAAACCTTAGAAATCGGTGCTATCTCTAGAGGTAAATCTATAGCAAAATCCACTTCACGTTCGGGAGGCAACCCAGGTAACTCCTCTAGAAAGACATCTCGAGAATTCTCGTACTATTAATGTATTGTCCAACTTTAATTCATTTCCTGACACTTCCTTTACAAAAGCCATAAACCCCTGACTTCTATCCTGGAGCAATCTGCTTGCCTGCATAGCTGACGCTAGCTGGGATGGAGCACGTACACATGAACCAACAAATCTAAATTCCTGCTCACCAGGGGGTCTGAAAATTACTTCTTTCTGATGACAATCAATACTGGCGTGATTAACCTCCAACCAATCCATACCCAGTATTACATCAAATCCACACATAACAAACACAATCAGGTCTGCTGGTAGCACTCTCCCCTAAATTTCTATTGGATAGCCCCTGAGTACCCTTTGACATCGCATCACTGAGCCTGACGGTGTAGCTATTAACAATTCTATATCTAATGACTAGGTCTCACTTCCAGATAATTTGACATAGGATGCAGAGACAAAGGAATGAGTAACATCTAAATCAAATAAAACAACAATTGGATATGATAGAATAGTAAAAGTACCTGTCAGCACATCCGCAATAGTCTCTACATCACCTGATGTCAAAGCGTAAACCCTCGCCGGGGCTACATTCCTCCGTTGGCCTCCCCAAGCTGCTTGATATCCTCCCCGGGCCGCCTGATATCCTCCCCAATAGGGTTTGGGAGCTGGAACCTGGTCTGGCGGTCCTAGGCATGCACGTACCATGTGGCCAGGTCTCCCACAACGATAGCATACATCTCTCCCTGCTCGGCACTCCCCTAAGTGTCATCTTCCGTATGTCTGACATATTGGGTGGGTCTGCATACCCTGATCCTCCCGAGGTCCTGTCGTCTGCCTCTAATCTCCCCTATCACGACCTCCTCTCTATGGGCCTTGAATGGAGCCTGCTTGGAAACCTTGAGGCGTAGGCCTCTTTCTCTGACTCTGGGCTGCTATACCTCTCTGTATACCACTCTCAATAATCACAGCTCTATCTACAACATCTGCAAATGTTAGAGCCCTAAAACCAATCACCTGTTCAAACAAGTTCTGCCTTAGACCCTCTTCAAACTTTCTTGCCCTTTTCTTTTCGTCTGGTGCTAAATGTGGGGCAAATTGCGACAACTTAATAAATCGAGTTGTGTACTAGGATACTGTCATCTGCCCCTGTACCAGGTGCATAAACTCTGTTGCCTTCGTGCTTCGAATGATAGCAGGGAAATATCGCTCGAAGAATAGCTCCTTGAATCGTTCCCACGTCACTTGTATTACAACTGGCCTTTGCTCCTCAATCAATTGTGCTGATCTCCACCAGCGTTTTGCCTCTCCTATTAGTTTGAATGCTGCAAATACCACCTTCTGTTCATCCATACATGGGAGCACAACCAACGTCTTCTCAATGTCTTGGAACCCATTTTCAGCTATAATCGAGTCATCTCCTCTAGCAAAATATGGGGGCTTCATCCGCATAAACTGCTCAATCGTGCAGCTACGCTCCCCTGACCTCCTGGGCATCTCAGCCATCATCTGCTGGGTGACACTGCACAGTACTGCATCCATATCTCCACCTCTCATACTAGAAGGTCCTGGCTTGTCTTCCCCAACGTTCATGCCACTATTTCCTGAGTCCATCCTAAAAATAAGGAACACACTTTAAAAACCTTATCTCCTGTGCAAACCTATACTATTTCGTCCATCCTGGCACTCGACGACATGTGTCACGCCCCGAACCCGCAGGTGGGCCCCAAGTGTGAATTTCAATAACCTAACCTGTCTTTGTATCAATTTAAAACATACATGATACAACATAAAAAGAGGTCCGACCCCATGGGGTAAACGGATGCCCACATACATACACGCAATCATCCATACTCATCCATAATACGCAGGGGAATATGGTCTTTTATACAATAACAGTATCATACCAGAGTCCACACAACTAGGATATACATTCTCATAATTACAACACATACTCCAGGTGTCCACAAAACTATACTAACAACCTGGATACCAAAACTTGTACCTAAAAGGTACTAGCAGTAGCTACAACACCCCTTGCTTTCGGACGCTAGGATGCTACTTACCACCACCAGAAGGCCCTAAAAATATTGTACGTACATTCGGGGTGAAACACCTTTCAGTGAGGAAGAAAACAATTTATATCAGTGTGTGGCATACTAGTATCATTTTACATACTTCATAACACTGTACATACGATACAGTTTGAAACAATTCGTACAGTTTCATACAATTCCATACAGTTCCAGTATTTTCAGAAAACCATTCTAGTACATACGATACCCAACATACATATATACATACATACATACATACGGTCAGTGTCGTCACACTAGTTCGCAACTACACCAGCTCACCTCGTCTCACAACGATTACATTGCTACATACGCAACTACGCTGCGACGATCAAGGCCCAATGGTGAATCCATTGCCTCATAGGCAACTACACAAGGTCACCTAGTCTCACAGCGATTACATTACTACACATGCAACTACGAAGATCTACAACTTAGGCCCAATAGTGAATCTATTGCTACATACGCAACTACACAAGGTCACCTAGTCTCACCCTGATTACATTGCCACAAGTACAACTATGTTGCGACGACATAGGTCCACTGTGAATCCATTGCTACATACGCAACTACACAAGGTCACCTAGTCTCACAACGATTACATTACTACACATGCAACTACGAAGATCTACGACTCAGGCCCAATAGTGAATCCATTGCTACATACGCAACTACACAAGGTCACCTAGTCTCACCCCGATTATATTGCCACATGTACAACTATGCTGCGACGACTTAGGCCCACTGTGAATCCATTGCTACATACGGTGTAGAACACACCCTTCGGTGACCAGCCGAAACATACTGGTGATATTTTACACCCCGGATATAGAGCCGGCTACTCTCGCCCACGGTAGTTAACCGATACATGACTGTTTTACAAACTCCTGAAATCATTTTGGAACTCACGTTCCTATACATTTCAGCATACGGTAATTAGCCACCACATAGCTGTTTCACAAATATCTAGAACAAATATATACATACAAACATACCACACTTATTTGGTTTACGACAAATCATATCGTTTACAAATTCAAGTATACAATATATGCAAATATGGATTACGGTCACCACAATAATACAGTTTTAATGCAACCAACAGTTTTCCAAATAAAGTAGAGATGATACCCGAAATCCCCAATTTTCCTAAAAATTGTAACCTAAAAATCTCGTATTTTTACCCGATAGATTTTCCCAAATAAGTAGTCAAAACATACATACGATCGTAGCTTATAGGCTTACCGATCCCGATTTCAAAAGTGAACTGATATAAATAGAATCCCCTTACCTTAACCTGAATTCCAACTACGAACTCTACGGTCCTCAAAACTACGAACTGAGATCCCAAAACCTACAAACCATATTACAAAACATACTTACAATCTGTACTACTATACATATACCGAATCAGAAATGAAAACTGAGTTTTACCTCGATTTTGGTCCGAAACCCGAAATCACTCCGAACGAGATTCCGATCCACTAGAAACGTAGAGAATCTTTCACTGATCCTTGCAGTAACTTTGGATTTGCGATTCAGACGACAAACGACGAAGTAATCGAGGAGAGAGAGAGAGAGATTCAAATCCTAGAGAGAGAGAGAGAGAGAGAGAGAGAGAGAGAGAGAGAGAGAGAGGAAAGCCAAAACTTAGCAATGAAGCAAGCCCAAAAGATCTTTTATACGCCTTTGACCCGGAGGATTTCGTCGACGAATTGGTGCCCTCGTCGACGAAGTCTTCAGAGATTTTGTCGACAAGGTAGAAATCTCGTCGACGAACTCTGATATTTAAATTTTCCTCAACCTCTCAGTTTTTTCTCGTCGATGAACCTCTGAATTTTGTCGACGAGAAGCCTTCTACCTTTGTCGATGAATTATGGCCTCGTCGACGAAGTTTGCAGAATTCCTTTTCCATCCCTCTTTTACATATAAACCCACCTCACACGATTCGGGTTCTTACAACATGTTACGAGCATCCCCACCTGAGGTCATAAGGTGAAGAGGGCAGCTCTTCCTTACCAAACAAACAACATTCTCTCCCTTTTTCCGACCCAAGTCGGTAACATTGCAAGAATTCAACGCCGTCAAGAAAGAACCCAGATAGATGGCGGTGACACCACCAGCACTTCAATAAATGTTGACGTTGAGCTAAGACTCTAACTTAAGCACACACTTGTCCATTAAAGGTAGGGGAGAAGGGTCGAATGTTTCTATAATTTATTTATATATATATATATATATATATATATATATATATATATACACATATGTTCAATTTTCTTGTATTTTTTGAATTTATCCACCCCTAATAAACCAACGATTTTCATTTCAGTTCCCCAAATAAAATATTTCACCAAATTGGTCCATAATTTATCATAAGATTTAGCCAAACCCTTCATTAAATTACCCTTTCAAACTGAAAGCACAACCAATTAAACAATACTCATTTTAAATTAGCAAATTTCGATGATAAAATTTTTATAAGGAGAGGATGATGTAATGACCCCAAAAACGTATATACGATTAAAGCATAATAATAATAATAATAATAATAATAATAAATAAAAATAAAAATAAAAATTGTCATTAAGTTAATATCAATATGAAAGTGTTTCTCTGTTAGGATCATTGATTCCATGATCGATGTTTAAGAAAGACGTTGTCTAAGTAAGCACTTAGAGACCATTGCAGTTCAGTCTCTTCTTTGAGGTCGACTTGGTCAAAATGAAATTTAATAAGATAAACAGAGTAGACGTAGAAGATATAATGATTTCAAAAAAAAAAAAAAATTAATTAATTAAGTTAATTAATTAAAAACTAATTAAATGGGAGTGTCGACAAGCACTCCCATTTTTTTTTTTTTTTTGTGTTTCCCCTACATGTATTCCCATCCCCATCCCAAACCTATCCCATGCCCATTCATTCATTTTAAAAAAAATATATAATTTCACTCATATCTCTCATATTTTTATAAATTCCATTTTCTTTCCTAAATTTTTTCTATAAATAGGAAGCTCTCAACTTTCATTTTTCACAAAAAAATTCCAACGAAAGAGAAAGATTAATGAGTGAAAGAATTAGTGGTGGATGGAGAATTTTTATTATACTTAAAATTCTCACTCATCCACTCTTTCCCTATCTTATTTTTCAGAGATATTCGTTGTGACCGTCTCACAAGTTTAAGTAAAAGTAAATAAATTTTGATTATGTTAATTATTTTTCATAAAATTTTTTAGAGTTTATTTTTACGCTTATTTAATTATACTAGTTTTATCTTTAACATACTTGCGTTTATTTTTGAGTTAAGAAATGTTCTAAACCCCTTGAGTATTTTACAACATTAATTTCTATTCAAAAAAATATTTTTGACACGAAAATCATGTAACATGCGTTTATTTTTACGTTGCGTATTTCATGAAAATATGAGTAAAAATGAAATCTTTATAATGTTATTTTAATTGCATAAATTATATAATAAGATATTTTCAAAACCCCTTTATGGCCCAAAGGATATAAAAAATTACGAATGTTCGGTACCGTAGCCTAAAATTTAAACAAATCATAGTGTACCCACACTGTTTATAGAGTGGTTATATATGGTAGTGAATTTCTCCAAAGTGTACACCTTATTTCGGGTTATGACTTAATTGAGAAAATCTCACTTAATGATGATGTATGTTGATTTAGTTTGACTGCCAAACTAGTTAAGTTCAGTTTTCGGACCGCACAACTCAGTTATGAGGGTAAACATGACTTACGATTAACAAATCTAAGGAATATTTTTACAGTATATGTATATACATAAATAATTATGTGTATATAATTATTGATGATTTGAATAAAAATTATATGTTTATGTGAATAGAACCATTTTTGTGTCTAAATGATAATTTAAAGGAAGCGTATAAAGAAAAATACACACACACACACACACACACACACACACACACACACACATATATATATATATATATATATAATTAAGTATTATAATTACATTTTTAAAGTTAACAAATTCAATTTAACGGTTGCAGTGTATATTTATAAAATTTTATTGCTATAGTTGATGTTAAAAGTTTTATACAAATTTTTTTAAATTTACATTTATTTTAAATGCACTTTTGGAGTTTCAATATTAAATGCTATTTTACGAAATTATAATATTATGAAAGCTCATATTACACACTAATAATAATCTTATTTACTTACTGAGCGTCATCTCACCCAAATCATTATTTTACATTTCAGATAATTTTAAAAAGTGTACCATAAATATAGCGTAACAAGTGCATAGGCGGGAATAGAAAGAGCATAGTAGAATAAAAATTTATCATAATACAAGTTTAGAATATGTTTGTGTATTTTAGAATTTTAAAAATATTAATTTTAATAGTTGAAATATATATTTGTAACAAAACTAATTAGTGCTCTGGTAATAAAAATAATTTAGATTTATTTGTTTCCACTGAAAAATGTATATTAGTGGGTTCGGGTCCTTACATTTATATCCTAAACATGAAAGAAAAGTATAGCTTATTTTGAGAAGAAACAATTGACTAAAATTTGTTGATGTATCTACTTCAAAATTGTCAACATTTAACTAGATTAGTCTATATATGTCAACGATTCGATTGCCTGAATCAAGCCTTCAGACACCGAATCGAATAAAAAATTTTGATTCGATATGTTGATAAACCAAAACTGATTTGAACCATTTGATTAACCAATGACCTAATTAACTGACAGTGCAGTTTGATTATTTGATATGAGCTAATCCTTTAAATCATTATATTTATTTGAAAAAAAAATTAAATATTTTAATTAGATTTGATTTGGTGTGCATTTATAGTTTATTCATATAAATTAATCACTCAAAAAATAATTAATGCATTCTATTTTATAATTTAAGATCTATTATATAAATTATTATATACTAATACGTAATATAAATAATTTATATTGTAAATAAATTCATATGTTAGTTTGAGTAAGCGTTGGCTAAAAATTAAAATCAAATTAAAAATTAAAAGTCTAATAAAAAATATGAATCGAAACCGAATCAATAAATTGATTAACAAAAATTTTGATTTGATTTCAATCGAATCGATTTTCATATATTTTTGAACCACGTTAGATTGACCCAATGCACTTAGTAGTTTCTCCACTACCTGAGCGCGTGCCTACTCGAGAAGACGCTTTCTGTTGAGAGCCGAGGAAGGCCCTTATATCCTTCATTAAAGCCAGGCTCACGTCGAACGGTCGAAGAACGGTGGACAGAGAAGCAACTAACGTACAATCATTTTCTTCACATGACTCATTAACAATTGAGCTCCGCGCCGTCATTTCCTCTTCCCGGATTTCAAGTTTGTTCCCTCACTTCCTTTAATATTTTGTATTTTTTTTGGAATAAATCGTGAGTCTTCCCTTCAATATTTTCTGTTTCCCAAAACCCTAGATTCTTGAAATAAAGCTATTTGGTCATGCCAAATTTGGCTCTCGGAACACTGTTTTACTTGCGATCTCGATTATCTGATAAAAAGTTATAATTTTTATTGTAGTTTTTATTAATGGAGAATACGAGGGAAATTGCCATAAGTCTTGATTTGAACGAAGAACCCCCGGATGTTTCCACGATTAGATTAGGATCTTTATTGAACGAAATAGAAACAGCCCATGGCCAGATTGAAGAGCGAATCCGACAACTCGAGGCAGTCACATCTAGGGCTCGACAGCGTCATAGGTGGAGACAACCTCGAGCCCCCTCCGAAACCCCCAACATTTCTGTGACTAATTCGCATAATGACGATATTGCTAATTCTGAGGAACATGATGTTGCTGCCCCAGTAAGAATAGTTGATGAATGTGCTAAAAAATGCAGAAGGGATGGTACTCACTTGATAGCTAAGGCATTGGCGATGGATGCTGATGATCAGAAGACGGTAACCAACGGTGGGAGCTTTTTTGACTGTAATATATGCCTGGAAAAGGCAAAAGATCCTATTTTAACTTGTTGTGGGCACTTGTTCTGTTGGCCTTGTTTCTACCGGCTGTCTTATGTTCATTCAAATGCAAAGGAATGTCCAGTGTGCGAGGGAGAGGTGACGGATACAAATGTTACTCCAATTTACGGCAACGGAAGCAAGTCTCATGATTTGAGGTTTGGAGAGTCAGGCTTGAGGGTCCCACCTAGGCCCCGGGCTCCCCGGGTTGAGAGTGTTAGGCAGCAGCAAGCTAGCAGGGGTATATATACTTATCCAATCGAGGAAGCAATGCTGCTTTTTAGCAACAGAATTGCTGCAATGAGGGTGCCTGTGCCTCAATTGGATCTTGATGGTGCACCGCCCATCTCAACAGAAAGAACTAATTTCTTGAATGGTTCGAGTACTGGTTCCCAGGCTTTCCAGAGCACAATGGCAAGGGGCAGCCAACACCTTCCTTCTGCCAGGTTTTCGAGATTATTGTCACAAGGTACTGCTTCGCTTACTTCTCTTTCATCTGCATTGAGCTCTGCTGAAAGATTGGTGGAGGACCTGGAGGCTATTATTCATAGCCACCATAGAAGGCAGAGCCTGGCCCTGTCTCCCACAGTGGGTGACAGAGATTCTTTTCCGAGCATTGCTTCTGGCACACATTTGGAAAGTCAAACTCGAGATAACAGTGCTGAAATTAATTCTACAATGGCCCATTCATCCTCATCTTCTTGGAGAAGAAGCAATGTTGCTGCTGCTGCTGTTTTACACTTCGAAAATCAGATGACAAATGGGCCTATTGAAATCAACTTAGCAGTGCCACATTCTTCTTCATCTTCCAGGAGAAGAACTGATGTTCCAAGGTCTTCAGATACTGGCAGTGGAGCTTCTCGTGCTCCTAGAAGGAGACGGTTAAGATGATATCATTTTTCAATAGAATAAGAAATTGAAGTTTGTAGTAATATTCTTGCTCAAAACTGCGATTTCACTTTCATTAACAATTCTTAGAATACCGACGGGCAAGTATTTGATTCCACAGAGGAATCTTTGACTGTCCTTTAAGGAGCTAGTGGCTGTGGTTATTTCGGGAAGTCATGTGTTAGGCAGAGAGCAGATCATCTTTCTTGGTGAGCACTGCATGTGCTACTGCAAGCTTTATGTGTATTAAATACATTTTCAATCATATGCACTATATATATGTTCAAATTGCCAGTAATCATTACTTCAATTTTCGATTTGTTCAGTTGTTACCAATTTATTTTTCATATTTTATTTTTGATTGTGGACATCTAGCATGATGGATGGGATCACTGATCTTGCTGGATTCATTGTCTAAATGGCTTTTTAACTTTTACTATTTAGTTTTGTCTTTGTACCTGTCATTCCAATATATTCAACAATTAAAAAACAGTATAAGTTCTCAGATCTGATAATTAATTTCCTTAAGTTCTAACTTTTGTATGTAAAAATTATTTGGTAATCACATAATAGGCCATAGTTTTATGAAGTTCAATTTAAGGATTGCCTTATTGTTGAATTACTGTACACCCCATGCCTTTGTTTGGAAGGAAATAGTTAAATGAAGCCATTGTTTCATGTTTCCTTTTGATAGTACTTTGTTTATATTTCACTTGGTTTGTTATAATCTTGATCCTTAAGCCTCCTATATGTTCTTGATGCTTGGTTGGGAGCAATTTCTTACCTTTTTATCTCAAGCAGTGGGAGATGGTTTTGTTGACTGAGTTCATGTTTTTTTTTTTTATAAATTAATTAATTAGTTAATTACTTTGCTGCTTAAATAGATCCTGGTCCTGTTCAAGGTACGTTTTAATTTAATTTCTGGTGGGGTCGTCGTTTTTACACTAAACCCAGTGGCCGTACTTACTATTTTCCCCAGCTCTTATTTTCAACCAAAGAATTATGTTCTTTGTAGTCCAAGCTTCAAGAATTTTGTAAACTCTGATGTTCATCTAAATTCATTGAGCACTTTGTTAAGCATTTACACGATTGCACGTTTATTAAAATGCAATACTTGGACCTGGTACCCAGTTGATGTTATCAAAAATTTTTTTCCAATGTGGCACGGCTCGATACTTCTTTCTTAATATTTTTCAGTTGCACCGAGCTTAATTCTACAATTATATGGTGAGGTGTGTGCTTGTGTGTGTGTGTGTGTGTGTGTGTGTGTGTGTGTTTTATCAAATTGGGTGTTATGCAAGGCCCCAGCATCTCACTGTGTAGCATGTATATTCCCAGTGGTTTGGGGAAGAGTACTGATTTTTGGGCACCTGAGTGGTGCATGTGAGGCAATACTTAGCTGTGCAGGGTCGTACCTCTGGGGTGGACATCTCACCTGCACAGGCTGGTGAGAGAAGACCACAGTTGATTTTTCAAAAAATCCTTTTCCTTGGGGAACAATATCTCTAGCATTGGCATTAATACATGCTTTTGTCATAAATTAATGCCTATTTGTTTACCATGGAGTTGGCATGATGATATTGTCATCTTCTGTAAACCATTGCCAGGTTTTCTGGATTACTCCTGAATAACCTTCTCTTTGGGCCAATTCCTCCCTGTCCCGGAAAAAGAAAAGGAAAAGAAAAAACCCCCTTTTGTTATCATTTCAGAAGCATCACTTTTAAATTCCGAAGATTTTAGTATTGTGGTGGTGTCTTTGTTGTCCCAGACTCAGTTGGCTTGCTATTCTTTGGATTTTATGGAATGGGAAGAATGAGGAGATCTTTTGGAACTTGATTACATCTTTGCATTTGCTTTGGGATAAAGTTGTTGGTCACTTTTTTTTTTTTTTAATTATTTTTTATGTCCATAATACATGGTGATTTTGGGGTGTCTCTTTTGAGTGACTTGCGATGGAAGGCTATTGTGATGTAAATTTTTTATTCCCCCTAGAGGGTGTCTTTCCTCATTTTTGTTTGTTTGTTTGTTTGTTTTTTCGCCCCTTTTTGAGGATGCCTTTTCTTTGTCCTCCCATTTCTTATCGATTAGAGGGGTCAACTTGAGTTTCTCCTTCAGAGGTAAGTTCGTAGATTTTAGAACATATCATTCCTATGTTCTTACCCTATATTTAATTGAGAAACTAAATTACCTCCTGTTTTGGAATAGAAATAATTTTTACTTCTCTCATGGGTACCTCATCTGCACTTTTTTCTTTTCAGAATTCAGAAAATAATTTGGGTATGCAGTATGCAGTTTGGAGGATAAATATGTAAGCCTGAAGCTAACTTGGAAGAGCAAAAATTCTTTGCAATCTGCTTTTATATTGTGTTTCAATTAAAAGAGCCTACTTACGAACGAAATGCTGAAGATGAAAGGAAGTATAACTGTATAGAAAACAACATGTTGTCCATCCTTTCAGGGTTTGAAAAGTAAAATGTTGAAATACGGGGTGTTTTGAAAGGCATCTATTCTCCTTCATTGTCAATGTAACTGCCATTCCCATGTTGTCCCATACTCAATTGTTTTGTACATTGTGATTGTGCAGTAGGTGAATTGGGCAAGTCAGATTTAGATCATGAAAGCATGAACCAAGAGACCATGGGAAAAAAGTGCTTCACTGCTGCAATAATGCACAGGGTTGAGGAAGATGATGGATACTCAATTGGGGTGTCTGAAATATTTCATGTTTTATCTGGAGCAGGTTGGCAGTTGCTGATTAACATTTTTTCTCATCTACTGCTAGTGACATAGGTATCTGATGTCATTTTTTCAAGCGAGGGCATCTGTGAGGATATCTCTTGGTCGGCTTCGAGGGTCTCAGTTAGCAATGACAAAACCATGAGCAACAGGAGAGCAGCCAGTGCTGCACTTTAACAGCATGCAGCCAAATAATGGGCCACATTGTAAGTCAAGTGTTTTTCTGCTATGGTAAAGGGGCTAAAGAATATAAATCCTATTCTAATTCAAGTATCAGTATGTTTCTTCAGCATTGATGGGTTATTCTTTTCTATTTGCTGTACTGCAAGGGCTTGAACTTGGGCAAGAAATTTCACTAATGAAATGATGCTTCTGCAGCTAGGTGAATCAAAGAGAGGCTATTTCACATTTTCTGGTCTTAGAGAGCACTGGTACGAGAGAAGCTTTCGAGGTGAGGTTTTCACAATATTTAAATCATTATCAAGGTCACTGTCATGTATCTCAATTGCTGTATCTGGTTCTTTTTTTTGCTAGCCAAACAGGTTCTAAATGTTGTTTCCAAACAGTTTAAATCATATGAATGAGGGAAAAATACAAAGGGTATTCTTAAGGAAAAATTAGCAAAATAAGATCTAATTGAGCTCTTGTGTGATCATGAAATGCAGTTTGAGTTTTATGGAAAAAGAAAATTGGCAAAATTAATTGGTAAAAAGAGATGGACGTATAGAAGTCAATATAGTTGAAGTGAAGAAGTTGAGATTTATGAATCAGGGATAGAACCAAGTGCTATTAAATGAGAAAAAGCTTTTTAGAGTAGCACTAGTTTCGGTATAAGGTGTGATGGAGGACTGCCTACATCATTTTGGCCGCCTATTTGGCACAATCATTTTAGGCTTAGATTTAGGAAAATATGCTTGCATTAGTTTGATGTAGGGTACAAATACTTGGGTAGTGATGCTGTATTGATTGAACATTCATCATTCCAGAATTGGTCTCTCTCTCTCTCTCTCTCTCTCTCTCTCAGCCTTCCCAGATCTTCTTCTTCCTCCTCCTCTCTTCTTCTTCCTTCAACTTCTTCTCCTCTTTTTCTGTTTCTCTATCCACTCTGCTTCCATTCTCTGTTCTGACCTGCTGCAGTCTCTCATTTCCACTACCTCGTCTTTCTTCTTTTTCTCTCTGTTAATGGTTATTTTGGTCTTTCAGCATTATTAATATGTTCAAGTGTTATGTTGGTAAGGGGGAGACCTATAGTTGTGATTAGTTCTTTCACCCAATTATTCAACATTGTTTTAGAGCATGATTCTGATATCTAAGCCCTAATTGCCACAACCACCTCCTAAACCGAAGCCTAAAAAGCCCCTATATCGACTGCATGACTACCGTTGTACGAGAATTTCCAGCACCACCATAAGCCTCAGAAACAGTCAGCAACCGTAGGAAGCCACAGTAGTCATTGGAAATTTCCTGGATGACAGTACCATTTCAGGAACACCAAATCCCTTTAGATTTTGCCAAACAAACACTATAGTTGCCCACAGACACTGCTGATCTTCCCACATTGAAATCCCATTACCAAAAGGCCCTCCTACACGCCGGTTGAAGGAAGGCAGGCAGGGCCAATCCCATGCGGGTGGTGCGTACAAGGTTATTTCTGGTATGTTTCTGGCATGAGTTCTTCCTACAGTGCTTGAATCCCTCTATAAACATATTATTGAAGTTTTTGGTAATGTTTTTGTTCACATATCTCAACTTTTTTAGTTGCTCATGTGCGGTACTCGGGGAATGACTGTTTGATGCTTTGTGAAGCTGTTTGCCAATGTTTATTGAGTTCATGGGGGCCTGAAATGGTGGTGTTTGCTGTGTTTGTGATTCGTTCCTCGTGCACTTTTGGTTTGCTCTGGTTGTCAAAGGTCGTGTGTGTTGAATGGAGTCCATGAGTTCCAAAAGAATGTTGTTCGTGGTGTATTCTTTTATCTAGATTATATGCGTGTGCTTGTTGGGATAGAGTTCTCAAATCCCAAAAGTATGATTCTTTACTAGTCGCTTGTTCTAGTAAACAACATGCTGTAAATGTCTCAGAGGAATAGTATTCAAGATTCCTGCCGTATCAGGCATCCAAACATGCATCTCATCACATTGCATCTTTTGCTTTGAAAGGTTATCTTATAGTTTGTATGTCATTCGGTATCTCTCCCACTATTCCTTGGGTTCTCGACTTTGTTGCTATTGACCATATGATAAGTGTCACCTACTTCTTTCTTGCCCTCCAATTTTCTAAAAACCCACCTTAACTTAACCTTTGCCGATGGGTCCACTACTGCAAATAAGGGGATAGGAACAATAAATCCTACCCCCTCCACCTTTCTTTCTTCTGTTTTATACATGTGAGAAAGCCGTGAACCTACCGAAGTTAGTTAATTCAGTTATTTTGTTGAAAAGTCAGCAGACAACTCAGCTTACAGTCAGCAGAACATCAGCAATAAATTTATTCAGTTAACAAGTTGCAGCCAGTGTGATTCTTATTTAAAGTTCTGTTTAGTTGTTCAAAGTGGAATACAACTGTCATCCATTAATAGCACAGGAGTGAGTTATTTTGTCGAGGAGCTTGTCATATTCTTTGCCTTGTTTCTAGGTTTATTTAATGAGTTGTTAAGTCCCTAGAATATTAAAATCTCCTATCTATTCCTCATGTGCTCTGCCCTATAAATAGTGGCCTTATTCCAGTCATTTGAAGTAGTGAAAAAATAGAAAAGAATCTCAAAAATCCAGCAAAAAGTGCTGCAGCACTGTAGCATTTTATATATGTAATTTCTTCATCAAGTCAGTAAATTAAAGAGGCATTTTTCAGTATTTTTCTTCTCTAGTTTTTCTGTTTCTATTCTTCTGTTCCAACAAAATTTGGTATCAGAGCTATGTCGTCCAGCACCTCTTCCTTTGTTGGAACTATGTTCAATTATTCTCAAAACCAAGTACCCATCTTTGAAGGAGAAAATTATGGGTACTGGGCTGATCAAATGAAAATTTTCTTCATTGCCCGAGACTTATGGGAGATTATTGAAGAAGGGTATGATGATTCAACTTCAGCAAATGATGATTCATCCTCTACAAACACAAGCACAGCAACCTCATCTTATAGATATGCCCAGAACAAAGAAAAAATAAAAAATAATGCTCTTGCTTGTTATCTTCATCAAGGGATCAACAAAGACCATCTATCCCTGCATCTTTGGCATTCAAAAGGCTAAAGGCGCATGGGAAACACTGCGGAAGGAATTTCAAGGAAACAATAAAGTAGTCTTGATCCGACTACAATCTCTTTGGAAGAACTTTGATTGCTTGGCAATGAAAGATTTTGAAAACATCAAAGATTTTTTCTCTAAGGTTGTTGAAATAGTCAACCAAATTAGAGCTTATGGTGATCAGATAGAAAAAAAAAAGATTGTTGAAAAAATTCTCAGAAGTTTACCGCCAAAATTTGATCATGCAGGTGTAGCAATTGAAGAATCAAAACACCTCTCAATTATGACCATGTTTGACCTCTGTGGTTCTTTAGAATCACATGAGGAAAGAATTAAAATATCTTCAGGTCAGCCTTTGGATCAGGCTTTTCAATCAAAACTCAATTTGAACCGGAAAAATCAAGAGAGGAAGAGAAATTTTCAGCAACAAGACTAGTCTCAAAGAGGCAAAAATAATCAGTCTCGTGGTCATGGAAGAGGTGGTGGCAGAGGCAGGAATTTTCAGCCTCAAAGGTCTAGCAATCAAGGACAGAATTGCATCATATGCAAGAAGTCAAATCACACCTCAGCTGAATGCTATTTAAGGTGTAAAAGGTGCCGCATTCCAAACCATTCAGACCGGGATTGTTGGCACAAGAAGAATGAAAGTTCATAAGCAAATTTCAGCAAGGAAAATGATGAAGAGCAAGTGTTTCTCACTTGTCTCAATGCTGAAAGCAACGACAATAAGGTTTGGTACCTTGACAGTGGCTGCAGTAGTCATATGACAGGTAACCGTGAGTTATTTTTTAAAATTGCTGAAAATGCTTCAAATTCCGTTATTCTTGGTAATGAGAAATTTGTAAAAATTGAAGGAAAATGTGTAATAGCAGTGCAGTCCATATCAGGTGAGCAAAAATTCATCCATGTTCTTTATGTCTCAAGTCTTGCTCACAATCTCTTAAGTGTGGGGCAGTTAATTCAAAAAGGATATCAAGTCCATTTCGAAGGAAATGAATGCAGAATCATAGACAAGAAGGAGAACTCACTGATGGGTAAAGTAAAGATGACTCGAAACATTTTTCAACTCTCCATCAACTACACAAGTCCAGTGGCTTTGAAGAGTGAAATTTCAGACGAATATCAATTATGGCATCTCAGATATGAGCATTTAAATCATAAGGGACTGCAGCTTCTCAAGCAAAAGGGTATGGTTCATGGTCTTCCCCAAATAAATGAAATTGAAGGAGTTTGTGAAGGCTGTATTTACGGGAAGATGCACCACCTTCCTTTCCCCAAAACTTCTTGGAGGACCAAAGCTGCTTTGGAGCTTGTTCATGCGGATATATTTGGTCCCACAAGAACACCATCTCTTGGAAACAAAAGGTATTTCATCCTTTTTGTTGTTGATTTTACTAGAATGATATGGTTGTATTATATTCAGCAAAAATCAGATGCCTTATCAATATTTCTAGAGTTCAAAGCCCTCGTTGAAAGGCAAAGTGGGCTGAAAATGAAGACCTTAAGAACTGATCATGGAGGTGAATTCATATATCACCCGTTCATGAATTATTGCAAGAAGGAAGGCATTCAAAGGCAACTAACAGTGAGTAAAAACCCTCAGCAGAATAGAGTTGTTAAGAGAAAAAATCGGACCATTGTTGAAATGGCTCAGAGCATGTTAAAAAGTAAAGGACTTCCTAATTCTCTTTGGGCTGAAGCTGTACATACCATTGTTTATATGTTAAACAGGCCACCAACAAAATCAGTGAAGAATAGAACTCCCTATGAGGCTTGGAGTGAGAGAAAACCAGATGTTAGCCATCTGAAAAAGTTTGGTTGTCTAGCCTACTCACTCAACAAAGCTCCTAATAAGGATAAGTTTGATCAAAAGGGAGAAAAGCTTCTGTTTATTGGGTACAACGATGAATCAAAGGGCTACCGGCTGTTGAATCCTGTTAATCACAAGCTGACAGTGGCAAGAGATGTCATCTTTGACGAAAGGGGAGTATGACAGTGGACTTCTAACGGCTAGAACTCAACAAATAATCTAGATTTTGTACCAGCTAAAGCAACAAGATCTAAATCAGCTACTGAATCTCAGAATCCAGCAATTCCAGAAGCTGAAATTGCACTCAGGAACCTCAGTTCAAAATTTGAAAATTCAGAAAATGAAGGAACTTCATTCTCTTCACCTATCCCAAGAAGATCTGAAAGAGTTAGAAGACCTCCGGAGAGGTGTGGTGATTTTAGAAGCTATTTTTCTAATGAAAATTCATAATTTGCTCTTTTCTCTTCTGAGCCACAGAATTTTGAAGATGCAGTGAAGGATAAAACATGGAAAAAGGCCATGAAAGAAGAGCTGAACGTGATTGAAAAGAACAACACATGGAAGCTTGTGGATCCTCTTGAAGGCAAAGACATTATTGGTCTCAAGTGGGTTTACAAAACCAAGTACAACGAGGATGGTTCCATTCAAAAGTACAAGGCCAGATTGGTTGCCAAAGGTTATTCTCAACAACCTGGAGTTGATTTCAACGAGACCTTTGCACCGGTTGCAAGAATTGAGACAATTCGGCTTGTACTTGCTATAGCTGCCAAATTGGAGTTAAATGTGTATCAAATGGATGTTAAATATGCGTTTCTCAACGAAGAACTGAATGAGAAAGTTTATGTTGAGCAGCCACGTGAATATGAAGTGAAAGACAAAGAAGAAACGGTGTACAAACTGAACAAGGCCTTGTATGGCCTCAAACAAGCTCCACGAGCTTGGAACAGTAAGATTGATTCTTATTTTCAGAATTCAGGATTTCAGAAAAGCTTTCATGAACTAGCTCTTTATTAAAAAAAAAAAAAACTGATTTCATCATTGTTTGCGTGTACGTTGATGATCTGATTTACTTTGGAAGCAATCTTCATTTACTTGTTGATTTCAAGCACTCAATAATGAAAAATTTTGAGATGACAGACTTAGGGATCATGAAGTACTTCCTCGGGATGCAAATTAAGCAACGAAGAAGGGAAATTTTCATTTCCCAAGAAAAGTATGCAGCTGATATCTTGAAGAAATTTCATATGGACTGTAAGGTTGTAAGTACTCCTATGACTCTAAATGAAAAATTAAATTCTGATGATGGAGCTAAGAAATTCGACGAAAATCAGTATAGGAGTTTAGTTGGATCCCTTATTTACTTGACTCATACTAGGCCTGATATTACACAAGCTGTTAATCTGTTGTCTAGGTTCATGCACAACTCAAGTGTACTTCATTATGCAGCAGCAAAAAAGGTATTAAGATACGTTAAAGGCACACTAAAACTTGGACTGAAGTACAACAAAGATTTTGAGTTTGTTTTGACCGGTCTCACTGACAGTGATTGGGCCAGATTAGTTGATGATCGAAAAAGCACATCGGCATATGTTTTCTGCCTTGGAAATGGAACCATTTCATGGTGTTCAAGAAAGCAAAACACTGTTGCCTTGTCACCTGCAGAAGCAGAATATATTTCAGCAACAGAGGCTGCTTGTGAAGGAGTTTGGCCGAGGAAATTACTTAGTGATTTAGGGCTGAAGCAAGAGGGTCCTACAACCATTTATTGTGATAATATGTCAGCAATAGCTCTAACTAAGAATCCAATTTTTCATGCCAGGACAAAGCATATTGAGGTTAGACATCACTTTATTCGTGACCTTGTGCAGAAGGAAGAAATTCAACTAGAATTCATCAGCACTCATGAACAACCAGCAGATAGGCTCACAATACCTATTACTACTGAGACGTTTTTGAAGTTCAGAGACATGTTAGGACTCACGGCTTTGGAGGGGAATTTGTGAGAAAGTCGTGAACCTACTGAAGTTAGTTAATTCAGTTATTTAATTGAAAAGTCAGCAGACAACTCAGCTTACAGTTAGCAAAACATTCAGCAATAAAATTATTCAGTCAGCAAGTTGTAGCTAGTGTGATTCTTATTCAAAGTTTTGTTCAATTTTTCAAAGTGGAATACAACTGTCATCTAATAATAGCACAGGAGTGAGTTATTTTGTCTAAGAACTTGTCATATTCTTTGCCTTGTTTCTAGGTTTATTTAATGAGTTGTTAAGTCCCTAGAATATTAAAACCTCCTATCTATTTCCCATGTACTCTGACCTATAAATAGTGGCCTTATCCCAGTCATTTGAAGTAGTGAAAAAGTAGAAAAGAATCTCAAAAATCCAGCAAAAAGTGCTGCAGCACTGTAGCATTTTATATATGTAATTTCTTCATCAAGTCAGTAAATTAAAGAGGCATTTTTCAGTATTTTTCTTCTCTGGTTTTTCTGTTTCTATTCTTCTGTTCCAACAATACATCCTAAATTCCCCTTTAATCTCATGTTTGGTAGTAAAATTACAAAGTCACTAAATTGTTCTGTAACTTTCTTTCTTGGTTTTGATGTCATTTAGGATCTGAAGATGAAAAAGACGATTGACAGTAAGGTTTCAAATAGCGGTAGCATAACGTAATGGTAACGGGTGTAGGAAGACACAAGAATAATGAATGTTACATAATAAGAAGTAAGTGTAATGGTACACAACCTTGTGTATATTGGTAAATTTGCATGTTTTAAGGTCTTAAGTTTGAAAATATTTTTAGTATATTTTGGATCTTTTAGTTCTAAATACTAACATTGTTTAATGAGGGTAACAAATTTTACATCTTTTTTTGAAAATACTATTGATAAAAAAAATTATATATATACTTTTTCACCTTTTCATTATTTACATGCTTAATAAATTAATTAATAAAACAAAATTGATTGTACACTCCAATAATCTATTAAGCAGATAAGACATATAGATAATAAAATAAGTTAAACAAATTCTTTTATTTTATTTGTTTAAGGAATAAAAATTTAATATATTAAGATTAACAAGTTATATTGTGTAACTGTAACCTATGCTTTAACACTATAACGTATAATTACAAAATTTGTCATTAAATAAATATATAATGTACTAACAACTTGAACAAAGTAAAACCTTGGAAAGAGAAGAATGTTAATGTTGAAAAATATAGAGAAGAAAAATCAAGTATTTTTAACAAAATAGCATTCATAATAAATAATTAGTTAATGCATCTACCGTGAATATTAAAAAAATATTATCATCCTCATTATAATTCCACCCTCCAATTGCTTATCGAGAACAATTTATGAGAGGATAAAAAATAAAAATGGGAAGAGAAAGTAAAAAAAAATAGAAAATATATATGCCATAAAAGTCTTGTAGTGGTTAGTGATCCATAATAGCTGTCTTGGATGTGAGTTTTCTTCCCACCAATTTAGCGAGTGTAACAGTATCGAGTATCCTAAAAATTGTAATGTAACGGCGTTCCATGGTTTTAAATATTGGTAAGGGTTTGCATAAAGGTATCGATCGCAACTGTCGTGGACGTTACGTAATGGGTAACAGTCACCGTATTCGTGAATTCATTTTTTGCATAAGCAAACTTCTTAATAACATATAGATTTACCTGTTTTAGTCCCAAAATCCTCATACTGATGCTCTAATGATTTTTAGTAACATTTAATCAATTTAAATATGACATATACTACAAGTATTGGGGTTGCTTTAGTTGCTTTTGACAAGAAGAAGCAAGCATTTGCTAATTGTTACTACTTTATTGATTAAGTAAATTCAAATTATGAAATCATAAATATAAAGAAATATAAAATATAGAATGCCATCATTAACTCTTTTAGTTTTGAATGAAAATTTTTTCTTTTAAAAAATAAAATATAGAATGTTCATATTTTAAACAAGAACAAAAATGCATATGGCATAATGTATTTTAGTCTCCAAATTAGGTGTAAGAAATACAGGGGAAAAAAAATTGAAAGGACTTAGAAAAATGAAGCATGTAATGAGAGAAAGAAATTGGGTTTATTTTAATGATAGTTATTGACAAAATGCATATTAAATGTCAACGAAAATAAACCCAAAAATGTTTTTTTTTTTAATAAAAAATAAAAAATACCAACTAAACAAGCCTACTTAAAATTAAAATTTTAAGCTTCAATAAAGGGAAAAGAAAGGGGAAAAAACAAAAAAAGGATTCAAAAAACAATTTTACTCATTCACGATCACTCTCCCAAGATGATAACGTCCATGATATCGCCCTGAAATAGTCTTGGAAGCCATGATTATGTAAAGTCCATAGTGGTTGTTAAGTAGCGTAGCCTACTCTAGGAGAGTAGGAGTACCCAAGCTAGTGATTATGAAGCTTAGACATTGGACAGGACATGCAAATTTCACAGTCGTGTTGATGGATGATTCCAAGTGATACTTGGAATGGAATTCTTAAGGGAGACTAGGACAGTACCGGTGTTGTTTTCTAGTTCCCTTTGTCTGATAGGAGATCACCATGCATAGTGCAACCGTTGTGAAGAAAGGGGGTGATGAGAAGTTCCTCTTAGCCATGCAACTCAAGAAGGGTTTGAAGAGGGGTGAATAGATATATCTCGCTACATTAGTAGTTACTAGTCAACGAAGAGTTAGGCCAAGAGTGGGGACCTACTGCCATCCAAGTTGTGTAGATGAATATAATGTTGTGATGTTAGACAAGCAACTTGACAATTTGCCTCTTCAATGGTGTGTGGAGTTGTTACTAGGGATGAAGCCTTTTTCTAATGGGCTATATCAGATGGCACTCGACAGCTAGTTGAGATAAGGAAGCAACTTGATGTGTTATTGAAAACGGACTATATGTGTCCTCCTAAAGCACTGTTTAGAGTGCTTGTGTTGTTTTAGAGAAAACATGATGAGAGCATACAGATGTATGTGGCCTAAGGTTTAAAACAGAAGTAGTGGGTAGCATAATATAGCGTGTAGCGGGACATTGGAGTAGCAAGTCTTACTATTTGAGGTTATATATGTCTTTTAGTATTATTATCATTGTGATAGTATGTTACTTAGTGAGAGTTAGTAAGGGTATTATTGTCATTAGAATGTATTTAATTTGCATTATAAATAGAGGGATAGACCTATCTTCAAGTTAGGTAATTCATTTTAGTAAAATCTTAACATGGTATGAAAGCGTGATCCAACCTAAAACCTATTCTCCTTAGCCATTGTCGGGAAACACCGTTCTCATGGCTGTTCTTCCCAGTTCCACCTCCATCCCATATTATTTCACAAAACCAACCGCACACCCATAAACAAACTCCTTTGACAACCCACCTCACAAAACCCCATTGCTTGAGGACACCCCACACGCCCCCACGCGCTGGCCAAATGCTAGTAGGGCCGACCCCGTGAGCCGGGGCATGAGTGAAGTTCCGATCACTTTTTTTTTTGTTTTTGTTTTTGATTTTCATCTGCCACCCTCTAACTCCCTTGGACTATATTATCAAGCTGTTAGGCTAGTTTTTTGCTCAAACAGTCAACCTTTTTCGACCATGCACTCCCAGTATTCCGTTAATTTCTATTCAAGGTTTGTGAAGGCTTCTTTGTGAGCTTTTTGGAGTCGTGGCAGTGCTATATCTGTCGGTGACTTGTTCACCTCGACCGTGGTTGTGTTGGTGCTTCACATGGTTTGTGATTGCCCCGATTATTGATTGTTCTTTTTTTTTTTTGTTTGGTTGTTGATTTGTGAGAGTTGTGGCAGTGCTATATCTATAAGTGAGTTGTTCACCTCGTTTGTATTTGTTTCAGTGTTTCACATTGTTTGTGATTGTCCTGATTAGTTTTGATTGTTCTTCTTGTTTTTGGTGTGGTTGCTGATTTGTGAGTTTTGGGATGGGATCTATGAATCTCAAAAATTTATTTCCTACATCGCTGCCACAAATAACGACTCAAAAGTTGGATGGAAAGAATTATGTTCAAATGGTCTAAAGTTGTTCGGATATATTTAGCAGGATTAGGGAAATCTGACCATTTGCTCCAATCTGATTCTTCCGATGAGAAGAGAAAAGACGTGTGGATTCAGGAAGACGCCTTGATTGTTCACCTTTTATGGAATTCAATGGAGCCACAAATTGCACGGATGTGTATGCATCTAGAATACGTGCAAGGAGATTTAGGATTATGTCAAATTTCTATACTCTAGTAACATTATGTGTATGTATGATTTATCCCAGGAATACTTTTAGTTACAACAAAGAGATAGGAGTATTGCAGATTATTTTGGAAAGATGAAGCATATTCATGAGGAGTGTAACGTTGTGTAACCTATAATTGCCGACGTTCTTAAGATGCAGAAGTAGAGGGAGCAGATGACAATTCTTTGTGTTCTAGCAGGCTTGAGACCTAAGTTTGAGGCAGTTTGGTCTCAGATACTTTGTAGTGCCAAGTTGCCATCATTTGCCCGATGTTTATTCTCATGTCCTTTGTGCTTCCTTTAGCATGCATTCTCCTACTCTTACATTTGGCTCTAGGAGACAGCCTTTGCTATACACAAGGTAATTTTAGTTCTCTAGCAAACAACTGCAAAAGTTATTGCTGTGGTTTGAGTGGTCGTAGTGGTAGAGATGGATGAGGCAGAGGTACTCCTCGCAATTGCACTCATTGTGGATGGAATAATCATACTGTTGAGCAGTGTTGGGACAGCAGACCTTCGCATGTTGCTAATGCAACCACCACTGACTTCATACCTTTGGGGCAGCCCAATGCAGCCCCACTGACTCCTCACCTTTGGGGTCGAATGGGGGGCAACGTACTGTATCTATGTCAGAGAAAGAGTGTTCCAAGTTCCAGCAATATCAAGCGTCACAACACGCTTCTTTTCCCATTGCATCTCTTGTCCAAACAGGTAATCACATAGTATGCCTGTCATCCAGTACTTCTTGTCCTAGTCCTTGGGTCATAAACTCTACTGCCAGTGATCATATCACATGTATACTTAGAGCTTTTTCTCCACTCTTCAATATTCTACAAATTTACCTTGTGTTACTCTTTCTGATGGATCGACTGCTGCAGTTAAGGGAATTGGGATTGTAAATCCCTTCTATTTCTTTTCCTTTGATTTTATATATTCCCAAATTTCCTTTCAATCTTATGTCCGTTAGCAAAATTACTAAATCCATGAACTGTTTCAGTGACACTCTTCCTTGATTTTGTGATTATTCAGGATTTGAATATGAGGAAGACAATTGGTGGAGGGTGTGAAGCTGGTGGACTCTATGACTTTCAGCTGCTATCTCCTTCTATCGCCTGCACTATTGCTGCCACACCTTTCCAAATTCATTGTCGCATGGATTATCCTGCGTTGGAAAAGTTAAAATGTCTTGTTTCAAATTTGAGTTTTGTGTCTAGTCTCGATTGTGAGTCTTGTCTGTTGGGAAAGAACCATCATGTTTCTTTTGCTTCCCGAGTCAATAATCAGGCTTCAAGCCCTCTTAATAGGGTTGTGTCCAAGTTGGTTTTCGGTAATTTGTAACCTTTGTGGATGATTATTCAAGAATGACTTGGTTATATTTAATAGGAGATCATTCTGAACTATTTCATGTATTTTGTGCCTTTTGTTTTGAAATAAAACTCAATTTGGTTTGCCAGTTCAAATAACTTCAAAGTGATAATGCTGAAGAGTTTTCTGGTGCATAATTCACTACTTATATGACTCAGTTTGGTATTTTTCATCCAATGTTTTAAAATGTGAAGGTGTAAGGCGAGACGTTTTACCCTTAGCAAGGTGAGGCATAAGCCTTAAGGCGTTGAGGAGTAAGCATTTTGGGACTATATTTTTTTAAATAATTTATAAATAAAATAAATTTATAAATAGTATAAGAATGAGAAAAAAATTAGAATAATGGAGAAAAAAAAAAAACATAAATTTTAAAAATCATTTAGGCCAATTTTAGTTAACAAACTCAAACAATACATGTTAAAAAATATGCATGAGCCATAACATTACAAAAAGAAGAGAAAAAGCCAAATTAAAGCATCACAATGTCTCATCACCCAAGATTCTATGAATCTAAATCCAAATCAACAAAGTTCAAAGGGAACTATCAAGGTCTTCATCAAAGTCCTCTTCTTCATCAAACTCATCTATAGTAGGAGTTCTTCCATTTATAAATTCCCCCTCTCCCACTTCAACATCATCGTTTTCCTCCATTGTGACCAATGTTGGCCTGTTGCCTTTGTCTTAAGCGCCTAGATATTCAATAAAGCTATAGGTTAGGAGTAAGGGGAAATGGAGAATTATAAATTAGTAGATTCAAAAATGACTATTGATATGTATGTACTCAAGTTCTCACAATAATAACTAATCTTCCTTTTGCTAGGAACTATAGAATGTGAGCTACCAGATGCTTGTGTTGCTTGAGCATCATCTCCTTCAAAGCTACCACAAGCAAAGCTCTAATAGCATCATCTTCTAGGAGATTTTTATCATCAAACCAAGAAGTATCTTTTGGGAGGATAGGTTCTTCCTTCTCAGTGATCCACTCATTATCTGAAGCAACTTCCGCCACCAATATTGGATCATAATTTTGTCTTCTTCTTAGAGCTTTCTCCCTGAGTTTGGTGTTGTACTTCATGTAAACTAGAGCATTTAATCTCTTGAATCTATTCCTTTTTTTTGTATGAATCTACAATTAAGTTTAAGCCATTTAAATTTTTCGATATTTGAAGATATTTTCATATTTGAGTGAAATGATAATAACATGGCATTTGTAAGAGCTAAGAACTAAGATTTGCTCAAATGTGACTCCAATTCCTCTCACATCCACTGGCACTACATGTCAGGCTAAGAACACGAATAGCAAACTTCGTCAATTCTGGGGTCTTTGTCCCAAAACGCTTCCACCATTCAGTTACAAAAGGAAAACACATTTAAGTTCCAAGTTATAAGAAGAAACAAGGGTAAAGTACCACTAATTAACTAATATTTACTGAAGTATTATTTTTTCTTGGAATTTTCAACATTTTAGAGTCAATAGCCACTTGAGTCCCAAATTCCCTTCGCGCATTATCAAACAAATCCAATTGGATGTCAGTAGCTAGCCTCCCTTCATATCTCAACATTCTATCCATGCATTCAAACAGTCCTTTCTTCACTTCTTCACAATCAGAGAAGTTCTCCTTATGATGCAATTGGGGATTTAGATAATATCCCACAACATTTAAAGGGTGATGAAGTTGTGGAGTCCCTCTATAATCTATTTTTCTCCAAATGGGTCCATACTTCTTGGCATTTCTAGAAAAAATTGCAGCAATTTTTTTCCTTCACTGAATTCGCCAACTAATAGAGAAACCCCATGGCTGGTCTTTCCTCAGAATCAACTTCCTTTAGAACACACAAAAGAGGGACAACACTCTTGATAACATAAGCCACGTGAGGCCAAAAATGTTGGTCAAATAAAACTATTGAGCGAGTCCTTATACCTTCATGCATTTTTGCATATGTAGAAGTGGACCACATCTATGAAGAGAACATAGATTGAAGGCCTAACTTTTGTTTGTAAATTCTTTGAAGTGTCAAAAATACAGTAGCAAAGCGTGTCACTGCGGGGCGGATGATTTCTTTGTTGTTAGTGATATGCTTCCACATCATTGCAAGTACTTAGGAATGATTATAAATAAGTTTCACAACTTGCTTAGTCTTTAGGATTGTGGTTGCGTGGATCTTCAATTTTGCAATATCCTCCAACATGAACAATGTGCAGCACATGGAGTCCAATAGAGCTTCTCCCTCTTTTCTATAAGCTTCTTTCCACCATTTATCATGTTGTTCGCATTATCAGTTATCACTTGCGCAACATTCTCCTCACCAACTTCCTCAACCACCTCATCCATATACTTAAATATCAAATCACCATTTTTTATACTTACAGAAGCATCAACGGATTTTAAAAATCATGTACCAATAGGACTATTCACAAGGAAATTAACCAAGACCCTTGAACACCCATCAGTCCATCCATTAACCATGATAGAACATCCATGTTCCTTCCAAGCTTTTTTGTGCTCTTTCAACATGCCTTTGATGTCTTTCACTTAATCTTTAAGGATCCATATCCTCATCTCTTGCATAGATGGAGGCTCGAAACTTAGCCCGTAATTAGCAATACCATCCACCATAACACACCAATATACATCATCCATCAAACTAAAGGGTAGAGCATTGTTGAACACACAATGACCAACTTTCCCACGTGCTTCATTTCTTTCTTCCTTCTTCCATTTTGAGTTTAGAGTGGCTTGTTAGTGAAGATGAAAACTTATCCATTGGACCTCTAGCCTTAGGATTAAGGTTAGTCCCCTATTCTGTTGCTGAAGATCTCCAACTGATGGAGGAGTAGCACTTTGAGTCCCTCCTCTTGGATCCATCCCAATTTCTTCAAGAAGATAATTTCTTTTACACTTCTTTTCTTGGAATTTTTCAAGAGCGATTTTGCACTCATCTATCACGTTTTGAGGAGCTTTTGGGCAAGGTTTCATTCCCTTCCTTGTACCTACCAAAAGATGTTTAAATCTTGTGACAGTCCCATTGCAAGTTTGATCACAAAATTTGCATCTAAATTATTTTTCTCCATCAACTTCTTTTATGTATTTCCAAACAAAATCTTATTTCTACCCCCTTGACTCACCTTCAGACATGTTTTTGTTTTTTGAACAGGAGCAATCAGCAGCTGCAGCCGGAAATTAAAACTGAAAATTGAAAAATGAAAGGTGAAAACTGAAACAAATCAAAAGCAGTTGCAGCTTACCTTGAGTTTTAAGACACTGGCAGAGAGTCTCGTGGGAGTTAGCTACGAACAACACTAGAGAGAGAGAGAGAGAGAGAGAGAGAGAGAGTTGAATACTCGAATTAGTTTGAGGAGAGACCTCATACTGAGAAGAGATCTCGAAACAGAAAGGCTTTAGGGGGTCGTGGAGAGAGACTAGAGGCTGTAGAGGGTCGTTGGAGAGAGACTAGAGGTGCGAATGGGTCCTTGGAGAGAGATAAGACGTCAGAAGGGGTCATCGGAGGTAGATGAGAGGTTGGAAGGAATCGTCAGCTCATCGGAGTGAGAGGAGAAGTTGGAGGAATCTTCGCAGCCAGATGCAAGCTTGGAAAGAGATGAGAGCTCGGAAGGGGTTGTTGGAGAGAGACGATACATTGAAAGGAGTTGTCGACTCATCGGAGAGAGATGAGAAGCTAAAGGAGTCGTTGAAGAGAGACGGAAGCTTGGTAGAAAGAAACTTCATCAAGAGATGGGGGTTTTGACGCTTGTCAAAGCCCTATTAGGCTGTTTACTTGTTATATATATATATATATATATTAAATCAGGTTGCTCCCAAAATGCATAAGCCTTCCCCTTTGAGGCGTAAAAGGCGCGCCTTTTGTCCTGAGGCGTATGCCTTATCCCTTGAGGCATACACATTATGCCTTAGGGCGTTTTATGCACAAAATGCCTCAAGGTGCGCCTCACGAATGCCTTTTAAAACATTGTGTTCATCAATCATCGTGTGCCCACACTCCTTAAAAAAATGGTGTTGCAGAGCGGAAAAATAGACATCTTCTTGAAATCACTTGCACCTTAATTTATCAAATGCATGTACCTAAAATGTTTTGAAGTGATTCTGTACTTACAACTTGTTATTTAATTAACAGAATGCCATCCTTTGTTCTTAGTGGTAAAGTTCTCTACTCCATTCTCTTTCCTAATTCACCTTTATTTTTTATTTTCCTTTTCTTATATTTGGGTGTGTATCCTTTGTTCATCAACTAACTCTTAGGATGGATAATAAGTTGAATCCTTGTTCTATAAAATGTGTTTTTTTATTGGGCTATTCATATACTCAAAAGGGATATTGTTGTTATAGTCTTATGTTGCATTGCTTCTTTATTTTTGTCGATGTTACCTTATTTGAGTCTACACCTTACTATACCCCGTCACTGACCGCTTCTAAGCTCAATGAGTCTCTTCCTTTGCCTAATCTTCCAAATTTTCCCTTACTAGCGTTGCCCAACCAACCATTTGAGTCTCCATGTAGTTTGAGTCCTCCTCATTGTCTTGATCATCCTAATTTGCAGGCTTATTCACGACAGCTGCTCTACTACCATGCCTTTGGTTTCCTTGTCTGACGATCATACTTTCCATTAAGTTGATCCTCCTATTGCTATCCAAATAGGTAAATGCACATGTACTCAACACCCCATGTCCAACTATTTTTCTTATGACTCCTTACCACCCTCCTATTATTGTTTTGTTACTGCTCTATCATCTACTACTCTTCCTAAATTTGTTTTAGAAGCCTTGGCCCATTTTGGGTGAAGGGATGCTATGGTTGAAGAGATGAACACTTGAGATGAAAATGGTACTTGGGGCTTGGTTCCTCTTCCTCCTAACAAGTTTGTGGTTCGTTGTCGCTGGGCTTACACTGTGAAAGTCAACCCTGATGGTTCTGTGTCTCGTCTAAAGGCTCGTCGTGTTGTTAGGGGATAAGGTTTATGGTTTGGATTATTCTTGATACTTTTTTTTCGGTTGCCAAACTTACATTAGTACATCTATTTATCTCCTTGGCTTCTACTTGTCACCACCTCTACATCAACTAGATGTGAAAAATGCCTTCTTGCATGGTCACCTTGAAGAGGAGGTTTATATGGAGCAACCACATGGGTTTTTTGTTCAAGGGGAGTCAGACTTAGTGTGTTGGCTCAAGAAGACTTTATGCGGTTTAAAATAGTCTCTCAGAGCATGGTTTGGTCATTTCATTGCTGTAGTACTTGAGTTTGGTCTTCGATGATGTGCTGTGGATCATTGCGTGTTTTATCGTCATACTTCATCGGGTATGATCCTTGTTGTTTATGTGGATGATATTGTTATTACTAGAGATGATGATAAAGGTATTCAGTGTCTTGAACTTTTTCTATAGACTAAGTTTTAGACCAAAGATTTGGGATTGCTGAAATACTTCTTGAGTATGAAAGTATCTAGATCTTGTATCGGAATTGTTGTGTCACAGAATATGTTCTTTATCCGTTGGATAAAACTGGCTTGTTGGGATCTAAACCGGTTGATACACTCATGGATCCTAACAGCAATACCGGATACTTGTTGGAAGTTAAATTATTTCATAGTTGCTTGGCTAGATATATCTTTTGCAACAAGTGTTGTGAGTCAATTTCTAGATTCTCCGAGGACAAGTGATTGGGATGCAGTAATTCGCATCTTGAGATATCTCAAAGGTGCACTTGAAAGAGGTCTTTCAAGGGTCATAGTTAGGTCCATGGATATACAAATGTAGATTGGATTGGATGACCTTCTGATCGAAGATCCACCACTGGGTACTGTATTTTGGTAGGTGGTAATTTAGTTTCTTGGAAGAGTAAGTAACAAACTGTGGTGGTAAGGTCAAATGCTGAATCAAAATATAGAGCTATGGCTCACACTGCTTGTGAACTTGTCTGGTTGAAGAACATGTTGGAAGAATATGGTTTTTCATATTCTTAGCCTATGAAGATGATTTGTGATAATCAAGTTGCTCTTCGTATTGTCTCTAACTCGGTCTTTCATGAGCTGACGAAGCACATTGAAGTTGATTGCCACTTTGTTCGAGAGAAACTTATGCAGAAGTTCATTACAACTACTTATGTGAAGTCGAACAATGCAGCTTGCTGATTTGTTTACCAAAATGTTGGGAGGTTCTTGTGTTAAATTCATTTGTAATAAGTTAGGAGCATATGACATTTATGCTCCAGCTTAATGGGGAGTGTTAGTGGTTATATATGTCTTTTAGTATTATTATTATTGAGTGTGTTAGTATATTAATTAGTGAGAGTTAGTAAGGGTATTATTGTCATTAGAATGTATTTAATTTGTATTATAAATCGAGGGAGAGACCTATCTTCAAGTTAGGTCATTCATTTTAACCAAATCTTAATAGTTACATAGCAAGAAGCGGGTGTAATGGTCGTAAGTTTTTTCCAACCTCTCACAACCTTGTGTATATTCGTAAATATGCTTTAAGCTTTTAACTCTTCTTTAAAGTGTATTTTGGATCCTTTAGTAAGGGAACAAATTTTGCATTTGCTTTAAAACACTATTGGCAGAAAAATTATAAATATATGTTTTCGCTTTTTCATTAATCACATGTCTAATGAATTAATTAATAAACAAAATTCATTATACACTCCTCTAATCTATTAGGCATGTAAGACATACAAATAATAAAATGAATTAAACAAATTTTTTATTATTATTTTATTTGTTAAAGGAATAAAAATCTAATATATTTAGACTAACAAATTATATTGTGTGACCATAACCTTGGCTTTAACACTATAATATATATTCGTAAAATTTATCATTAAGTAAATAATGTACTAACAACTTGATCAAGGTAAAATTAGGAAAGAAAATATGGTTGGAGTTGAAAAAGATAGAAAAGAAAAATTAGTTATTATCAAAATAAATATTTTTGCAAAATAGTGCCTATATCAAATTGTTAGTTAATGCATCTCTTGTCAATATTAAAAAAATATTATCATCCTCATTATATTCGCCCCCTTCACATAGCTTATGGAGAATAATTCATGCAAGGGGAAAAAATAAAAATGTGAAGAAAAAGTAAAAAATAGAAGATATATTTGCCATAATAGTCTTGTAGTAGCTGCGTAATAGCTGCTACTCATGTAATGGTAGCGGATCGTAACGACCGTTATGGATGTCATTTTTCTTCCCATCGATTTAATGGGCTCTAACGGTATCAGGACCCAAAAAAACCGTTAATGTAATGACGTTACATTATGTGTTGCGACTGCTATTTAAAACCATATTCTGCACACTTAACAAGGTGACTGTGTGCAAGAACTATCCCATTCCAGTAATTGCTGATTTGTTTGATTAGCTAAGTTATACCAAGTACTTCACCAAACTTGACTTGCGGTTAGGCTACTATCAAGTGAGGATGACAAATGGTGATGAGCTGAAGTCTACTTGCATGTTGGTGATGCTTTTTGGGTTTGTCGTATGTGCTAGCTACATCACTAATGAATCAGATATTTGATGATTACCTTAAATAAATTTGTCATGGTATTCCTGAATGGCATTATTGCATACAACTCCACTTTAGAGAAACATGAAGAGCATTTAGGTTTTTAACTAAGGAGAATAACCTTTATATGAAAAAAGAGAAATGCTTTTTCCCTCAGAATAGCATCAAATTCCTTGGTCATGTGATCGATCAAGGTCATATCTAGATGAATTTGGAGAAGGCAAGATCTATTCGAAGTTGGAAGATCCCAATGATAGTGATAGAGTTGCATTCCTTTCTTCGACTCACCAACTATAATAACAAGTTTGTGGAGGGGAACTCAAGGAGAATTGCCCTATTGACAAAATTGTTGAAGAAAAGTCATAGGTGGAACTAAACAGAGAAGTGCCAAGGAGCCTTTGACAGCTTGAAGGAAGCCATGATCTGAGATTCAGTATTTGCTCTTTTGAAGATCATTAAACCGTCAAGGTATAAATAGATGCATTAGAATAAGCCCTTGGTGGAGTCTTGTTATAGGATGACATTCTATTACATATGAAAGCCATAAGCTTATAGCAAGAGTACATAGCTCAAAAGGAGATGTTAGTAGTTTGCATGTGGTGGCATTACCTAATTTAGTTGAAATTTGTTGTGAAAACAAATAATTTGGCTATTAGTCACTTCTTCACACAACCTAATTAATCACCTAAGTAGGCCTGTTGGCAAGAATTCCTGGCAAAGTTTGATGTCTTATTTGAGTACAATGCGAGGTGAATGAACTAAGTTGTAGATGCACTGAGCAGGAAGACCAAGCTTGTCGCCTTACACATGGTAACATACTTGACAGTGAATATGGTTACCACAAGAATGCATAGTGCGTTAAGGAGAACCTTGCCAAAGATCCAGTTGCCCAAAACCTTATGAAGCTGGTGGAAAAGGACAACGTGCATCAATTCTGATTAGATTATGGATTGCTCATCACACATGATAATTGGCTCTTTGTGCCTTGAGTTGGTGATCTGAGGAAAACACTATTGAAAACCTGTCATGACACCATGTTGGCAAGCCATCCAGGATGGACACTTTGGCATTTTTGAAGTAGAGGTACCTGAACTTGTTTCTTTAGCCAACAAGACAAAGTGGAATGGAAGAAGATTATAGGATGATTGGAGACTTTACAACCAACAAGATCGTGGGAGAGTGCCTCACTTGATCTCATCACTAGCCTGCCTAGAGTTGGAGTTGGAGATCTATATTCATGGTTATAGATAGATTTTCGAAGTATGGTATTTCCATACTAGTACCGAAGTACTGTTTGGCATAGGAGCCATGTCAATTGTTTTTTAAACATGCTGTGAAATATTGGGGTATTCCCTAAGACATTGTTAGTGATTGAGACTCAAGATTCACAAGCAACTTTTGGACAAAACATTTCAAAATCTTTAGTTTATAGCTAGACATCTCTTCGAGCTATCACTTGCAAATAGATGGCCAGACGGAGAGATTCAATGAGCTACTTGAGGAGTACTTGCACCATTTCATCACTGTTGACTAGAAGAATTGAGTGCAACTACTTGACCTGACTCAATTCTGTTTCAATACTCAAAAGAGTTCAACAAAGCACAAGAGTCTTTTTGAGCTTATATCAGGCCAACAACAACTATTACCTCACATAGTGGATGAGCAGAATAGAGGAAGAGTTCGAAAGCATACATCTTCACCAAAGAATGGAGATAGAATGCAAAGAGTGCCCAAGCTTACTTGGAGAAAGCTTCCAAATGGATGAAGAAGAGGGAAGATTAGAGGAGAAGGCTGTTGCACTCCCCATCTTGACTAAAGTCGGGAAGGCCTTTTACAAAGTTGATATTTTGGCTTGGATGAAGGTGCATCTTGTTAACGCCAGTTGCCTCTAGCCCCTGATGCCAACACTGAAGATCCAAGTAGAAGTTAGTTAACTAGAGCACCATAGCAAAAGAGAAGTTGAATTCATCCTTTCAAACAAAGAGTTCACATCATCAAGGAAGAAGTGATACAAGTTCTTAGTGAAATATAAAAACCTTGGATACGGGGAAATTAGTTGACCTTGCAAGTTAGCGGAAGACTTGAAACCATTTGTGGATAAAGTTGAAGAGTACTTAGCGTAAAGTATATGAGAACATTGACTGCATAAGTGGGGGAGAACGTCATGAGCCAAGCTTGTTGAGGGCATTATGCTTGCCTATAACCACTTGCCCTGTGTATAGGAGATGGGTAATCATAATGTAAAGAGTAGTATTGATTTTATTCATTATATTTATGCCTTAGTATAAAGTGGGAGTATGACTCCTCGGTCAATTTGATGTTTTTTTAGTGTCAAGAATTAGAATAGCATATAAAACTCTTTTTAGTGGAGGTGTGCGTTCAACAATCACTGTAAAATTAGAATAGCATATAAAACTCTTTTTAGTGGAGGGCGTGTGTTCAACAATCACTGTAAAATTCACTAACATTTATTAATGTGTTTAGCTTACTTGCTTCCCTTGCTAAACACATGTTGCCTATGGAGGTGGTATTAATGAATTATGTTACTTCAATATCGAGTGATTGTCATTTGCTTACATGAGTTGCTTTGTCTTTCTGCTTTACATTTGACTATTGTGAATGTATTCCTATGGTACACTACAGTATACTTTGGCTGAGTAGTTAAGCAAATGTGTCTTAGCTAGTGCCACATGGCTCTTCACAAGGTGTGAAATGTTCAGCCCATGACACTAAAGGAGGTAGTCAAATTGCATGGTTTGCTGGCTTCCATGGAGTCTAGGAGGGGTACCAAGTTCTCTAATTGCTTTTGGAAGGCGCTTTGGAGAATGTTGAGATTTACTTGCTACTTTCTCTTTCTTGCCACCCCCAAACTTATGGTTGGACTGAGGTTGTGAATTGTATTCTAGGTGATCTACGTAGGTGTGTGGTAGGAGAAAAACAGGGAAATTGGGCTTAGTGCTACGCACTGTTGAGTTTGATTATAATAATCCTGCGAATAGGTCCATGGGTAAGAGTTACTTTGCATGGGTATTTGGTTACAAATACGAACATCCATTGATCTTGTTCTTCCATGAGATGCTTGTATTTTGTAGCCTGCTGCGTCCTTTGTTAGTCACATCCTTGAATTGTATGCTGAGGTTAGGTGAAAACTTGCCATGAGTAATATGGCTTTCAAACTTGTTGCAGATGTGTATCAGTATGAATAGAGAATTTATTGTGATGATAATGTTATGGTTCGCATTAGACTTGAATGCTACCCTATAAATTCCTTTAAAAAAGCTCCACGCTCATGCCTGTTGGATCTGTCTCTAGAATGAGATAGCTTCTTGTGGAAATAATTCTCATTAATCGTAACATAGGTATAGGTATGTATAAATAGATGTACAACAGAAGAATAGAAGGAAAGAAGCGAGAAGGAAAGAACTAAAGATGCTAACTTCTAAGGAAACTAAATATTCTAGGATATTCACACATTTACAGGCCAAGATTCTCTTAGAAAAATAGGAAAGTTGACTAAATAGATTTGAAACTTTCCAACACTCCCCTTTCAAGCTGGCTTGAAGATATCTTCCATGGCCAACTTGCTAATGAAGTTTTCAAACGGTTTCTTCGGCAGTCTCTTTGTCAGTATGTCTGCTACTTGCTTAGTTGTCGAGATATATGGCAGACAGATTACTCCCTCATCTATTTTCTCCTTGATAAAATGCTTGTCTACCTCCACATGTGTAGTTCTATCATGAAGAACTGGATTGTGAGCAATAGCTATTGTTGGAGTTGGTGCATTCCCAAGAGGGGGGGTGAATTGGGTATTTAAAAATTTATGCCTAGGTTAAACCAGATGACAACAGTATTTCACAACCTATGGACTTTCTATGTAATCCCAATCACATTGATAATTAACTGAGCAAATATTTAAACAATTAATGCAATCTTAGTATTTCCTAAGCATTCACTGAAAATAAAATATAAACAGATAAATATGGAAAATTAAATAGTGCAGGGAAAGAGAATGACATAGGATATGTTATCGGGGTTTGGCCAACTGTGCCTACGTCCTCGCCTCGGCTCGCAAGCCCGAGGATTACCACTAATGCTCACTTAATGGGTAGAGTGACACCGTTTACAACACTAGGTCAAATTTCTAGGGCTGACCTCAACCTTTGTAACTAATCCTTAACGGGCTAGATTAACGCCCCCTTAGGCCATGCCTGGAGTTCAACAAATGATAATGATTTTTGCGTACAATTCAAATGCTTCTACACAAGTAGATATGTACCACTATGCAAGATACAACCAATGCACTCACAGATGATAAGAAGTTAATGCTCAAGTGAGATTACGTTAACCAATGTGTTAACTCTCAACAATATGCGCATCAATATGTGTATGTGAGAGTGAGACCTTTGATATCAAGATAATGTATTTGCAATATTAATATTCAAAGCATCTCCATTACCCTAAGCAAACATCCCAAAAATATATGTCAAATATCAAGCTCAATGGATATTAGGATTTAAGCTTGCTAAATATGATTTTATCAAAACACATAACAAGCTTATGAAACTTGCAATAAGGATGCTAGTTCTTAAGCCAATGAAGAGTTTTTCCCGATCTAATATTTATAAGTAAAACACCATGGGAAAAACTTTAAGCTACTCTCCAAAATCAACAATCAACAAATGCAAGTATGGGAGAGTTGTTAGCTTGCTAAGAGAATAAATAAATACCCACAAAAATAATCTCTCTCAAAGATATGTGATTAAATGAGTATGAGAAAGAGATTTTGCAATATGCTTTGTAAAAAATGGGAGTATGAAAGATTTAGCGCAATAAATTTTTGAAGAAAAAAATTGCTAATCTATATGCTAATCACTAGCTAATTATAACAAATGAGGGGGTATATATAGAGTTGGGCAAAAATGTAACCGATGGGGACACGTTGGGTATTTTTGAAAATGTCTAATCATGTTTAATGAAAAATAACCCTGATTTACTGCGGTTAAAATTTGTCAACCTGAGAAGTTTCGGTCAACCATATTTAAGCTTCGGTCGACCATATTATTGAATTCGGTCGACTGTGGCCATTTTGAATTGGAGATTTGGTCGACCGTGTCAAGGCAATTTTGAACTGTTCGAGGTTCGGTCGACTATGGCCAATTTGAACTTTGAGTTCGGTCGACCAAGTAGTTGGGAGTCTACCACGTGTCAGTTCGGTCGACCGTGTGAGGCACATTCATTTCAGGACGGTCGACCGCGAAGTCAACATGTTGACCCTGGTAAGTTCGGTCGACCAAAGCTTCTGTAAAACTTTTGGTTCGGTCGACCGACATCGCTTAAAATGTGCATTTAAGTCCTATTTTGGTCTCAGTGTTTCATCAACCTAGAGTAATTAAGCATAAGACATTTTAGGCTATATGCGTGATGAATCTATGGTCATTCTAAGGCCTCTTGAGCATATACCCTATCATGCATGACATGCAAATATTACAAACCATTATTACAGACCAAGAAACTAAATGCAATTACAATAAAAACAAATGTCTTCAGTCTTCCTTGCTCTTCACTTTATGGAGTAAGCTAGGTATATGTGTATTATCCGTTTTGACCTCTATTCTCCCTATCCCTTATGAGTGATCTCAATTATGGACCTATTCACAAGCTAAATACACACATAAGTTCACTGTGTTTCGTCAACATCAAAACAGAGATCGGACTTAAAAAGTCAACAATCTCCCACTTTTTGATGATGACTAACGCCCATGAGCAGAATGGGTCTAGCCTGAAAAGGCTCCCCCTAAGAATATGCGTATTGTAAAAAGTAAACAATGATCAAGTTCAGGCATATTTTGAAAGAAAAAAAAAAAAATAGAACATTTCAAGATCATTTGCATTTAGTTTAGGTAGCGAGATACAAGTACTCATGCATTTTGCTCGATAAAACTTCTCCCCCTTTTGGCATCAGCAAAAGGGTAGGCAAGAAGAATATGTGAGGACTTTAAAAGAAGTCCTAGCTCGAGAATGACAGACCCCTTTTATAAAAATATTCTTTTTGCTTAAATGAGTTCTTCCCCTTTAAAACACTCCCCCTTTTTGATTTACTATTTTGAATATATCACTCCCCCTTTAATTTTAAAAGATTGGGTATAGCAATTTGGCACCCAAGCAAGAAACAAAGAGTATATTTAATGTTCAACCATTTCTTGCAAGATACAACTGTAAATATATAAATATCTATATGTATATATATTTGTATATGAATATATATCCCCCTTGTGATATCATCAAGAAGTACTGGGGGTAGTGCTTGCTGAAGTAAAAACTTTAAAGAATATGCAAGCACAATTTTTCTGGTATCTCATTTAGGCGCACACAAAATATGACCAGAAAAGTATAACTACAATGATCCTAAAGATTTAACAATCACATGCAAGATCATATGACAAAAACAAAGTTTGTGGCAAGTATTATATTTCCTACTTAAGGTGTTCAATAAAAACGCAACAATCAAGTGCATGCCACACTACGTTTCAATGCACATGTAAGGTGTTCAATAAAAACACAACAATCAAGTGCATGCCACAATACGTTTCAATGCACATCAAAGCTTAAGAATATTGGTGAGCGCAAACATTATAAAAAATTTTATTTCGAGAGCTCCCCCTATCAATTTGAGATCTAGCTTAGATGAAGTAAATTTGCTTATACTAAACAAGATTAATCTCATGAAGCACACTAAGTAGTATAAGCAACTATCTTTGCTCCCCTAAATATCTGATGATTATGTAAGGATGAAATTTGATATTTATTTTGTTTTCACTCATTATTTCAAAGAGATTTTATCATTATCATCTTTATATTTTGGGAAAATGTTTGTTGAAATTTCGGTAGCATGTCGTCTGTAAAATGGATATTTCCCATACTTGCAAGTCATAAAAATCATACAAGTAAGCGCTAGTATTACACATCACTGCATCAGCCATGCAGGTGGCATTCCAGATATAAATAGTAAAACATAAACAACAGTGATAATTGAAGCATGATCAGGTACTATAATCATCAACAGTAACTATCAGTAATTACCTAATCATCAGATGTGCAAAATAGATAGTGGGTGAAAGTGCAGTGCAATCGAAGAAAAGAAAAATGTATGATGTTTAGTTATACAAACCAAGATAAAAAGTAGGCAAATAAAGAGATACTAAAAGCAAATATCTTCATGATGCTCTCTTTAGGCCTCTGCGCCACCCCCATCATCAGAAAAGTCTCCCCCATCTTTGGTAATGTCCATCTGCTCTTCCTCTCCATCCTCGTGCAACTCATGAATATGATCATTTAGCTCATTGAAATTCACAGCCATGAGCCTCTCTAGCCCCCTGTACCTGTCCTCTGAAGTGATAAAAAATTCCCTGAACTCATTCTGAAGAGCTGTGTACTGTGCACTAGATGACGCAGCCAGCTCCCTGATGTCTGTTTGTATGGACTGTGTGATCTGGAACTGGGAATCCCTATACTCAGCGAAGAAACTGGTGAGTCCTGTGATGGCTGCCATCAAATCTGCATTTTACGGCTGTTCCGGTTGTGGTGGCAGCTCCTATGGAACTTCTTGCTGATCTTCTTTTCTCCTACCAGCTGTAGGCATCCACATATTACTGACCAGCTCATATCCCATGAGCCTCAAGGTGACTGAGGATAACATATCTGCATTCCTCCTCCTCTTAAGCAGAGCATAGTTCGATCGAGTAACTTCAATCCTCCTAAACAGTAAGTTCAGTATTCCCTTATATGGCATGATAATCCTACGCCTAGCAGTCTTAGCAAGCATCCATTTCATCATCAAGCTTGGCAGGTCTAGTTTCTTTCTAGTAAATAGGCACCACATGACAATGCAATCTAATTAGGAAACATGCACTCTGGACCTTGCCTTGGGCAGAATATTATAGGTGATCAAATGGTGAACTACTTTGGCCTCTAAACTGAAGGATCTATAGTCTGAAGGGTGATTGGGGTTTACATCAGTGACGGTCATAACAAGGTTTGCAAATGTTTCAATGGAAAACTCTTGTTCATTTATCTAGGAGGATACTGCATTTGGACATTCAAAATCCCCCTGCCTAATTTTGAAGGTATCAGACAGGTACTCATCATCAAATCTGACGTCAGTATCTAAGACCCTAGAGAAGCACCCATCCTCATCATTGCCCAAATTGGCATAAAATAGTCTGACAAAAGTGGAATAGTGCCCTCTGGACTTGGTAGGACATGAACGCGTCCCAACCCTGATGTCTGAACATGTCTAACACATTCCTAAAGTGATTTTCCATAAAGCTGAGATCAATGACCTTACCTAAGATGATTTCTTTGGGCCGGAACTCCCTTACATATCTCATCCTTGCCCGCTCTGAAATGAACTGGCTGTGTTGTGTAACCCCGACTTCCTGAACATCAACTTGCTCATTTGCCCTAGCCATGGTGGAATATTGAAGGCCTTTAGTAGGTAGGAAGGAAGGTTTATGAGGAGACTGAAAAACAGAGGAAAACAGAGGAAGGCTTGAGTTTTTGGACGTGAAAATGAATTTCTCAGTGTGGGGATATATATAAACTCGCGAGGTTCGGTCGATCCAATGAGGATTCGGTCAACCGAAACGTTAAAATTCCTATGTAAATTGAGTCAGGACGGTCGACCGTCGTAGGGAATGGTCGATCGAAACTGTATGTGGTGTTTCAGTTTCCAAGGTTCGGTCGACCGAGTGATTTTGTTCTTGAAGTGGATGGTCGACCGAGTGACATTCGGTTTCAAGTACGATCGGCTATCAGTAGACCAAAGTGGGTTCGGTCGACCGAAGATCTCAAGCATAAACAAGATGGTCAGCCAAATTGGTCAAAGTCAATGGTACGGTCGATTGTACTCATCTGAGCATACACATATTCGACCGAACTCAGTTAGTACTGCAATTTCGACCAGATTTTGACTTATTTCTTGCTTTACAAAAATAACTTATGACTTTTCAAGCAAGGTGGGATCTATTGGAATAATTTCTAAGCCAAATCACTTCCCAAGCCTTCTAGTCACCACTAATCCTAATTCCAAGACCTAGGATGAATTTAAGAACATTTATGCAATTCCTATAGAGATTCGATTATCCTTTGGTCCTATGGGATTCGCCATCATGACAACCCATATCATCTTCCTATCTAAGCCTCGACCACTTCTAAGTAAACAAGCAAACCACACGTGCCTTTTCATTTTACTAAATAAGCAAGCTTCATATGCATGTGAGGGAGTTTGCTTATTTGTTCTATTTTCTCTATATGAGGCATGAAAAATTTTAAGACTGTGGGCTTTAAAATATGGACCCATATTGAAGAGATTCTTTCTTTTAGCTCTTAAGGGTGTTATGCTAGAGTGATCATCCATTACTTCTTTCAAGCAGATAATTTTCAAGATTTTCTTAATCTTTTTCTTTTCAAGAGTGGCATAATATTCTTTCAGTTGATTTGCCACTTTCTTATTTTCATTTTTCAAAATTGTTTTTTGTTTAGACATTTGAACTAGAAGCTTATGCATTTTAGATAACGTACGTTCTAGTTCTTTGCTAAAGGGCATGCCATTATCATTAGACTCATTGCATGATTCAGTGCAAGATTCATTTCTATAGCAATCATATGAATCAATGCATGCTTTGTCAACAGATTTATCACATGGAATATCAGTCATACGATATATAGCAATATTTTTCACCAGAAACATCACATGCACCATTATCAGTATTTTCAACAGATGATTCAGCATATGGCACATCACAACATTCAGCATGAGAATCATCAATAGTGGCAGAGATAGAATCCTATACCTCTACTTCTGTTAATGCAATTACCCCATGATTTACCACATTCTGATTATTTGAGCGTGACACTTCTGGAATGGTGGTCTCCTTTTCTTGGGTCTCTCCATATCTCTTTTCTAGCTCAACCCAGATCTCTCTTGCATTTGTACATGCCATAAACTCAAGCAAAATATTAGAATTTAAAGCGCAATACAATAAATCCATGGCATGTGAGTTTGCATGCATTAAATTACTATCATTTTCTACTGTCATAGAAATTCCTCTATCAATCACCTGCCAGGCCTTCCAGTTCATTGATTTTATAAAGATGCTCATTCGAATTTTCCAGTGAGTGTAGTTAACATCACAAAACAATGGAGGACTAGTAAGTGATTGTCCCTCTTTGAATGGGGATACACTAAATTGAGCCATTGCGATATTTTGTAAAAACGTTTAAGTCTAGTGCAACAAGACTCTGATACCAATTGTTGGAATTAGTGTATTCCCAAGAAGTGGGGTGAATTGGGTTTTTAAAAATTTATGCCTTGGTTAAACCAGATGACAACAATATTTCACAACCTATGAACTTTCTATGCAATCCGAATCACACTGATAATTAATTGAGCAAATATTTAAACAATTAAGACAATCTCAGTATTTCCTAAGCATTCATAGAAAATAAAATATAAATAGATAAATATGAAAATTAAATAATGCAGGGAAAGAGAATGACACAGGATATGTTATCGGGATTCGGCCAACTGTGTCTACGTCCCCGCCTCAGCTCGCAAACTCGAGGATTACCCCTAATGCTCACTTAACGGGTGGAGCGGCACCGTTTACAACACTAGGTCAAATTTCCAAGGCTGATCTCAACCTTTACAATTAATTCTCAACGGGCTAGATTAACGCCCCCTCAAGTCACGCTTAGAATACAACAGATGATAATGATTTTTGCGTACAATTCAAATGCTTTTACGCAAACAGATATGTACCACTATGCACGATACAACCAATGCACTCACAGATGATAAGGAGTTAATGCTCAAGTGAGATTACGTTAACCAATGTGTTAACTTTTAACAATATGCGTGTCAATATGTGTATGTGAGAGTGAGACCTTTGATATCATGATAATGTATTTGCAATATGAATATTCAAAGCATCTTCATTACCCTAAGCAAACATCCCAAAAATATATTTCAAATATCAAGCACAATGGATATTTGGATTTAAGCTTGCTAAATATGATTTTATCAAAACATAAAGTAAGCTTATGAAACTTGCAATAAGGATGCAAGTTCTTAAGCCAATGAAGAGTTTTTCCCAATCGAATATTTATAAGTAAAATACCATGGGAAAAAAATTTAAGCTACTCTAGAAAATCAACAATCAACAAATGCAAGTATGGGAGAGTTGTTAGCTTGCAAAGAGAATAAATAAATACCCACAAAAATAATTTCTCTCAAAGATATGTGATTAAATGAGTATGAGAAAGAGATTTTGCAATATGCTTTGTAAAAAATAGGAGTATGAAAGATTTAGCACAATAAATTTTCAGAGAAAAAATTTGCTAATCTATATGCTAATCACTAGCTAATTATAGCAAATGAGGGGGTATATATAGAGTTGGGCAAAAATATAACAGTTGGGGACACATTGGGTATTTTTGAAAATGTTTAATGAGAAATAACCCTGATTTACTGTGGTAAAAATTTGCCAACTCGAGAGGTTTTGATCGACCATATTTAAGCTTCGGTCGACCATATTATTGAATTTGGTCGACCATATTATTGAATTCGGTCAACCGTGGCCATTTTGAACTGGAGATTTGATCGACCATGTCAAGGCGATTTTGAACCGTTCGAGGTTTGGTCGACCATGGCCAATTTGAACTTTGAGTTCGTTCGACCAAGTAGTTGGGAGTCTGCCACGTGTTAGTTCAGTCAACCGTGTGAGGCACGTTCAATTCAGGACGGTCGACCGAGAAGTCAACATGTTGACCCTGGTAAGTTCGGTCAACCGAAGCTTTTATAAAGCTTTTGGTTCGGTCGATCGAGACCACTTAAAATGTGCATTTAAGTCCTATTTTGGTCTCAATGTTTCATCAAGCTAGAGTAATTAAGTATAAGGCATTTTAGGCTATTTGGGTGATGATTCCTATGGTCATTCTAAGCCCTCTTGAGCATATACCCTGTCATGCATGAGATGCAAATATTACAGACCATTATTACAGACCCAGAAACTAAATGCAATTACAATAAAAACAAATGTCTTCAGTCTTCCTTGCTCTTCACTTTATGGAGTAAGCCAGGTATATGTGTATTATCCGTCTTGGCCTCTATTCTCCCTATCCCTTATGTGTGATCACAATTATGGACCTGTTCACAAGCTAAATACACACATAAGTTCACTGTGTTTCGTCAACATCAAAACAGAGATTGGACTCAAAAAGTCCACAACTATTGCAGCTTTGTTGTCACAATACAGTTTCATTGGTAGCGAATTAGTAATTTTTAATTCTTCCAGCAACCTTTTGAACCATAGTGCTTCACAAATTCCATGAGCAACAACCCTAAATTTTGCCTCTGCACTACTCCTTGCCCCCACATTTTGTTTCTTGCTGCGCCATGTTCCTAAGTTTCCTCCAATAAAGGTGCAATAGCCAGAAGTTGATCTTCTATCAATGATACTTCCAGCCCAATCTGCATCAGTGTATACTTCAACCTGTAAGTTCCCATGTCCTCCAAATAATAAACCTTTACCTAGAGTCCCTTTTAGGTACCTTAGAATCCTGTACACAGCATCAAAATGCCCAGGGCCTGGTGAGTGCATAAATTGACTTATCAAGCTTGTTGCAAAGGCTATGTCAGGATGTGTATGAGAGAGATAAATGAGTTTCCCTACCAATCTTTGGTATTGCTCTCTGTCAATCACTTCTTCAGCCTTAGCTAGTTGGAGTTTTATGTTCGGCTCTATAGGTGTTTTTGCTCCAAGTAAATCAAGCACATACTTGTTTTGGGAAACAAAAATTCCTTTCTTTGACCTTGCAAATTCCATACCAAGAAAATACTTCAAGTTGCCTAAGTCTTTGACCTCAAATTCTTGAGCAAGGATCTTCTTTAATCTCTCTAGCTCATTGCTATCATCACCTGTCAGAATTATATCATCTACATTGACAATAAGGATAGCCATTTTACCTTCACTCGTGTTTCTATAGAACATAGTATGATCGGCTTGACCTTGGCTGTAGTCATGACTCTTTACTACCTTCCCAAAGCGTTCAAACCAAGCTCTAGGAGATTGTTTGAGTCCATACAATGATTTCCTTAATCTGCACACCTTGCCTTTGCCACCTTTCCCTTCAAATCTTGGCGGTAGATCCATAAAGACTTCCTCCTCTAAGTCTCCATTTAAGAAGGCATTCTTCACATGTAGTTGATATAAGGGCCAGTTTGAGTGAGCTGCTAGAGAGAGCAACACACAAATTGAGTTCGTCTTGGCTACATGAGCAAATGTTTCCTGGTAATCAGTTCCATATGTTTGAGTGAACCCCTTCGCCACAAGTCTTGCTTTGTACCTTTCTATACTTTCATCAACCCTGAATTTTACTGTAAATACCCATTTACAGCCAACAGTCTTCTTCCCCTCTGGTAGGTCACCAATTTCCCAAGTGCCATTAGCAATTAGTGCATCCATCTCTTCTTGAACAACCAATCTACATTCCGAGTGATCTAGTGCTTCCTGAATGGTTTTTGGAATAAACGGATGAGAAACATTTGAAGTAAAGGCCTTACGAGAATTAGAGAGTCTATGATAGGATAGATGGTTGGAAATAGGATGTGTGGTACAAGTTCTAACTCCTTTCCTAAGGGCAATGGGCAGGTCAAGATCAAAAGAATTATCAAAACAAGGATCTGGAGAAAGGACCAACTTGTGTAGTTGATGATGATTAGCCTTGCTCTAGATTTGAAGAAAGAGCTCTATTATTCTGATGATTTCTTCTTCTGGTATAAACATGAAACTCAGATGAGGGAATATTTGATAGTACTTCTCCCCCTGTTTGTGAATAAAGTTTGCCTTGTATAGGTAGGCTAGGATTTCCATTATTTTTGTCAGTTAAAGTATCGGTTTTCTGACCCTTTAAAGAGTGGATGTCAATGTCAAGGAAAACATTTGAAAGAGGCTTAGAGGTTTGCCATAACTCATCTTTAGTTTCCTTTTTTCTCTCCCTGAAGATAGTTATGGCCCAAAAAAGGGTTGGTTTTAAAAAAAAAAAACATCCATACTAATATGAATTTTTTTGGTTAGAGGGTTAAAACATTTGTACCCTTTTTTATTAGGAGCATATCCAGGGAAAACACATTTTTCTGCCCTAGGATCAAGCTTGGATTGAAGATTGGTAGGTATATGAACAAAAACAGTGCATCCAAACACTTTTAGTGGCATGTCTGCTATTTGACATGTAGGAAACAATTTTTTTAGGCAATCTAAGGGAGTGATGTATTTTAGCACTAGAGTAGGCATCCTATTAATAAGATAACATGCAGTTAAAATAGCATCACCCTATAGATATTTAGGAACTTGCATTGAAAACATTAGGGCCTGTGCAACCTCTAACAAATGGCGATTTTTTCTCTTAGCAATGTCATTTTGTTGTGGGGTGTCACGACAAGTAGATTGATGTTATACCCTTTGTTAAAAGAAACGTTCCTAAACATTTGTTAAAATATTCAATACCATTATCAGTTCTAAGGATACTGATTTTTGTGTGGAACTGGGTTTCAACCATATTATAAAAATCTTGAAAATTTTTTTCAATCTCAGATTTGTCACTCAATTAGTACACCCAACACAAACGTGTATGATCATCAATATATGTAACAAACCATTTCTTGCCAGAAGTAGTAGTGATTTTTTAGGGATCCCAAACATCACTATGAATTAAATAAAAAGGTTTGGAAGAATGATAAGCTTTTGATTAATAGGTGCTTCGGTGACTTGGCAAACATCACAATGAAGAGAATTGCAATCCAGTTTTTTAAATAAGCTAGGAAACAAATGTCTTAAATAGAGAAAACTAGGATGTCCTAGTCTAAGATGCCGAAGCATTATTTGTTCACGTACAGAAATAGAACTAGTACTACTACTCAAACCCTGGGCTTGTTTATTGTTGAATAAAGTCTCATCGAAGTAGTAGAGTTCATCAATCATCCTAGCACTGCCAATCATCCTCCCTGAGAGTTGGTTCTGAAATTCACAATAGAAATCAAAGAAAATGACACAACAATTAGAATCTTGTGAGAGTTTACTAACAGACAGCAGGTTACAAGCAAGTTTAAGGACGTGAAGGACATATTTGAGTTTTATTTTTTCAGAGATTTGGACAGAACCTGTTCTAGCAATGGATGAAAAACTTCCATATGCAATTCTAATCTTTTTATTACCAGAACAAGGAGAATAAGATTGAAACAATTGTGAGCACTGGTCATGTGATCAGATGCACCAAAATCAATAATCCATGGTGCAAGATTTAAGCAACAAGGGTAGACACTAGAGTTATCACCTGTTTGAGCCAATGAACCAGTAGGAAGACCAGAGGCAGAAGTAGATTTCAGCAGTTGAAGAAGATGATCCACCTGCTCAGCACTTAGGAAATTAGCTTCATTGGCTTTAGGGACTGCATGATTGCTTCCAGAAGGTCCAGATTTGTTGCTCTTCTAGTTTGCTGGCTTTCCATGGAGTTTCCAGCAATTTTCTTGAGTGTGGTGTGGCTTATTGCTGTGAGAAAGCTGTGAACCTACTAAAGTTAGTTAATTAAGTTATTTAGTTGAAAAGTCAGCAGACAACTCAGCTTACAGTCAGCAGAACATTCAGCAATAAAATTACTTAGTCAACAAGTTGCAGCTAGTGTGATTCTTATTCAAAGTTTTGTTCAGTTTTTCAAAGTGGAATATAGCTGTCATTGATTAATAGCACATGAGTGAATTATTTAGTCTAGGAACTTGTTATATTCGAATATAACCTCGTTTCTAGATTTATTTAATGAGTTGTTTAGTTCCTAGAATATTAAAATTTCCCATCTATTTCCCATGTTCTCTGCCTTATAAATAGTGGCCTTATCCCAGTCATTTTGAGTAGTGAAAAAATGAAAAAGAATCTCAAAAATCCAGCAAAAAATGCTGCAGCACTGTTGTAATTTCTTCATCAAGTCAGTAAATTAAAGAGACATTTTTCAGTATTTTTCTTCTCTGTTTTTTCTGTTTTTCTATTCTTTTGTTCCAACAAATTTTGGTATAAGAGCCATGTCATCCAGCACCTCTTCCTTTGTTGGAACTATGTTCAATTATTCTCAAATCCAAGTACCCATCTTCGAAGGAGAAAATTATGGGTACTGGGTTGATCAAATGAAAGTTTTCTTCATTGCAAGAGACTTATGGGAGATTATTGAAGAAGGGTATGATGATTCAACTTCAGCAAATGATGATTCATCCTCTACAAACACAAGTACAACAACCTCATCTCAGAGATATGCCCAAAACAAACAAAAAATAAAAAATAATGCTCTTGCTTTGAGTTATCTTCATCAAGGGATCAGCAAGACCATCTATCCCCGCATCTTTGGCATTCAAAAGGCTAAAGACGCATGGGAAACACAGTGGAAGGAATTTCAAGGAAACAATAAAGTAGTCTCGATTCGACTACAATCTCTTTGGAAGAATTTTGATTGCTTGGCAATGAAAGATTCTGAAAGCATCAAAGATTTTTTCTCCAAGGTTGCTGAAATAGTCAACCAAATCAGAGCTTATGGTGATCGGATAGAAGAAAAAAAGATCGTTGAAAAAATTCTCAGAAGTTTACCACCAAAATTTGATCATGTAGCTGCAGCAATTGAAGAATCAAAAGACCTCTCAATTATGACCATGTTTGACCTCTGTGGTTCTTTAGAATTACATGAGGAAAGAAAGATCTTCAAGTCAGCCCTTGGAGCAGGCTTTTCAATCAAAGCTCAATTTGAACTGGAAAAATCAAGAGAGGAAGGGAAATTTTCAGCAACAAGACCAGTCTTAGAGAGGCCAAAATAATCAGTTTCGTGGTCGTGGAAGAGGCTGTGGTAGAGGCAGGAATTTCCAGCCTCAAAGGTCCAGCAATCAAGGACAGAATTGCATCATATGCAAGAAGTCAAATCACACCTCTGCTGAATGCTATTTAAGCTGTAAAAGGTGCCGCATTTCAAACCATTCAGACCGGGATTGTTGGCACAAGAAGATTGAAAGTTCAGAAGCAAATTCAGCAAGGAAAATGATGAAGAGCAAGTGTTTCTCACTTGTCTCAATGCTAAAAGCAATGACGACAAGGTTTGGTACCTTGACAGTGGCTGTAGCAGTCATATGATAGGTAACCGTGAGTTATTTGTTAATATTGATCAAAATACTCCAAATTCCGTTATTCTTGGTGATGGGATATTTGTAAAAGTTGAAGGAAAATGTGTAATAGCAGTGCAGTCCAGATCAGGTGAGCAAAAATTCATCCATGATGTTCTTTATGTCCCAAGGCTTGCTCACAATCTCTTAAGTGTGGGGCAGTTAATTCAAAAAGGATATCAAGTCCATTTCGAAGGAAATGAATGTCGAATCATAGACAAGAAGAAGAACTCACTGATGGGTAAAGTTGAGATGACTTGAAACAAGGTTTTTCTACTCTCCATTAACTACACAAGTCTAGTGGCTTTGAAGAGTGAAATTTCAAACGAATCTCAACTATGGCATCTCAGATATGGGCATTTATCATAAGGGACTGCAGCTTCTCAAGAAAAAGGGTATGGTTCGTGGTCTTCCCCAAATAAATCACATTGAAGGAGTTTGTGAAGACTGTATTTACAGGAAGATGCACCACCTTCCTTTCCCCAAAACTTCTTGGAGGACCAAAGCTGCTTTGGAGCTTGTTCATGCAGATATATTTGGTCTCACAATAACACCATCTCTTGGAAACAAAAGGTATTTCATCCTTTTTGTTGATGATTTTACTAGAATGATATGGTTGTATTTTATTCAGCAAAAATCAGATGCCTTATCAATATTTCTGGAGTTGAAAGCCCTCGTTGAAAGGCAAAGTGGGCTGAAAATGAAGACCTTAAGAATTGATCGTGGAGGTGAATTCATATATCACTCGTTCATGAATTATTGCAAGAAGGAAGACATTCAAAGGCAACTAACAATGAGTAGAAGCCCTCAGCGGAACGGAGTTGTTGAAAGAAAGAACCGGATCATTGTTGAAATGGCCTGGAGCATGTTAAAAGGTAAAGGACTTCCTAATTCTCTTTGGGCTAAAGATGTACATACCACTGTTTATATCTTAAATAGGTCACCAACAAAATCAGTGAAGAATAGAATTCCTTATGAGGCTTGGAGTGGGAGAAAACCAGATGTTAGCCATTAGAAAGTGTTTGGTTGTCTAGCCCGATTCACGCGAAAAATGGGTAGTGCGAAGGCTATCCCAACTATAGGAGTTCAGTCATGTAATAAATAGCCCAAGGGCCAGATCCTCTCCTTAGGGAATGCAGTCTAATTCCAAATTTTGTGTAATTCCAATAGAAAATAAGAAAAGAAAAGTTTATTGAACACAGTTCAGACTTGGGTTTTCTGGGATGTTTGAGGTTTTCTTTTTGATGAATTAAAAGAACGGGCAATTTAAATTATGAACCCTAACACACACTAAATTAACAAGGAAAAACGGGAAAGGGCACAATAAGATAGACTAAGAAAGAATTAAATACTAACCACAATCCTACGTTTGAAATTCCAGACAAAAGCCTAAACATTAATACTTTACTACGTAATTCAAGCATGCAACTTAAAAAAAAAACTCAATCAAACACAAACTCAAATAAAAACTAACGTTTAACGCAATCAATAATGCAAATTTAACTCTTTAAGAACTTAAACAATAAATGGAAACACGATAAAAATTCAGACTTTAATTAAATTGAAATTAAAATAATTAGAACCCAACAAAATTTAAATCTTAAAGAAGATTTTTTTTCTTTTTAAAGATCAAACCAAACTTTAACGAGAAGAAGTAATCACCCAAGCAAAAATCAACTCCAATAATAATATTAATTAAGAAGAGAAAAAAATAAATAAACTTTAATAATAATGACCCAACAAGATTCAAAAGTTTAAAACTTAACTCAAATTCAACTAAAAAAATAACAATATTCAACTTACCATTTAAATGCAAGAATAAAGAGAGAGAGAGAGAGAGAGAGAGTGAGAGAGAGAGAAGAAGATGGCTGACCGTGTATGTTGAAGAGAGCAGCTGCAATGGAGGACAGCAGCAGGACACAGGAGCAGCTCTCGAGTCCAGCAGCAGACACGCAGCAGCACACAAGCACAGCAGCACGAGTTCAGAACAGCAAGAAGCACCCCCTCGGGTTCCCTTGGATGACAGCAACACAGGTAGTAGGCAGCAGGGAAATAGCAAAGTAAAGAGTGAGAGACAGAGGAAGAGAAAGGAGAAAGCTAAGAGAGAGACCGAGAAGAGTTTTGAGAGAAAAGAGGAGAGGAGGCTGAAGAGAGTGAATCCGAGAGGAGGGAGAGGAAGAGAAAGGAAAGGAGAGAACTCAGAGAGAAGAGGGGTGAGGCCGAGAGGAGAAGGGGCGAGAGAGTCTTGCTGAAATAAAAAGAGCCTAGTCACTACTTGAAGCCCTACCTAGCGCACGAGGACGCCCACACCCGGCTGCATGGCCGAGTCAAATCAAACCATATTTATTTATTTATTTATTTTTCTTTTCATTTCTTGTTTCTTCCTTTTTTTTTTTTTTGTTTCCCAGCGCACAAGGAGGATTTTGACCTTCCTAAAGCCCTTATATCTCAAAGCTCAAAACATGAAAATTGTAGAGCACTTTTTCAGATTTCCACAACATTTTGAATCACCTCGATCGGAGCTCGGATGGGAGAATTATGCCCAAATTACGAAGTAATGTCGGCTTTAATGTCCATAACTTACCCTGCAATAATAAAATACCAAAAATTCGTAAATTATTCAATAAAACCCAAATATTATAAATAAAACGCAATGTTAAAATGTTGATCATAATGAGACATTTAATTAAAAATATAATCCTTAATGCATGAATTAAAACACCTAATTACGTAATTTAGGCGCTTAATCACACCCCCCAACTAATGTTTTTTTAGTCTCTAGCAAATAAAGTGAATGAAATCCAGGGCAGTACCCCCAAATACTAATTCTAACAAATATGAAATGAATGCACATGCTTCACAATCATACCATTTCACATACAGGAATATAACCAAATTTCACACATGTTCATTCATATACAATGCACACAACTCCAAAGCAAGTCATTCATGCAAGTTTCATCGTTATATAGCCGTTAAGAATAGTATACTCACATGAAGTTAACCAGCAATACAATTCAGAGTTAATGTAGTCATATAAATCAAAGTATAAACAAGTGAAATCTTGAGGTATGTGTAATGTGTATGACTCATTACACTCAGGATACTAGTGGACACCTACAGAACGGTCGTTTTGACTCGGCCTAACTGGTATACCCTTAAAAACATTCAAAAAGAATGGGTTCACTTGTCATATGTGAGGAGGAGTGTCGCGATCAAACATCCCACATATTGCAAGGAACAAATGCTAAATGTATGGAGTGGACTAGTTTGAAAAGGATTCAGCCTAATTGTGAGGTATCAAGTCCTTCACCCTAGCATCTTTTCACCTACTCGCCATATCCAACCAAGACCACCTTAGATCAAGTTATTCACAAATCAGACGTGAATACATCTGAGGCATTAAGCAGTTGAAGAGTCTTCATATGTGGAGAACATGTGTCGTGTCCTTGACTTTTTATGGTATTTGTGTGGAGCAGGTATTAACCTTTCATTTCATGTGCATTTCTATTTTTCTTATTCTTTCTTCTACTCGTTCTTCAATTTCTGTCTTTTCATTGTCAATTAGGATAATCATTACACTTCTTTTGTTATCTTCATACCACCAATGGGAATTAAGCTTGAACAGTAGACTATGAACTAAGTCTATTTCTAGGGTGGCTCAGCCTTCACATCTTAAGTAGGCTATAAGACTTAGGTTTCTATCTCCCTACTAGATGTCACATTTAGGCTAGTAAGTCAAAAACAGAGACTAGTGTACAAAGAGTATTCAGAAAAAAAAAGGGAAAGTTGAGTTTCATGAACTCTGAGCTGACATAAAAAACTCAAAAAAATGATAAATGACTCAACAGTACCTCACAAGGTGTCATAGTCGCCATGGGCGCTCTCCCAGTGCTCACAAGGAACCCTAAGTGTTACGAATCACGTGAATGTGTATTTTCAGTCTCATGAGATACCATGTAAGTACCAGAGTTTATATAGGTAGATTAACACGAATGAACTACCAGTCAACCTTCATGGAGTTAAAAAGCCATATAAAGAAAAACTACACATAAATAACTCGAGTGTGTTACTCTTAGGTTATATGCAAGTATGTGAAGGGTATAAGTCAGTGTTAATTATGACATAATCATCTATCCTCAATGCTCCTTTTTTTCTCTTTTATTTTTTATTTTTTATTAATACAAAACTCAGCAAGTGGATATGCACAGTGTCACATGCAAATTCTCACCCCCCCAACTAAAGTGGAACATTGTCCTCAATGTGAAAGCATAAGAGAAATAGAAAAACTGTGCACAGGTGAACAGACTAATAGAAAAAATATAGAAAATTACTACCAACTAATGCAACGGAAAAAGAAAAGAAAAATGCAAATAAAGAAACAAAGAAAACAAAAAGAAAAAGAAAAGTAGTAAGAGAGAAAGGTCAGAAAACTCCCCTAGGGTCTTGCAGAAGCAAGACCTCTTCATTTGGATTGAAGGGAGTCATGAGAGGCTTGAGCCGCTATCCATTGACCATGAAGCTGTTATCATTCGTTGGGTCCACAATTGCCACTGCATTGTGGGAATGAGCGTGTTCAACGATGTACAAGCCACCCCATTGGGTCATCAGTTTCCCGAGAAACAGATGTAATCTAGAGTCGCGGAGAAGATCTTGCTGATTCGGGAAAAATTGTTTATCCTTGATTTTATGCAGTAGCTTCATCCGCTTCTTCGCTAAGCGAGCCTTGTCATAAATTTTCCTCTTGGATTCTTTAAGATCTCATACTTGCAACTTTCTTAAGCCTTTGACATCATCAAGTGAAAAGTTAATCTGTTTTATAGCCCATAATGTATAATGTTGAATCTCAATAGGTACATAACATGCCTTACCATAAACCAACTTGTAGGGAGACGTCCCTAAATTTGTCTTGAATGCAGTTTGGTAGGCTCAAAGTGCATCAACTAGTTTCTCGAACCAGGCGTTTTGATTAGGACAACCCGTCTTCTCAAGTATGATCTTGATCTCTGCAAAGAACTTACGCTTATCTTGCGTTACCCCATGTTCTGGCGTTCGATAGGTGACAAGGTAGTGCACAATATCATCAAACCAAGGAGCGCGTGACATGTCGGTGATAGAATAGATGATGTCAGCATCTAACATCTCCAATACTTCTTTCTTTACCACTTCTGTCATGGTTGGGTTCAGTCTTCATTGCGCATCACAGACTGGTATTGCATCTATCTCTGTGGATTGCCCCTCTGCTTCTGGCAACTCTCCAACTAAGGGAACTTTTTCATCAAATACCTTAGGCTGCTCAGGAGATTCACTCTCAAATGTACCATCAGAATCAAATGCCGATAACAACTTTGAAATATCCAAGTCATCTACCACATCAACTGCATGTACCTCTGAATCATCACACCTAGTCGGCGTCTTGTGAGCATTAAACACGTTCATCTCCAATGTCATATTTCCGAATGTGAGTTTCAGTACTTCACTTCGACGATTGATCAATGCATTGGAGGTAGCAAGGAATGACCGCCCAAAAATAACAGGTGCCTGGTAGATGTTGGAGACAGACTGCTGCATATCCAAAACTACAAAGTCCATTGGGTAATAAAATTTGTTAACTTTTACTAATACATCTTCAATAACGCCTCGTGGAGCTTTTAATGATCTATCTGCCAACTGTAGCATCATGAGTGTTTTCTTCAGCTCACCTAACCCCAATTGCTCATATATTGAAAATGGGAGTAAGTTCACACTACTCCCCAAATCAAGTAAGGTTCTCCCAATACGAGATTTACCAATCATAATAGAAATAGTAGGAGAACCAGGATCTCTGAGCTTCTGAGGAGTCTGACTCAGTATCAACGCACTAACTTGCTCGGTCAAGAAAGCTTTCTTCTTCACGTTCAATTTCCTTTTCACTGTGCACAGATCCTTTAGAAATTTTGCATATGCAGGAACTTGCTGTATGACTTCCAAAAGTGGAATGTTGATCTTCACTTGCTTGAAGATTTCTTGAATTTCATTGTGATATTTGTTCTTCTGACCAGCTAACAACCTCTGAGGATAGGGTACCACAGATTGATACTCCTTAATAGTCTCATCCTCCTTATTACCTAACTTCTTTGAATCTGAGCTTGCTTCATCTAATTTTTCTTTTGCTTCATCTGTCTCAGTTGCAACTTCAGGTGTTGGAGCAACTGTTTGTTGATCAACGGGCATTTCAAGATGGGAAACTTCTTTTCCGCTCCTCAAGGTAATAACAACTTTCGCTGTTTCAATAGAATCCCCTGAAACAGTATGCACTGGTTGTTGTTGTTGTCGATATACTTAGGGATTAGGCTGAGGTTGTGCTAGAAATTTTCTTTTTTCTAAGGTATTCAACTGTGTACTTGTCTTATTAATAGTTTCTCTCAATTCATTCATGGCTTGAGTATTCTGGCTGTTAGTCGTGACATGAATCTGCATGAACTGCTGAAACATATTCGTCATCCGCGTCATGCTATCATCAGAAGATTTCTTTGATGGAATAGGAGCTAAATTTGGCTGAAATCCTGGAGGTGCGTAGCTCTGAGAGATTTGTTGCGGCTGATACTACTGTTGAGGAGCTGCAACTGGATGATATAATGGCTACGGAGGTGGTGCATATGATTGAGGAAGTTGCTAAAACTGTGAGGAAGATTGACCAGACTGATCATTCCTTCATGAGAAGTTCGGGTGATGTCTCTATCCCGAATTATAAGTGTTTGAGAATGGTTGATTTTGAGATTTGTTGACCCAATTTGCTGACTACATCTGATCTGATCCACTATTTTGCAATATTGGTAGAAGCGGACAATCCTCCATCGATTTCGCAGCTTTCATTTTCTCCGACTCCATAACCTCTATTTTTTTAGACAACGCAGCAACAAGAGCCCGTAAATTAGTTTCCTCTTTGACCTCGTATCTACCTCCACCACCGATTGCTCTAAGTGGTTGTGCTGCCATTGGTGCCTGATCATATTGTGTGTTCCATTGTTGGACACTTTCAGTTAAGTAATCAAAGAATGATAGAGCCTTATCCGGTTCCTTGCTGAAGAACTCCCCGTTGCACATAGTTTGGACAAATTGTTTACATTCAGGGGTAAGAGCAGTATAAAAATAATTCACTAACCTCCAAGATTCGAATCCATGGTGTGGACATATATTCATCAAGTCCTTGAATCTCTCTTAGCAAGCTTGGAAGGTCTCGTCACCTTTCTGCATGAACTGATTGATTTGCTCCTGCAGGTACTGGGTTCTCTGAAAAGGAAAGAACTTATGTAAGAACTCACGCTGCATTTTAGCCTAGCTAGTAATAGAGTTAGGTCTCAGAAAATTAAACCAAATTTTTGCCTTATCTTTCAAAGAAAAAGGAAACAGGCGAAGTTTGATAAACTCATCGATTCTAGCTCTATTAATGAAAGTGGTATAGACTAACTCAAAATTTGTCAAATGCTGGTATGGACTCTCGGAGCCCATCCCGTGAAACTAGGGTATCACATATAACATACCACGCTTAATTGTGAAGTTCGGTGCATCTTGTAGTAACACAATGCAGGAAGGTGTAGAAGTGCATGTAGGTTGCAGAAAATCTTGAAGTGTACGTGGTGCAACCATAACTTCCTAAAAAATTTCTTCAAATAGATTACTCAAATAAATTTCAGAATCACTCGTAAAAGTAATAGGAGAACAATCAAATTCTGTGCTTTGTGTGTCACTACTGGTGTTAAGTGAAATTTTACACAGTCTATTTGAAATATCTCGGACCCAAGGCATCAAACATCAATTCAAACAGCAGAAATTTACCAATGCAGCAGCAAGCAAGCATGATCAAATTTTTTTTCAAAATTTTCAAATATTTTTTTAATTTTTAAAATAAAAATAAAAAATAATTGGAAAAACACAAATTTTGAAATTAAATCTGACACTCTCTGGCAATGGCGCCAAAAACTTGACTCACTTGAAAAATGAGTAGTGCGAAGGCTGTCCCAAGTATAGGAGTTCAGTCATGTAATAATTAGCTCAAGGGTTAGATCGTCTTCTCAGGGAATGCAGTTTAATTCCAAATTTTGTGTAATTCCAACAGAAAATTAGAAAAGATAAGTTTACTGAACACAGTTTAGATTCGGGTTTTCTAGGATGTTTGAGCTTTTCTTTTTGACAAATTAAAAGAACGTGCAATTTAAATTATGAACCCTAACACATACTAAATTAACAACGAAAAACGGGAAAGGGCACAATAAGATAGACTACGACAGAATTAAATATTAACCACAATCCTACGTTTGAAATTCCGGACAAAAGCCTAAAGATCAAAACTTTACTACGTAATTTAAGCATGCAACTTCAAAAAAAAAAAAACTCAATCAAACACAAACTCAAATAAAAACTAAATTTTAATGCAATCAAGAATGCAAATTTAACTCTTTAAGAACTTGAACAATAAACGGAAACACGATAAAAATCAGACTTTAATTAAACTGAAATTAAAATAATTAGAACCCAACAAAATTTAAATCCTAAAGAAGATTTTTTTTTTGATAATTTTTAAAGATCAAACTGAACTTTAACGAGAAGAAGTAATCACCCAAGCAAAAATCAACTCCAATAATAATATTAATTAAGAAGAGAAAAAAATAAATAAACTTTAATAATAATAACCCAACAAAATTCAAAAGTTTAAAACTTTAACTCAAATTCAACTAAAAAAAAAACAATATTCAAGAGAGAGAGAGAGAGAAGAAGAAGATGGCTGGCCGTGTATGTTGAAGAGAGCAGCTGCAATGGAGGACAGCAGCAGGACACAGGAGCAGTTCTCGAGTCCAGCAGCAGACATGCAGCAGCAAAGTAGAGATCAGCAAAGGGACTTCTCGGTGAGGGATTGAAACAAGAGCAGCACAGCAGCAAGGTCCTTGGGTTGGCAGCACCTTAGGGTCCCTCAGCAGCAGCAGCAAACAAGCACAGCAGCACGGGTTCAGAACAGCAAGAAGCACCCTCTCGGGTTCCCTTGGATGGCAGCAACACAGGTAGGCAGTAGGGAAATAGCAAAGTAATGAGTGAGAGACAGAGGAAGAGAAAGGAGAAAGCTAAGAGAGAGAGCCGAGAAGAGTGTTGAGAGAAGAGAGGAGAGGAGGCAGAAGAGAGTGAATTCAAGAGGAGGGAGAGGAAAAGAAAGGAAAGGAGAGAACTGAGAAGAGGGGTGAGGCTGAGAGGAGAGGGGGCGAGAGAGTCTTGCTGAAATAAAAAGAGCCCAGCCACTACTTGAAGCCCTACCCAGCGCACGAGGATGCCCACACCCGGCTGCATGGCCGGGTCAAATCATACCATATTTATTTTTTTATTTTTTCTTTTCTTTTCTTTTCTTGTTTCTTCCTTTTTTTTTGTTTTCCAGCGCACAAGGAGGATTTGGACCTTCCTAAAGCCCTTATCTCTCAAAGCTCAAAACATGAAAGTTATAGAGAACTTTCTCGGCTTTCTACAACATTTTGAATCACCTCGATCGGAGCTCGAATGAGAGAATTATGCCCAAATTATGAAGTAGTGTCGGCTTTAATGTCCATAACTTACCTTGCAATAATAAAATACCAAAAATTCATAAATTATTCAATAAAATCCAAATATTATAAATAGAGCGTAATGTTAAAATATTTAGCATAATTAGACATTTAATTAAAAATATAATCCTTAATGCATGAATTAAAACACTTAATTACGCAATTTAGGCGCGTAATCATAGCATACTCACTCAACAAAGCTCTTAATAAGGACAAGTTTGATTAGAAGGGAGAAAAACTTCTGTTTATTGGGTACAACGATGAATCAAAGGGCTACCGACTACTGAATCCTGTTAATCACAAGCTGACAGTGGCAAGAGATGTCATCTTTGACGAAAGAGGAGTATGGCAGTGGACTTCCAGCGGCCAGAACTCAACAAATATTCCAGATTTTGTACTAGCTGAAGCAACAAGACCTAAATTAGCTACTGAATCTTAGAATCTAGCAATTTCAGAAGCTGAAATTGCACCTGGGAACCTTAGTTAAAAATCTGAAAATTCAGAAAATGAAGGAACTTCATCCTCTTCACTTGTCCTAAGAAGATTTGAAAGAGTTAGAAGACCTCCGAAGAGGTATGGTGATTTTAGAAGCTATTTTTCTAATGAAAATTCAGAATTTGCTCTCTTCTCTTGTGAGCCACAAAATTTTGAAGATGCAGTGAAGGATAAAAAATGGAGAAAGGCCATGGAAGAAGAGCTGAATGTGATTTAAAAGAACAACACATGGAAGCTTGTGGATCCTCTTGAAGGCAAAAACATTATTGGTCTCAAATGGGTTTACAAAACCAAGTACAACGAGGATGGTTCCATTCAAAAGTACAAGGCCAGATTGGTTGCCAAAGGTTATTCTCAACAATCTAGAGTTGATTTCAATGAGACCTTTGCATCGGTTGCAAGAATTGAGACAATTCAGCTTATACTTGCAATAGCTGCCAAATTGGAGTTAAATGTGTATCAAATGGATGTTAAATCTGTGTTTCTTAATGAAGAACTGAATGAGGAAGTTTATGTTGAGCAGCCACGTGGATATGAAGTAAAAGGCAAAGAAGAAAAGGTGTACAAACTGAACAAGGCTTTGTATGGCCTCAAACAAGCTTCATGAGCTTGGAACAATAAGATTGATTCTTATTTTCAGAATTCGGGATTTCAGAAAAGCTCTCATGAGCCAGCTCTTTATTTTTTTTTAAAAAGAAACTGATTTCATCATTGTTTGCTTGTACGCTGATGATCTGATTTACTTTGGAAGCAATCTTCATTTACTTCTTGATTTCAAGCACTCAATGATGAAAAATTTTGAGATGACAGACTTAGGGATCATGAAGTACTTCCCCGGGATGCAAGTTAAGCAAGCAAGAAGGGAAATTTTCATTTCCCAAGAAAAGTATGTAGCTGATATCTTGAAGAAATTTCATATGAAGGACTGTAAGCTTGTAAGTACTCCTATGACTCTAAATGAAAAATTAAATTCTGTTGATAGAGCTAAGAAATTCGACGAAAATCTGTATAGGAGTTTAGTTGGATCCCTTATTTACTTGACTCATACAAGGCCTGATATTACACAAGTTGTTCGTATGTTGTCTAGGTTCATGCACAGCCCAAGCGTTCTTCATTATGCAGCAGCAAAAAGGGTATTAAGATACCTTAAAGGCACACTAAAACTTGGACTGAAGTACTGCAAAGATTCTGAGTTTGTTTTGACCAGTTTCACTAATAGTGATTGGGCCGGATCAGTTGATGATTGAAAAAGCACATTGACATATGTTTTCTGCCTTGGAAATGGAACCATTTCATGGTGTTCAAGAAAGAAAAACATTGTTGACTTGTCATCTACAGAAGCAAAATATATTTTAGCAACAGAGGCTGCTTGTGAAGGAGTTTGGCTGAGGAAATTACTTCGTGATTTAGGATTGAAGCAAGAGGGTCCTGCAGCCTTTTATTATAATATGTCAGGAATAGCTCTAACTAAGAACGTAGTTTTTCATGCCAGGACAAAGCATATTGAGGTCAGACATCACTTTATTCGTGACCTTGTGCAGAAGGAAGAAATTCAGCTAGAATTCATTAGCACTAATGAACAACCAGCAGACATGCTCACAAAACCTATTACTATTGAGAAGTTTTTGAAGTTCAGAGACATGTTAGGACTCATGGCTTTTAAGGGGAATTTGTGAGAAAGTCGTGAACCTACTGAAGTTAGTTAATTCAGTTATTTAGTTGAAAAGTTGGCAGACAACTCAGCTTACAGTCAGCAGAACATTCAGCAATAAAATTACTCAGTCAGCAAGTTGCAGCCAGTGTGATTCTTATTCAAAGTTTTGTTCAGTTTTTCAAAGTGGAATACAACTGTGATCCATTAATAGCACATGAGTGAATTGTTTAGGCCAGGAACTTGTCATTTTCTTTGCCTCGTTTCTAGGTTTATTTAATGAGTTGTTAAGTTCCTAGAATATTAAAATTTCCTATCTATTCTCCATGTTCTCTGCTCTATAAATAGTGGCCTTATCCCAGTCATTTTGAGTAGTGAAAAAATAGAAAATAATCTCAAAAATCTCTCAAAAAGTGCTGCAGCACTGTAGCTTTTTATATATGTAATTTCTTCATCAAGTCAGTAAATTGAAGAGGCATTTTTCAGTATTTTTCTTCTCTATTTTTTCTATTTTTCTATTCTTTTGTTCCAACAATTGCAAGTCACACCATACTCGAGGCATATCTTCCAACCTCCTTTGATTAGAGTAAGGCCGCTGTGCAGAAATATAGGCAGTAGCCAAATCTGTGTTACCAACAACATGAGGAGTAGGATTATTGGCAGCAAGTAGAGTAGAATTTTCCACAATCTCATCCTCCTTTTTCTTTATCATCACACTCCTTCGACAATCTTTTCGTCGTACTTCAGAAAATATTTCCCCGAGTGGGGGTTGAGGCTGTCTCCCTAAGATTCTTCCCCTTACTTCATCAAAGTCATCATTAAGTCCAGCCAAGAATTTAAAAATTCTTGCATTCTCCGCCATCTTCTTATTGTGATTGCAATCAGCAGGATTTTTCCATTCATAATCATTGAATAAATCTAGATCTTGCCATAGGCGCTTAAGAACATTGACATACCTTGTTATACTGCTCTCTCCTTGATAAGTATTGCTGATCTTCTGCTGCAGTTCATAAATCTGAGAGTAATTCCCAAGGTCCGTGTACATCTGACTCACATTGTCCCAGAGTTCCTTTGCAGTAGAATAGCACATGTAATTAGCATTAATATCTTCATCCATAGCATTCATGAGCCATGCCATCACCATGGAATTTTTAGCATCCCATATAGCATAAGATGGGTTTGTCTTCTCAGGCTCCTTAGCTTCATCAGTCAAGTACCCTATCTTCCTTCGTCCATGAATATACATCCTGACAGATTGTGACCACCGCAGGAAGTTGGCCTCATTCAATCGTATATTGGTAATTTGGATAGAGTAAGGTTTAGAATGGGTAGTTTTGGTTTCAGGTTTGGTTTCAGCCATGGCTACAACAACAGAAGAAATTAGGGTAGAGTTGAACAAGGAAGAAAACCCTATAGAGATTAGGGTCAAATTGGAGCCGCCAAGGGAAACTAGGGTTTACACAAGGCCAAGAGCTAGACCTAGCTCTGATATCATCTAGAATGAGATAGCTTCTTGTGGAAATAATTCTCATTAATCGTAACATAGGTACAGGTCCGTATAAATAGATGTATAGCAGAAGAATAGAAGGAAAGAACCAAGAAGGAAAGAACTAACGATGCTAACTTCTAAGGAAACTAAATATTCTAGGATATTCACACATTTACAGCCGAGATTCTCTTAGAAAAATAGGAAAGCTAACTAAATAGATTTGAAACTTTCCAACACTATCTCTGTCCTTTAGAAACACGGGTGCACATTTACTTGATCTGCCTACTCATATGACCATTTTCCAATTCTTAATGTGGAGGATGCTTTGTCATCTAGTAACCCGTGCTGGGTTAGCAGTTCCTTGGGCACCTTCCATTTTCCAAACACAGGGTGTAGTGGATTCTATTCTCATGATGAGTTTGTGATTTTTCCTTGGGGTGATTTTCCAGGGTATTTGGTTCAGTGGAGAGTCACCCCGCTTCGGATGCTAAATGGCTAACAGAGGATACTATTCATGAGAGAGCTCTTGAGCTTTTAGTGGAGGGCGTGTTCAACAATCACTGTAAAATTCACTAACATTTATAAATGTGTTTAGCATACTTGCTTCCCTTGCTAAACACAGGTTGCCTATGGAGGGTGGTATTAATGAATTGTGTTACTTAAATACCACGTGATTGTCATTTGCTTACATGAATTGCTTTCTCTTTTTGCTTTACATTTGACTATTGTGAATGTGTTCCTATGGTAAACCATAGTATACTTTGGATGAGTAGTTAAGCAAGAGTGCCTTAGCTAGTGCCACATGGCTCTTCACAAGGTGTGAAATGTTCAGCCCATGACACTAAAGGAGGTAGTCAAACTGCATGGTTTGCTGACTTCCATGGAGTCTAAGAGGGATACCAAGTTCTCTAATTGCTTTTGGAAGACGCTTTGGAGAATGTTGGGATTTACTTGCTGCTTTCTCTTTCTTGCCACCCTCAAACTTATGGTTGGACTGAGGTTGTGAATTGTATTCTAGGTGATCTACTTAGGTATGCGGTCGGAGAAAAACAGGGAAATTGGGACTTAGTGCTACGCACTGTTGAGTTTGATTATAATAATCCTGCGAATTGGTCCATTGGTAAGAGTCCCTTTGCATGGGTATTTGGTTACAAATACGAGGATCCACTGATCTTGTTCTTTCACTAGATGCTTGTATTTTGTAGCCTACTGCGTCCTTTGTTAGTCACATCCTTGAATTGCATGCCGAGGTTAGGTGAAAACTTGCCATGAGTAATATGGCTTTTAAACTTGTTGCAGATGTGTATCAGTATGGATAGAGAATTTATTGTGATGATAATGTTATGGTTTGCATTAGACCTGAATACTACCCCATAAATTCCTTTAAACAAGCTCCACACCCATGCTGCTGGATCTGCCTCCATCCTTTAGAAACACGGGCCTAATGCACATTTACTTGATCTGCCTATCATATGACCATTTTCCAATTCTTAATGTGGAGGATGCTTTGTCATCTAGTAACCTGTGCTGGGTCAGCAGTTCCTTGGGCTCCTTCCATTTTCCAAACACAGGGTGTAATGCACATTTACTTGATCTGCCTACTCATATGACCATTTTCCAATTCTTAATGTGGAGGATGCTTTGTCATCTAGTAACCCATGTTGGGTCAGCAGTTCCTTGGGCTCTTTCCCATGGTTTTAAATCGCGGTTGCTGGTAGCGTAACGTAACGGTAACGGGTGTAATGGGAAGCAGGAGTAGCGGATGTTAAATAACGGGAAGCAGGTGTAACAGTCGTGAATTTTTTTGAAGCACGCACAACCTTGTGCATATTAGCGTTCTTGCATGTTTTAAGCTTTTAGCCCTTCTTAGAAAGAGTTTTAGTGTATTTTGGATCCTTTAGTTCGAGTAAGTAAGTTATATGGTAAGGGCAACGAGTTTACATGTGTTTTAAACCACCATTGATAGAAAAATTACGTGTGTGTGTGTGTGTATTTATAGTTCTCGTTGTTCTTATTTGTGATAAATTCTTATGTGTGCTAATTTAATTAATAGAACCAAATACATTATGCACTCCATTAATCTATTAGACACATAAGACATACAAATAATGCAAATATAAAATAGCTAGAAAAGAAAGATGGTTGAAGTTGAAAAATATATAACATAAATATCACATTATTAATATTATCAAAATAAAATAGTTTCCTAACTAGTATTTTCAAATTGTTAATTAATGCATCTATTGTGAGTATTTAAAGAAATAGTAAATTATGTATCATTGCCATCCTCATTATAATCTTTTCCCCCTCTCGCCACATGGTATATTGAGAATGATTTATGAAAGAGAGGGAAAAAGTGAGAAGAAAAGGTGAAAAATAAAATAATTTTTTTGGTGTAACAAACCTGTAGCAGTTACGTAATGGCTGCTACGGTTGTGATTTTTCTTCTCACTGATTTCGCGGTGTGTAACGGTATCGGTAATCCAAAAAACCATTATGTAACGGCGTTACTTAACGGTTGTGGCCTTTATTTAAAACCATGCTCCTTCCATTTCACAAACACAGGGTGTAGTGGATTCTATTCTCAATGATGAGTTTGTGATTTTTCCCTGGGGTGATTTTCCAGGGTATTTGGTTCAGTGGAGAGTCGCCCTGCTTTGGATGCTAAATGGCTAACAGAGGATACTGTTCATGAAAGAGCTCTTGGGCTTTTAAGAGTCAATACTTACTCTCTCAGGAGGCAAGTTCCTTTCAGCCTGAAGAGTATGATGGAGGACCACCTACATCATTTAGGTACAATTTTTTTCGGTGTCAATTTAGGAAAGTATGCATGCAGTAGATTTTTGTTTGCATTGTATAATTTCTGTTTTGTTGGGGTTAAAATGTGATTGTATTTTAGTTAGATGTAGTGTACAAAATACTTGGGTAGTATGTTGTATTGGACGCTTATTGTTTGGAATTCGGAATTATGGAACTGATTTCCTTCTCTCATGCAGCCTCTCCCTCTTCCCTTCATCTTCCTCCTTTCTTCTTCTTCTTCCTTCGCTTTCCTTGTCAAGTTCTTGAGGAAATTTTTGTAGGATGGGAACAGGGTAATTGGATGGATCACTTTGAACCAATTTGGTGACAAATTTCTACCAACAGGGTCATGGAATTGTTGTCATAAATCCAATTGTGTTTAGTTCAGTTAGTAGTTATTGTGTTTGTTTGAAATAACTCGTAGTAGGCTTATGCATCTTTGAGGGTTGGTATGTAATATGTGTGTACTATAGGAGTTCATTAGTAGTAAGGGTTTATTTGTAATTTTCTTTTATCTTTAAGCTTTCTTATTAGTAGGGTGTGAAAGCCATGTAAGAGGCAGTTTTTTGTGAGTTTGAAGTGGAAGGTACCCCGCCTATATCTTCTTCCTCTTCTTCTTCCCTTCTCTATTTCTCTTCAATTTTTCTGTTGGCAGTAATTCCTTGTTACTGTTCTTTGTCACCTTGTAAGAGCAGTTAAATGTGTTTGAATTATGTGTAAATTGTCAAAAAATTTATTAGATTTTGAATTATCAAGTGTCATTTGGCCTTTTCGGACTTCAATTTTCGGAATGTCTTTACTGATGGTGCATTCCTCACGTCTCAATTTCATTCTCTAGCACTCTTAATAGTTATGATTATTATTTAATTAAAAAGTTTTGGATTCCATGGTTCTTTGGCAAATTGTTGTTGCAGTCTTCCAAGCACCAAGCAAAAGCTCAGAATTTAGAAAAAAATTTGCCTTTATTTTAGACTCGTGGTTTTTACATTTTGTCCCTTAAAATGATACTAAATTGTTTTGACATTTAAATATAATGATTCCATTAGTTATCTATTTCTTATAAAAATAAAATTTAGTTGATGTGTTGTCCTTAACAATTGAAATCAAATTGCGAAAAGATTTATAGAAATAAAATAGTACCAAATATTTAATACATCTTTTCACGTCTGTATTTTTTTTTTTTTTTTCTCTATGCAAATCTTCAATCTTAGATTTGTATAGCATTTTATTGAAGTAGTATGCCCCCTTTTTAAGACATTATTATTAAAATAAATATCACACTATTATGGAGAATCAATTAATGCAAAGAATATAAGTATTGTTATATTTAAATGTTTGGAGAAACTATTTTTATTCTTTTGAGCTTTAGAAAATGTCTACTCCTTTTAACAAATTTTAAGAGAGTAGCGTTTTAAGCAAGAGATAATAAGCATAATGTAAAAGGCCAAATGATAAAAGACACTGCAAAGAATTTTATAAGTGGACATACTTTGTAATAATAAATAGACTTGCCACATCAAGAAATAATAAAAGAGGAAAAATTATCTTGTCTACCTTTAAATGTCCTTATAAACTTGCCCCATATGTGTGCACTAATTTATGTCCCCATGAACCTGTCTCATATATTTGCACTAATTAATGTCCTTATGAACTTGCTCCATTTGTCTGTACTAATTATGTTATGTCCCCATGTAAACCTGCTCCAAATGTTTGCCCTAATAAAGTTAGCATTAGCTAGCTTGTAAAGGTTATAAAAGCCTCAATTCTGATAAAAAAAAAAAGAGAGAAAGAAGTGGAAAGAAAGAGGAGAGATATTAAAGAAAGTGAGAGATATTTTGTACAAGGCTAGCTCTACATTGCTTTGTAATTCTTTCTCAAAATAGTGAAATTCTAATATCATCCGCTCGTGGAGTAGGTATATCCGAACAACGTAAAATTTCTATCTCGTCTCCATTTATTTTTCTATTTATTTTTCTACATCTTTCATAACACGTTATTAGCACAAGACTCTAATCAATTGAGTTATTTTTTCAATTCTTATTTAATTTATTTATTTCTTGTAAGTTTTACTCCACAAGAATATAATATTCTTCAGAAGAGAATGTTTTTTAAAGTTTAAAGAGTACGAATCTCCAGAAGATATGACAAGATAGTTCTCCTGAAAATGCTATATATTTAAATCTCTCGAAAAGATAGTCTTTCTAAAGAGGCTATATATTTAAATTTTCCATATATATATTTCCCGAAAAGACAGATCTTCTGAAAAGGTAATATATTTAAATCTCTCGTCTAGATATTTAATCTCCTGAAGAGATAAGCTTCCTAAATAGGCTATATATATCTAATTTCCAGAAGAGATGATAAATATTTATCTCCTGAAAATGATATATTTTTAATTTCCCAAAAAGATGTTCAAATTCACCTCCCGAATAGGGGAAACGTTTATCCTCCGGATGAGGTAGTATATTTAACCTCCGAAAGATGTGGTAAATTATTACTCAATTTAATATTGTAAATTGTAATCATACTCCTGAAGAGTACAAATTGAGAAAAATAAAATAATGTTCCTGAAGAAATATATTTAAGTACCTCGAAACGGTGGAATTAATATTATATTATTAATTCATTTTTATTTCAACTTTTACATTTTGCTTTTACAATTTGCCTTATTATTATTAATTTATTCACATGTCGAACATAAGAAAAATTGAATTTGTTTCCCTTGACATCGAAAACAATAGTTATTTATCATGGATTCTTGATATTGAAATTCATCTAAAGTAATGAAATTGGAAAATACTATTTTAAATGGAAATACTGCATCCCTGCAGATCGCACAAAAGTCACGATCTTCCTTACGCATGTATATATGATGTTGTGTGGAAGGTGCATGGAGTGGGCTGCTTATTAAAAAAATATAATATATTATTACATATATAATCATGTATGGGCTTAGACGTATTTGCCTCATTTATTTTATATTCAGTTCCCCATCTAATTAATAATTCCTCTATCTCTGATAATTGTTATTTCTCTCTAATTGCTTTCTCTCTCATATATTATTATTATTATTATTATTATTATTATAGAGGAATAATTAAAGACTGAAATACCTTACTATCAAATACCCACTTATCCTATGAAAAAAATTTGAAGGATAAATTTAACTATCAAAAAACTGATTTTACCAAAAGCTTGATATGAATGGTTGCACCTGAAGTTGTAAGATTTTAAAACAATTAGTAAATATAACTCAACTCTACATAAAATTATCTCAAAGCTAAAATTATGTGGTGAAAATATTACTAACGAAGACATGCTTTAAAAAACTTTTACTAAATTTTCCTGAAGTGAATATTTTGAACTCATATCGTGTCTTCTTATTGTTGAGTAAAATGACAAACTTTTGATAAAATATCACAAAACTCGTCCAACTGGTTCGACCCCATTCCCTGATGTGAATACAAATACATTTTATGGTCGAGGATGAGACCACAGGTATGGTCGTGGGCATGGTCATGGTCTAAATAACCACTAGCATTGACGTGACGTTATAATCTCCCAAAAGAGGGATGACCCCTAGAAGCGGGATAATGATCAAAATCAATGACCTAGGCACCATGAAAATGAATGCTACAGATGTGGAGAAAAAAATCATTGGTCGCGTACTTGTCATATGCTCAGACACTTAGTAGATTCATACCAAGTCTTTATAAAGGAAAATAGTAAAAAAGTATAAATTTTGCAAATTTTCTTATAAATAAAAATAATGATGCAATATTTTAAGATATAAAGTATGTAATATTATATTTGGATTTATTATCGTATTTATTATTGCTATGCTAAATTATAATAATGGGTTCTTATAATATGTATTGCACTGTGAATTGTCCTAAAGTTTTGATCGATTCTAAGATGTTTATGAAAAAAAGTTTATTTAGATGACAGTGCTATTACATACACAATTATTCGAGATTGAAAATATTTCCATCATTTGAATATATCTTTAACAAATGTAATATAATATCTGGTTTTACAATTTTGATTGAAGGCTCTACAAGAGTAAATATAAAGTTACCCAATGGTACTTTATTACAAATTGATGAAACTTTATATTCTTGCAAATCTAGAAAAAATCTTTTAAACTTTAAAGATTTAATGGATATCACATTGAAACCACAAATGAAGGCAGTAAAAAATTTCTTCCTATTACTTCTCTTGTTTGTAGAAGAAACAAATTTTAGAAAAACTGTCAACTTTATTTTCTAATTTGTATTATACAAAGATTAAAGTAATTGAATCATATAATGTTTTGCTACATAAGTGCAATGACTCAAAGTTATTTACACTTTGACCTAATCGTCTTGGAAATCCTAAAGATGTAATGATACGAAGAATCATTGAAAATTCACATGATCATCTACTAAAAAACCAAAATATTCTTTTATCAACTAATTTCATGTGCACTACTTGTTCTTAAGGGAAATTAATTGTCATTTTAATGAAGCAGTATTCCCTACATTAGGAGGAGAAAAATTAGTGCCTGAAGCACAAATCAAAGTGAACTTGACGTTTAAAAAATTATACATTTGTAAGGGATTGTAAATTAGTTACCAGATTCTTTTGCAGATACCAAGGTTATATTAAAATCTCATATATTTGCTGCAAATATTCCAACACGTATTGGTTTCCTTGAAGGACAATAACTAGCTAATTAACTTAAGCTGCAAGTTAAACGTCTTTTTGGTGCAAAAGGTAAAACTCTCAAAAGGAAAAAATTGAAATTTGTAAACACTCCAGAAGAGGTTATAGAGGTGGATAATTCATTTGACATTCACGAACCTATTTCTACTAAAAATGAAATCTTTATTATGGAACCTCTTGAAGAGGAACCTCTTGAAAAGAAAATTCTTGAAGAGACATCCATTGAAAAGGGACATGTACCTAGAAATAATAATGAGATCTCAATTCATTACACAGGAGAAATGTGGAATAAAAATAAAATTGTCGTCAACAATACATTTGCATACGCAGTAGCTACTGATATTACCAGAAGTAATGACGACATTACCAGAAGTAATAACATTACCATAAGTAATGATGACATTACCGGAAGTAATAACATTACCAGAAGTAATGAGGATCCTTAATCTAAATCTGTTAATAAATATCGATATAGAAGTGATTGACCAAAATGAAAAAAGGCTATCATAGCAAAAATAAACTCTCTATTAAAAAGAGAAGTTTTTGGACAGGTAGTCTAGACACTAAAAGATGTCTAACCCGTTGGATACAAATGGGTATTTGTGCGCAAGCGAAATGAAAATAAAGAAATTACTCAATGTAAATTAAGACTTGTGGTACAAGGTTTCTCGCAAAACCCGAAATTGATTATGAGGAGACATATTCTCCCGTAATGTATGGAATCACTTTCAGATTCTTAATTGTGCTACCAGTCGTTGAACGATTGAGTATGCGTCTTATGGACGTAGTAACAACACACCTATATGGATCGTTAGATGATGAAATTTATATGAAAATCCCTTGAAGGATTTAAATTTCCTGAAGCAAAACTCAAAAATTTATATTCAATTAAATTCCAACATTCTTTATATGAATTAAAGCAATCTGGATGCATGTGGTACAATCGATTATGTGAGTACCTTGTGAAAGAATGATTCATAAATTATCCAATTTGTCCATGCGTTTTTATTAAAAGATCAGAACCTAGATTTACTATAATTGATGTTTATGTTGATGATTTGAATTTAGTTGGAACTTCTGAAGAGCTCACTAAAGTTGCTAATTATTTAATGACGGAATTTGATATGAAAGATTTAGGAAAGACAAAATATTGTCTTGGCCTAGTTGAACATATGAATGACAGAATTCTTGTTCATCAATTTAAATATATCAAAAAGGTATTGAGACAATTTTATATGGATAAAGTTCATCCTTTGAGATATCCTATGATGGTTCAATCACTTGATGTTAAAAAAGATCTATTTCGACCTCATGCTGAGGAGAAGGAATTACTTAGTCCTGAAGTACCATATCTAAGTGCTAATGACTCTTTGATATATTTGGCAAATTGTACAAGACCTGACATTGCATTGCTGTAAATATACTAGTAAGATATAACTAAGCTCCTACTCGGCAACACTGGAATGAAATTAAACCCATTCAATTGTATTTGAGAGTAAAGCAAACGATTATAACAACATCCTCCAATTATTATGAAATACTAGCTATTCATGAAACTAGTAAAGAATGCGTGTGGCTCAGATAAATGATTTCTCATATCCAAGCAAATTGTGTTCTTCAATCAATCAAAGATTTTCCAACAGTTTTATATGAAAACAACACTGCATGTATAGCTGAACTGAGAGGAGGATACATAAAGGGTGATAGAATAAAACATATCTCTCCAAAATTATTTTATACACATGAACTCCAGAAGAATGGGGATATAGATGTTTAACAAATCCGATTAAGTGATAATCTAGTAGATTTGTTCATCAAAACTTTGCCCACTACAACATTCAAGAAATTGGTTCATTTCATCAGAATGAGACATCTTCAAGATCTTAGCAGAAGAAGTTAATAAATGAGTGACAGCCACGAGGGACTATTATGAATGGATGAGGGTGGCTGTTGGAATTAATGTATTCCCGAGGCGGGGGAGTGAATTGGGTGTTTAAAAAATTTCTTCCTACATTCAATTCAATTCGCAACCAGTATAACTCAACATAGGGTTTGTCTAAGCAAATACCAAAAACCCAACAATATAAGACTGAGCATATAAATAAAACAAATATGGTAGACTCAGTATTTCTCAATCATTCACAATAATAAAAACATAAACATTTAAGTGCAGAAAATAAATTGTGAAAATTAAAATCAGACACAAGAAATGTTATCAAGGTTCAGCCAAACTTGCCTATGTCCCTGCCTCAAGCTAACAAGTAAGAGGATTCTACTAGTTGCTCGCTTAACAGGTGGAGCGACACCGATTACAACACCTTACCAGGATGGTGCACCTAGTTTTCCTAATCGGGTCTGAATCTGTAGAGACTCGAAGAATTATAGAAATTAAGTAAATAAAAGAAAGGAGAGAAAATGATTTTTCATAAAGGGATTTAGCAGGGGCTCGTCGACGAACGCAGAGGGCTCGTCGACGTGGAATTGTGTCTCGTTGACGAGAACTTACCAAGAGGGGTTTAGCGAAGCTTGAATTTCGTCGATGATGGTTACGAGTTCGTCGACGAACTTCCTTCATGGACTCGTCGATGAGGTGACGTGTCTCGTCGATGAGTCCGCATTTTATAAATACACCAACTCGAGATTTCAACGTGAATTTTTCATGCAAAACTCTCTCTCTCTCTCTCTCTCTAAACCTCCTCTCTCTCTCCTTCTCTCTTTGTGGTGATCCCAAAATAATAATAATACTAATAATAAATAAAAAATGAAAATAAATAAAAAAATAAAATAAAATAAATGAATCAATAAATAATTAAATTAAAAAAATTATTAAATTCATTAAAATAATTAAATATTTTATTATTAATTAAATTATATAATATAATATATTATGTTATATATATATATATATATATATATATATATATATATATATATATATATAAGTTAACAATCCTTCCTGACTCTTCAGGAAGGATTGGAATTATAGAGGCACGCAAACAACCCCCCCTGAGATTCTGCTGCGGCCAGCCACCTCCGTCTCTGTCTCTCTCTTTCTCTCAATTTCTCTACGGGTTTGCATCGGATCGAGAAATGGAAGGTGTCATTGGATTCCTAGTTCCGTCGCTAACATTTCTACTGGAACAGATTTGTCGTGGGAATGACTTAGGTCCTACTCCTGGGGAAAGGTAACTTTTACCCATTTTCTCAATTTCTCTGTAAATATGCTATTAAATCGATGATCAGACACCACCACGGGGTCTTAGTCGTCGTTGTCGTCATTTTGGCGTAGGTAATTTTTCAATTGGGATTTTCTAGACCTCACTCCAAAGCGAGAGTGAGATTTGAAAATTTTGACAAATTAGTTATATTTGCGAGTATTACTATTTATTTGGGAATTATGGCCCTAAGAAATATTTAAATAGTATTTTATTCAGGCATAATTTATTGGAACTAGGAATTTAATTTTAGGGTCCGGGTGAGCACATCTTTTTGGGGTCCCTGTTGGCGTAATTTAAGAAATCAAGTAAGAAAAAAAATATATATTAAATCAAAATTTTTATAAATTTAATGAAAAATAAATTGTGTATGTACGTGTAAATTTTTCGGTATGAGTTTAAAATGTCAACCATTTAAATTATGTTTTTTTTTGAATTTAGGACTGTTTATTATATATGTATATGTGAAATTGAACTGATGAAAGTGAAATATTTTTCAAAATAATTATGTAAGAAATTAAAAGTATTTTTCTAGTATGTGAATATTAAATATGGGTTGACTTATTTTCAGGTAATGTATGAATTTTATTACTAAATTGTGTGGCATGAGTAAATAGGAATGTTATGTGGAAATATGTTTTATGTATGAGATGCATGATATATATGGAACGAACTAAGTACAAAAATATTAAATGAAATATATTACTTGTGTGTGTTAATGCAACCATGTAAACAGCTGAAATATGTTGGGTAAATAGCTGAAAAATGTTAGGTAAAACAGCTGAAATATGCTGGGTAAAATAGTTGAAAGATGCTGGGTAAATGTACGACAGTTGAAAAATGCTTGGTAAAAGAGTTGAAATATGCGGGGTAAAACAACTGAAAGATGTTGGGTAAATGTATGATAGCTGAAAAATACTGAGTAAAACAGCTGAAAGATGTTGGGTATGAAATGAAATGAAATGAAAAAGGAAAAGAATGAAATGGAAATGAAATGTGAAATGTGAAATGTGAACAATATAAAATGGGAAAGAATCACGTAAAGTGAAATGAAATGAAAAGTAAAAGATGAGAACATGAACAATTGAGAGATGCGGAATAATGACAAACAAAATAATGCATTATGGTATTAACAATATTTATGTTAGTAGAACATGTTACATTTGGGCGAGGCCAACTCTTCCCCCAAGGGCTTGCTGAGAAAGGCGAGTGTCCTGGTTGTATCAGGTGTAGCAGTAGGCTGCATAACGTGTTAGGGCAAAAGGAAACTACTTGTATGGGCGGGTAGATTTCCCTATTCTTGGGAGCTTTCGCCGGTAAACTTTTGTATGAACTGTGTGAGTACGGGATCAATTTATCACCTTAGAGCTTACTGAGTAAGATGAGTGCCCTAGTATGCTTTAACTGTGACCTTTGGGTTGCCAAATATATCAGAGCAGAGGGGTGTTACTTGTATGGGCGGATAATCACCCCTATCCTTGGGTAATCTCGTGGGTAAAATATCTTGCATGTGTTTGAATAGGATCAGAAAATGATTTTGAAAATTATGTTAAGGATTTGAAAATGTTAAATATTATGTTGATTATAAACTCATGTCGGCCACACACTGTTTTAATATATTGTTTCTTCCCTTACTGAGATGTGTCTCACCCGAATATGAACTAATTTTTTTCAGGACCTCCACGAGATTGAGCTTAGAGAGCTCGAGCTGTTATAGCACCTCTGAGGAAAATGGTATAATTTTGATGTTTTTGGGAATGTAAATATTTTATGTATTATGTTTAAGTCTTTTGAGTGATGGATGGTTGTGAAACATACTGATATTTGGGGATTATGTTTTGGAGATATGTATTTATGTGAATACATGTGGATGTATGATGTATGTTAAAATGTAGATGGATGTAGAAAACTTTGGTGTTGTATTTGTTGAAAGATTTTAGTTATGTTTTTCGCTGCATAAATGATATTATAATGTGGATTATTAGGTAAATGAATTGATTAGTAGCACTCTGAGCCCACTTAGGGGGTCGGGGCGTTACACTCTAGATTTTCGATTTCGTTCTTCATCGGTTCGACGATTGGAAGTTGCCATGCTACTCCTAGGAAGATTCTCTACAAGTCTGCTAAAGTAGTTTGTTGGTTAAGCCAACTTGGGCACCATCTCGAAATCTGGGTAAGTTGGTTATTTTAAGTTTTATAAGATATTTGGTATTTTTGGACTGAGGAAAATGCTTTAGGTAGAATAATACTTAAGTTTTGTTGGGGAAAAAATGTATTTTTAAGGTGCTGAGCTGGGAACACCACAGGAGTAGGTTTGGTTGATTTTGTAGGCTTCTCAGCAAGTTAGGTAAGGGGATAAATTAAGTCAGCATTTTTCATGAAATTATTTATTGTTATACAACATTTATTTTCAGGAAAATATATATGTTATAGAACTATGTTTGGGAATACTGTTGTTGAACAGTGAAATGGTTTTAACACATTTCACAAGAGAATATGATTTTAGAATAAATTATGAGTTTAGAAGACTACTTACATTTATGTGGCATGTGTATAATATTTCCAGGAAAATTATGTTATATTGAAATATTATAATTTTTCCAAGAAAAGCATGTTATAATAGTTTTTAGGAAAACCATAAAAACAGTTCAGAAACTATGGTTTTAAGAATATTATGTTAAATAAAGCAAGAATTTCATGTTCAAGTACGTTATGAAATATGACAGCGTATATGCCATGATTTTTACGTTATGGTATGACGGCATAAATGTTGTAATTATGCATGTTATGTCAAGATTCAAAAAAATATTATGTCATGTTTTACTTTGAAATATGAAACTGTTATGTTCCATTATCATGAAATGTATTATATGTTATCAGAACCCGAATAGCTTAGTTTAATTTCACGAAACACGGTATCGTAGCTATATGTTCACGTTTATGTTTATGTTAGTGCTACCACACATCTTATGTAGAGTGTGGGAGATGGCAGTCGATGTGTCTTCATGGTAGAGTTGTAGTTCCCCTGGTAGTCCGGCACAGGTGGAACGGGCCCATTGTACTTACACACCTATGTTTGACTTAGTATGGTTGGTCAGCAATTGCTAGGTCCCGCTTGCGGGCCGCACAACCCTGTCATGTGGGGGGTAATACATGACAACAAATAACTATCTATCCTAGGTAATATTTCAACTATAGTATAGTCATAAGATGATTTTCCTATATAGAAATTTAGTATGTTAACCTATGTTATGACAAATCATGTTTTATTCAGATATGATACAAACTATTTTACCAGATATGAACTATGTACTGTCTATATGTATAACACGAAAATACTCATGTTGTCATACACTGATATTAGTTTATCTCCCTTACTGAGAGGTGTCTCACCCCAGCATTACAAACATTTCAGGAAATCCAGGTAGGAGGGGAGATAAAGCCCCGCAACAGTAGAAGTTGACCGAACTACCCTGTCAGTAGGGTAAGTGGTTTAACTAGGGTCATATGGGTTTTTGAATTGAGGCCCTAGGATACTTTTTGGTCTTTTTATGGATGACTGTATATATATATATATATATATATATGACAGATTCAATAGAACTTTGGTATTGTGATTGATTGGATGGTATGTATGTAATTTATATTTTCCGCTGCTTAGGTATCAGAGATGTATAACAGGTATATTCCTGGTACCCATGGGTCCAAGTTAATCATGACTTTGATAGTTTAGCAGGTTATTAGAATTATTATAAATATTATTATGTGGAATAAAAATATATATAGGAAAATAGGCAGGTCGTTATAGAATCAATCCAGTACTCACCTAACCGAGTATGAGCAATTTGGGACTATTCACAAGACTAATCTCCCTCTTCTGACCACCCGTCAGGAAGACAACTGATAATCTATAAAATGTCTTTCGTACAACAACGAATGCTTCTACATAAGCAGATGTGTACCATTATGCACAATACAACAACCAATGCACTCACAGATGATAAATATTTATGCTCAAGTGATATTGGTCAAGTTATGTATCAATTGTCAAAGATATGTATATGAACATATACATACGTGAGAGTAGTTCCTTTGATTCAAGATATTATAATAAAAAAATAATCAAAGGAACTTCTAACATCCTAATCAAATATCTCAATAGAGATTAGGATCTATGGACTTAATCTCTCAAAAGAATATATCAATCAAGTAATATGAGAGATAATGTAAAGATAAATCTTTGATTAAATAAACGGAAGTCAATAAAACATATTTCAAAGATTTATACTTTAACTATCTTTACCTCCACAAAAATATTTTCAGCAATGAAATCAGCAGATAGTGAAGATTAGCTTCTTCAAAAATATTTTTGCAATAAGCACAAAAACTAGTCTTTGAATCTTACAACAAAGATCAAAGATTATCAAGATGAAAAGAGTTATCACAAGATAATATTTATCAATGAAATAATCTAGGACCAACTCAAGCTAACTCTATAGAGACCCGAACCCGTAAATACGAAAAATAAATAAGAAAATGGTAAAAAGGGGATTACGGCAGGGTTCGTCGACGAAGACAGTATGTTCGTCGACGAAGCCCCTTCAGCTCTTTGTTGCCAAAATTCAGAGAGTCGTCGACAAAGAGATACCGAGCAAAACCAAAGAAAATATCTGGATGGGGTTCGTCGACGAAGGTAGAGCTTCGTCCACGAACTGAATGGCTGGTTTGTCGACGAAGGCGTTGCTTTGTCGACAAATTTGACTTAGTCAAAGGCTCTATAAATATCATTTTTGGTTGCTTAAGGGTGAAGAAAACCTAAAAGCTCTCTCTTTAGAACCAGCGAGTTCTCTCTCTCTCTCTCTCTCTCTCTCTCTCTCTACGATCCTTCGTCGTTCTTCTTCTGTTTCTACGATCGGAAGTTTATGCATGGATAAAGGGAAGAAACTCTATAGTTATAGCAGAACAGATCATCGTTTTGAAGATTATAGTGAAGTAATGTTCTTCGATTTTTATGTTTCGGGGATCTTGAGTCGTTGTTTTGGATCGATCCGTTCGTATTTCTATTTTTGAGATTAAGGTAAGGGGATTTGTTTACATTAGTATTTTGACTGCTTATCTGCAAAATTTTATCGGGTATAAATGTTGTTTCGTACGATTTTATGATTTTTGGAAAAAATAGGGGTTTTAGTATATGAACTCCAAATTTTGCAAAACTACTCTAACTATTTTAAAACTAAAGTAGGAACTGCTCGATACCCATGTTTGCGGTCTAAAATGGTATTTTTCGAGTTATACACTGTTTATAGCATATTTCAACGAAACGAACGTGACATATGATATGAAATGGAACATACTGAACTGTACACTGGTAAATGAACTGTGAAAACTGAAATTCTAATTTTTTATCTGAAAATGTGGAAAACTACTAGTTAATCATCAAGCTTAATTTGTAAAAAGGATTGAATTGAGAGCGTTTGTGTTGGTTAACACCACTGTCTGACAGAAAGAATGAATGCATAAAAGATTGCATGATTATGATTGTGAAAATACTAGAACTGCACAGGTTGTTATGTTTTATTGTAAATTATATATATGATTGATTGGGACCACAACTTGTCACTAAAGGAGTTGAAAGACACTCCGAAAGAGTTGAAAGATACTCCAGGTTATCTGAGGCTTTAAATAACTAGAGGTGCAGTTCCGTTGCTTACTGAGGTACTGTAAAAACCCCAAAAAAGAGATATAAAAGATTAGTGGATTGATTTTATACATATATATTATTATTATTATTATTAATTAATTAATTAATTAATTAATCGAATTTTTTTAAAAAAATAATTAATTAAAATTTATTTTTATTTTATTAATAAAATATGTATTATTATTATTATTATTATTATTATTATTATTATTATTATTATTATTATTATTATTATTATTATTATTATTATTATTATTATTATTATTATTATCCTCCTGAAGCTTCAGCAAGCTTCAGGAGATTAAAAAGTTCTTCTTCTTCTTTACTTTTCTTTTCTTTATTTGCTGCAATGCAGCTTTCTCTCTCTTCTCACGTTCTCTCTCCCTCTCTCCTCAATTTCGTGACGGATTTTTGCCCAATCGAAAATTCAAAAATACTACTGGACTCCATTCGCCGCTGCCGTCATTTCTACCGAAGCGGATCGGTGGTAGGAGCGGTGTAAGCGTATTCCCTGGGGTAAACTATTTTTCCCTTTTTCTTTAATTTCTTGCAAAATATAAGCCCAATTGACGAACGGACACCACCACGAGAATCTAGGGATGATTCTCTACAAGTCTAGTGGGACGAAATTCTCGTGGGGGTGTTGGACCAAAACCCCAAATTTGGGGTGCGATGATTATTAATGGACTTATTTTTAATTAATTAGCATTAATTTAGAAATGCTAAAATATTAAGCATCTGGAACTGAAGTAGGATTTCTGAAATTTAGGGCCCGGGTGAGATCAGAGAGTGGTAGTGTTCAGACCTCCAGAGGGACAGGAGTACAGATTCGTGGGATCACATGTGTGCACCCCACCTCAGTTATTATCTGCTATTTAGACATGTAGATTGCTATTAGAAGGTTGTCAGGGATATTTAGCCTATGTGAAGGTTGTATCAGAAGGGGAACTGAGAGTGGAGGATATCCCAGTGGCGACGGATTTTCCTAATGTATTTTCCGAGGATTTGCCGGGACTACCTCTTGATCGTGAAGTAGAGTTCGTTATTGATCTGGTTCCAGGGACAGCGCTGATTTCGAGGGCGCCGTATAGAATGGCACCGGCAGAGCTGAAAGAATTGAAAGATCGGTTGCAAGAGCTGTTAGATAAGGGGTTTATTTGGCCAAGTGTGTCACCCTGGGGAGCACCGATTTTGTTTGTGAGGAAGAAGGATGGTTCGATGAGGTTGTGCATCGACCATCGAGAAATAAATAAAGTAACTATCAAGAATAAATACCCGCTCCCGCATATTAATGATTTGTTTGATCAGTTACAGGGGACACAGATCTTTTCGAAGATAGATTTACGCTCCGGGTACCATTAGGGGAAAGTCAGGGTGGAAGATGTTCTGAAACGGCATTCAGAACACGGTATGGTCATTATGAATTCCTAGTTATGCCGTTTGGATTGATGAATGCTCCTGCAGTATTTATCGATCTTATGAACAGGGTTTTTCACCAGTACTTGGATCGGTTTGTGGTAGTATTTATTGATGATATACTAGTGTATTCGAAAAGTCCAAAGGAGCATGAGGAGCATCTAAGTATAATGTTGCAGGTGTTGCGAGAGAAGAAGCTATATGCGAAGCTCAAGAAGTGTGAGTCTCGGTTGGAACAGGTTACCTTCCTTGGACACATTATATCCAAGGGTGGTATTTCTGTTGATCCGAGTAAGATTGAGGCGGTAGTTGACTGGGTACGACCAAAGAATGTGCATGAGATCAGGAGTTTCCTGGGATTGGCTGGGTACTATCGCAGGTTTGTTGAGGGCTTCTCTAGATTGTGAGGGCCACTTACCCGATTGACCAGGAAGGGAGTGAAGTTTGAGTGGTCTGATGAATGTGAACAGAGCTTCCAGGAATTGAAGCAGCGACTCATCACTGCGCCTGTATTGACAATTCCTTTAGGAGAAGAAGAGTTTGTGATTTACAGTGATGCGTCCCATAAAGGGCTCGGATGCGTGTTGATGCAGCGGGGGAGAGGGGAGAGGGGAGAGTGATAGCCTATGCCTCACGACAGTTGAAAGAATATGAGAAGAACTACCCTACCCACGATCTAGAGTTAGCGGCGGTTGTTTACGCATTGAAGATTTGGAGGCATTATCTATATGGGGGTAGGTGTGAGATATTTACTGACCATAAGAGTTTAAAGTATTTCTTCACACAAAAGGAATTGAATATGAGGTAGAGGAGATGGCTGGTGCTAATAAAGGATTATGACTGCACTATTAGCTACCACCTGGGAAAGGCTAATGTGGTTGCCGATGCTTTGAGTCAAAAATCAGTGAAATCATCTGTATCTGCACTGGAGATTCAACATCCGATTCAGATGGATCTGGAGAGGCTCGGTGTGGAGCTGGTAGAGGGCGATCACCAAGCGTTCATTGCTAACTTGGTTTTGCAGCAAACTCTACAGAAGAGGATTAAAGCAGCTCAGAGGAATGATGCAGAATTAGTAGAGCTTATGGGAAAGGTACAGGATGGTCAGGAACTAGAGTTCAGTGTCTCAGATGATGGAGCCTTGAGGTTCCGTACCAGGTTATGTGTTCCTGCCGATCTTGAGATCAAGAGAGTCATTCTAGAGGAAGCGCTTCAGTCCCTATATACTGTACATCCAGGTAGCACTAAAATGTACAGGGATCTCCAAGAGTCCTTCTGGTGGAGCAACATGAAGAAGGAGATAGCTTAGTTTGTGGGTCAGTGTTTGACGTGCTAGCAAGTGAAGGCTGAGCATCAGAGGCCGGTGTGATCGTTGCAGCCACTCCACATTCCTGAGTGGAAGTGGGAGCATATAGCGATGGATTTCGTCTCAGGATTACCGCCAGCATTGCATGGACATGATGCTATTTGGGTAGTGGTGGATCGATTGACGAAGACTGCCCACTTTTTACCGATCAGAGTTAGCTACTCCTTGGACAGATTGGTTGAGTTATACATCCAGGAGATAGTTAGAATCCACGGCGTCCCAGTGTCCATAGTTTCAGATAGAGACCCACGGTTCACATCTCGTTTTTGGAAGAGTTTGCAAGGGGCCATGGGTTCTTAGTTGTCGTTCAGCACAGCTTTTCATCCTCAGATAGATGGACAGACAAAGAGGACGATACAGATTCTGGAGGATATGCTGCGAGCATGTGTGCTGGACTTTGGAGGTCGTTGGATGCAGTACTTGCCACTGGTTGAGTTTCCGTATAATAACAGCTACCGGGCCAGCATTGGGATGGCACCGTATGAGGCACTATATGGTAGGAGGTGCCGATCCCCGTTGTACTGGGATGAGGTTGGAGAGACACAGGTATTGGGGCCAAAGCTGATACAGCAAACTCAGGATAAAGCTGACTCATCAGAGACAAGATCAGGACAGCACAGAGCCGGCAGAAGAGTTATGCTGATACTCATCGGTGAGAATTGGAGTTTGACACAGGAGATCACGTGTTCCTGAAGGTGGCACCGTTGAAGGGTGTTATGAGGTTCGGGAGGAAGTGTAACACCCCAACCCCGAGGGGCCTGGGATATTAACTTTTTACTATTGATTTACAGTGGAAGCAAAATAAACTCAATTTTTATTAAACCAGAGCGCTAATTATCCATATTACAATCATTTATTTCAAAAGAAGAAAAATTACACAAACATAAATATTTGAAACCATACTAATATTTCTAATCAATCTTTATTTTTCTAATCCCCACCCGCATGCTTGCTAAGCCTGATTTCCGACATGTCCTTCAGAGTTATCTGAAATAAAATATGATTGGGGTGAGACGACGCTCAGTAAGTAAATAAGATTATTATTAGTGTGTGGCCAAAATGAGCTTTTAAAGAATTTCGTAAAACAATATTTAATACTATAACTTCAAGACTACTTTTAGAATAAATATAAATTTAAAAATTTCTGCATAAAACTTTTGTCATCAATTTCAACAGTAAATTTTTATAATCATATATTATAACTGTTAAATTAAACTTTTAACTTTAAAACTGTAAAAATATTTAATGATAAACATACATATACTTTTCCTTATACGTTTTCCTTAGATCGTCATTTAAGCATCAGAATGATCCTTTTCACGTAAACTTACACTTTTCCTTCAAATCATCAGTAACTTTGTACACGTAATTAAATATGTATAAACATATATTATAAAAACCACCCTTAGGCCTGTTTGCCGTAAGTCATGTTTACCCCCATGACTGGGTTGTGCGGTCCGAAGACTGGACTTAGCTGGCTGGCCGACCAAACTAAATCAACGTACGTAAACTTTAAGTGAGATTTTCCTTATTAACTCCTGGTCCAAAACCAGGTGTGCACTCAGGAGAAATCCACTAACATAAATAACCACTCTGTAAACAGTGTGGGTGCACTCTGATCCATTTAAACTTTAAGTTGCGGTACCGAGCAACTGTAACTTTGAACTTTCGTTGCCATAAGGGATTTTAAAATCATCTTATTATAATTTATGCAATTTAAAATAATATTGTGAAAATCTCATCTTTACTCATATTTTCATAAAAAAAAATGTAACGTAGAAATAAACTCATGCCACACAATTTTTGTGTTAAAAATATATATAATTTTATTTTTGAAAAGAAAGAAATGCTGAAAATTTACCCGAGAGGATTAGAACATTTCTTAACCCAAAAATAGATGCAAGTATATTAAAGATAGAACTGGTATAATTAAATATGCGTAAAAATAAACTCATGGAAATTTTGTGAAACTAATTAACATAATTGAAATTTACTTATAAAATAAACTCGGGTATGAATTTTAAATAAAAAAAAACTAACATAATCAAAATTTACTTACCTTCTTTCTTACGAATACTGTAACTATCTCTAAGAAATGAGATCGGAAAGAGTGGGCGATTGAGAACTTATTCAAAAATTCTCTCCACCACAAATTCTTTCACTCACTAATCCTTCTCTTCTTTGGAAAATTGTTGTGAAAAATGAAGGTTGAGAGCTCCCTATTTATAGGAAAATTTTGGGGAAGAAATGAAATTTATAAAAGTGTGGGGAGATGGATGAAATTATAATTTTTTAAAAATTAAAGAATAGACAAGGGATGGGCAAGGTATGAGTTAAGTATGGAATGGAGATGGAGGCCATGTGGGAGTGCTTGCCACCATTCCCATTAAATAAATTTTTAATTAATCACTTACGTAATTAATTAGTCAATTAGTTAATTAATTATTTTATTATTTTATTATTTTTCTTAATCATTATTATCATTGTTTTTACTTTTAAACTATCTTTAGTATTTATTTATTTTATTATTTATTTTTAAACAAGAATTAAATTTGAATTTTGAAAACTCATGTGGGCCCCACACAACTTCGAGACCCGAATGGATATTACGTAACTCGAATAACTCTTATACGATTTTATGCATCCTACATAGCTTTGAGACTCGTGTAAACCTCCATACGACTTCAAGACTCATGTGGGCCCCACACAGTCTTGTGGGCCCCGCATAGGATACCTATATTATTATTATTTTATCATATATTTCTACAAATTATATCAGTCAAAACATTATTTTATGTACTTATTTACGTATATAAACAGTGTCTTGTGGCTCCGGGACTCATGTGGACCCCACATAGTCTTGTGGGCCCCACATATGATACCTATATTATTATCATCTTATTATGTATTTTTACAAATTATGTCTATCAAAACACAATTTTATGTATATATACTTATTTACGTGTACAAACAGTGTCTATCCTGTTTATCCTATGAAATTCCATTTTGATCAGGCCGACCTCCAAGGAGCGACTGAGCCACAATGGTCTCTGAGCACTCGCTAAGACAAGGTCTTTCTTAGGCATCAAACATGGAATCAAGGATCCTACAGAAAAACACTTCTGTATTGATAATAACTTAATGACCATTTTTATTATTTTATTATTATTGTACTTTAATTATATATATATATATATATATATTTTTGGGTCATCATAGGAAGGGTAAGCTGAGCCCTAGGTATATTGGACCATTGAGATTCTTGAGAGAGTGGGTCCAGTTGCCTATCGTTTGGCATTACCACCGGTCCTATCTAGGATCCATGACGTATTCCACATTTCTATGATGAGGAAATACATCCCAGACCCCTCCCATGTGATTAGATATGAAGCACTGGAATTGGGCGATACTTTAGCTTATGAGAAAGTGCCAGGGCAGATTCTTGATTGGAAGGAACAGGAGCTACGCACGAAGAAGATTCCACTGGTAAAAGTTTTGTGGCGCAACCATGCCATTGAGGAGGCTTCCTAGGAATTAGAGGATCAAATGCGCCAGAGATATCCGCACTTATTCAGTGGAGTTTAGAGCTGAGCCAGTCAAGTGAATGGAATAGTATTGTAGTTTTTATTTGTATAGTGTAACGAAAGATAGATAGAGCTTATAGTTTTGAAATGTGAATGGTTTTGGGAGAATTTTGAATAGTTTTGATCTCCCAGAGCCCTCGTTGTGACCACGAATTCCTCCGCCATAAGTGGGAGTAATCAATAAAAAATTGGAAGTGTTTTCACTAAGGGAAACATGGGAATGACAAATTTCGAGGACGAAATTTTTATAAGGAGGGGAGAATGTAAAAACCCCAAAAAAGAGATATAAAATATTAGTGGATTGATTTCCAATATATATATATATATATATATATATTATTAATTAATTAATCGGATTTTAAAATAAAAAAATAATTAATTAAAATTTATTTTTATTTTATTATTATTATTATTATTATTATTATTATTATTATTATTATTATTATTATTATTATATTTATCCTATTAAAAAGTTCTTCTTCTTCTTCTTCTTCTTCTTCTTCTTCTTCTTCTTTATTATTAGAGGTGAGCATAATTCGGGGAAACCCGAATTAACCGAATTAACCAATCAATTTCGGTCGGTTCGGTTCGGTTAAAAAATAGGTCGGTTCGGTTCGGTTATGGATGTACCAAATTTCGGTTAATCGGTTATCGGTTCGGTTAAAAGAAATTTTAATTCGGTTAACCGAATTACCCGAAATAATAATAAATTAAAATTTAAATATAAACTAATAATATATATATACGCGGGATGGGGGAAAGATTATTCTAAGAGAAATTAAAATTATGAATTGAGTTTTAAGATTATTTTTATTACGTAAAAATAAGACTAAAGTTTGAGATTGCGTAAAAATAAGACTAAAGTTATAATTATAATCTATTTTTAATAATTAATTTAAAATAAATTCGGTTAAATTCGGTTAACCGAATTACCCGAAAAGGTAATTCGGTCGGGTGAGGTTCGGTTAACATCTCTTATTCGGTCGGTTCGGTTAATAAAAATCATTAACCGAAAATTTCGGTTAATTCGGTTAATTAACCGAATTTGACCGAACCGACCCTTTGCTCACCCCTATTTATTATTATTATTATATTTATCCTATTAAAAAGTTCTTCTTCTTCTTCTTCTTCTTCTTCTTCTTCTTCTTCTTCTTTACTTTTCTTTTCTTTTCTTTATTTGCTGCAACGCAGCTTTCTCTCTCTTCTCACGTTCTCTCTCCTCGATTTCATGACGAATTTTCACCCAATTGAAAATTCAAAAATACCATTGGACTCCATTCGCCGCTGCCGTCATTTTTACCGAAGCGGATCAGTGGTAGGAGCGGCGTAAGCGTATTCCCTGGGGTAAGCCATTTTTCTCTTTTTCTTTAATTTCTTGCAAAATATAAGCCCAATTGACGAACGGACATCACCACGAGAATCTAGGGATGATTCTCTACAAGTTTAGTGGGATGGAATTCTCGTGGGGGTATCGGGCCAAAACCCCAAATTTGGGGTGCGGCGATTATTAAGGGACTTATTTTTAATTAATTAGCATTAATTTAGAAATGCTAAAATGTTAAGCATCTGTGACTGAAATAGGATTTCTGAAATTTAGGGCACGGGTGAGCGCCGCGGGTGTAATTTTGAGACTCGCAGGCAAAACTTGGAAAATTAAGTAGGGATGATAAATAATAGTTTAAATATTAATTTGAGGTATATGGAGCCTAGGGAAGGCTAGATGAGTATTATTTTGGAGAAATAGATTAATTAATCTGGGGAAAATGTAAATTTTAGGAGTTGAATTTCGGGCGCTAAGGGCGTAGGATTTGGGTCCTAAGGAATTTCTCAATAGCCAGGCAAGGGAATAAACTAAAGCAGTAATTTTCCATGCAAATTATTATTGATTATGAGTAAATTTATTTTCAGAAAAACTTATGTTATATTGTGTATTACGAATGAAATTTACGATTGGGAAAATACTGCTATGATGATTAAAATATATATGTATGTATGAGGTACCGGAAAATCACGATTTTAGAATATGAAGTATGACTTTTAACAGCATATGTGTGGCATGAATATAATTTTATGTGAAATGTATTATGATGTGAAAGATTTTACGAACAAAGCATGATTTCAGGTATTATGAAAATATAAGTTATGTTGTGATGGTTTTGACGATTATGTGATAAATGATGTATTTTCAAAATATATATATACCTGAAACAATTTTGGCGTGAGGCCATATATTTATGTTATCCGCACGAGGCCGTATTTATGTTATTGGGGTGAGGCCATGTATTTATGTTATCGGCACGAGACCGTATTTATGTTATCGGCACGAGACCGTATTTATGTTATTGGCGCGAGGTTATGTATTTATGTTTTCGGAACGAGGTCGTAATTACTATATTTTTGGCACGAGGCTGTAATGATGTTATATATATGATCATGTATTATATGTTATCACCACCAGGATGTTAGTTTAGTTTAGTTCAGGGGCTCGGTACCGTAGCTATATGTGTAGATCAGATATCTACGTCAGATTAGTGCTAACCATCCCACGAGGGGATGGGAGATGGATAGTCGATGTGGCTTTCAGTAGAGTGTGGACGTCCACCTGGCAGTCCGGACCAGGGTGTGGCGGGCTCATCGTACTTACAAACATATTTGATTCGGCAGTGGTCGGCCAGCCATTATCGGGTCCCGCCTTCGGGCTGCACAACCGTCATGGGGGGTAATACATGACACCAGCTAGCTATTCATCCTGGGTTTGTTTTCAGTACTACAGTTATAACAGATGATTTTATGTATGTTATGATTTATTAACAGATGTGAAAATATATGTTTACCCAGTACGATATGATGATGTTTATAGATTTATGAAATGTACTATATACGTATAAATGCATTAAATTTTCATGTTGCCACACAACTGTATTTAGTTTATTTTCCCTTACTGAGAAGTGTCTCACCCCCAAACATTAAATGATTTTCAGGAAATCCAGTGAGACCGGCGGGCTAGAGCCGCCATTAAGTGATTGGAGCTTCCCTACTATAAGGGTAAGCATTGAACTAAGATCGGGAGTTTTTGTTATTTAATCCTAGTGTTATTTTGACTTTTGGAGGTTGTATATCATAACAGTATTTTGATGTTATAGAAAGCTCTGGTATTATGTTTTATGATTGGATGTTTGAGATTTTATGTTTATTGCTGCTAGGTTTTCCGCTATGTTTGACAGGTGTCCCCACTACCCACGAGTTCGGGTTGACAATTTTATTTATTATTTGATATTTTATGTTAAGAAATTGAGGGACGTTACAGGTACAGTGCAACCACACATGTAAATCAGTGTGTGTATCGAGATAGTCGACTTGCAAGAGTGTATGGGCCACTGGTAAAATAATAGACCAGGTGGGGCAGCCGGACTATATCTGTGATGCTTAACAGTGCTTACACGAATAGGGCTCTGTCAGAGTTATCAGTGCACAACCAGTGCCATGAGGTAATTAGGCATATTTCTGAAAGTTTCAAAGTTGGTCATTGTCCTAAATTTCATATACATGATTTAAAAAACTGAAATGGGAAAAGTCACAGGGTTGAGTACCGTGTGGAGGGAATCGTACAGTGTATAAGCATGTACCCTACCCCAACCTCGGGGACTCTTGCTTGTAATGATGTCGTATTATGTTTATATATCTCTGATAGTACTGTACTGTGTATGTAATACTGTGTAACTGTTTTTAACTAGAATAAATTTATGTAGTCACGTGCTGATGTAATATCTTCCACCTTACTAAGAAGTGTCTCATCCCAATCTTACAACCTTTGTTTCAAGTCCTACAAGACGTCGGTCCTAATTCTTCTAGCGGAACTTTGGTGTGTATAGTCTTGTTAGTAGACGTAAGTTTTTGTGTTAGTACTGGGTTGTTAGCCTGGTAGAATGTAAAAGAGTGTAATATGTTTATGTTTTAAACATGGATCCTTTGTATTGAGGAATATAGATAGAACTCTGGTATATGTCTAATAGAACTCCGAATGAGAATGTTTAAGTTTTCTACTATGCATGAATACAGATATGTATGAGATACACCCGTTTGTCCCTGTTTAGGGCCGGTTGTTTATATATGCTTATCAGATACTGGTATAACAAAGTATGTGTAGTAGCACTCTAGGTTCATAAAAAGGACCGGGGCATTACAATATGGTATCAAAAACCTTAACCAGTCGAAAGTGTGATGTGATTCATACTGCCTGGTCAGGGGTATACTCGGAGCTTTGGTTACTAGGTTTTGTAGTTTAGAATATACCAAAGTTTATGATGTGAATAAGATTAGCGAGTGCTGCTTTGTATACCTAGAGATAGAAATCCATTGACAGACTTCTGCCCTTTTCTGGATCATTCAAAAGGTTTAGAAAATCAAGGCAATCTTTTGGCGGTTTTGTTTCTAAGTGGAAGGGCAGAACTTGAGTCAGAATGAGCATGTGAGTCATTAGGGTACATCAGTACTAGGACAGTTATTATAGGAAGTAAGTTTGTAGTATTGCAGTGTTAGTTGGTTAAACTTCTAATTGGTTTCCTCAATTGCTTTTCAGGATGGAATTCAGGGATAATATTGTCAATGTTAAAGGCAGTAGCAGTGAGGGAGCTGGCCCTGAGGCTGGCAGAATGTTCTGCGGGACTTCGCTTAGCAGCTGATGGCTGAGGTGGTTTAGACGAATAGGGGGTAGGATCATCCTATGACTGGGTTGGGTTGTTCTATCGATCAGTTCATGCGACTGAAGCCTCCTATTTTTATGGGAAGTGCAGACCCGATTAGAGCTGAGAATTGGATCGGGGAGATTGAGAAGATTTTGGACGCCCTGAAATGCACTGAGAAATAGAAAGTAGCCTCTACAACATTCAAGTTGTCAAGCAAAGCGGAGAGATGGGAGAAATATGTAAAGATGCTTGAAGAGCATCGACCCATCCCTGTAGTAGTGACGTTGGCTAGGTTCAAGGAATTATTCTTTGAATGGTATTTTCTAGCCACGGTCAGGAATGCCAAGATGGAGGAATTTATGAGTCTGGAGTAAGGGCAGCTGACAGTTCAGTAGTATGCTACTAGTTTTCAGGAGCTATCCTGTTTTGCTCCATTCATGGTTCCGGACGAGGCAATGAAGGCCTGGAAATTTCAGAGGAGTCTAAAGAAGGAGATTCGTAGGCAGACGACTATCTGGAAAATGCAGGGCTTTGTTACTCTAGTTAACAAAGCCACCGTAGTAAAGGAGAGTCTGCAGGAGGATGTCGGGGGTCAGATCTCAAAGAAAAGACCTGCGCCTTTTGGTTCTTATAGAGGGGCAAGGTAGGGCAACTAGAAAAAGAAGAACCGTAGTGGTGCTTCTTAGAGTACCATGTCTGCTTCTGTTTGTTCTACGTGTGGGAAACTTCACGCAGAGCTATGGGGGCTTGTTTACGGTGTGGCAAGATGGGACATCAAGTGAGGGATTGTAATCTGCTGAGATACGATGGAGCTCCACAGCAACCTTTCAGAGGTGGTGCGCAGGCGCCACGAGATGGACAGCAGGGGGTACTACCAAGGCTAGGGTGTACTCTTTGACTCCAGGTGATACAGAAAATGCTGGAGATGTGGTAATAGGTAATATTTATATGCTTTCTAATAAAGTTGTTATATTATTTGACTCGAGAGCAACGTATTCCTTTATCTCCCGAGGATTTGTTAAACTGTGTGGATTAGAAATGCAACAATTGGGTTATGAACTGGTAGTGGTTACGCCATTAGGATCGGCAATTGTATGTAGCAAAGTAGTTTGTGACTTTCCAGTAGTGATCTAGGGAAGGGTATTACCAGTTAGCCTTATAGTATTTGACATGTATGGTTTCGATATCATCCTAGGGATGGACTGGTTGTAGTATCGACTGCCACACGAAAGAAGTGATGTTTAGACCTCCAGAGGAGCATGAACTCAAGTTTATAGGGTCGTGTGTGCTTTCTGCACTACAGATCCTTTTAGCTTTTTAGGTGGGTAGATTGCTTCGGGAAGGATGGCAAGGGTATCTGATGTTTGTGAAAGACACGCTGGCAGAAGAACGTAAACTAGGGACGATTCTTGTAGTGTGCGAGTTCCCTAATGTGTTTCTAGAGGACTTGCCAGGATTACCTCTAGACTGTGAAGTGGAATTAGCTATAAAGTTAGCTCTAGGTACGGCGCCGATATCGAAAGCTCTGTATCGTATGACTCCAGTTAAACTGAGAGAGTTGAAAGAACAACTTCAGAAGCTGCTAGATAAGGGGTATATTCGACCAAGTGTTTCTCCTTGGGGAGCACTTGTGCTATTTGTGAAAAAGGACAGGTCAATGAAGATGTGCATGGACTACAGAGAATTTAACAAGGTAACGATAAAGAACAAATACCCATTACCTAGGATCAATGATCTGTTTGACCAAGTACAAGGGACGTAGATTTTCTCTAAGATTGATCTAAGATCTGGGTATCATCGGTTGAAGGTGAAAACGAAGGATGTTCTGAATATAGTTTTCAGAACTTGGTACAGCCATTACGAATTTATAGTTATGCCATTCGGTTTGACTAACGCACCTGCAGCATTTATGGATTTGATGAACAGGGTCTTTCACGAATACGTAGACCGGCTCATCATGGTATTTATTGACGACATCCTAGTGTATTCTAGGAGTGCTACAGAACATGAAGTTCATCTGAGACTGATATTGCAAGTACTCAAGGATAAGAAGTTATACGCTAAACTAAAGAAGTGCGAGTTCTGGTTGGAACAGATTTCGTTTCTAGGGCATGTAGTGTCCAAAGAAGGAGTATCTGTGGATCCGACTAAAATAGAGGCAATAGTGGACTAGGCGAGACCGAAAAATGTTCAAGAGATCAAAAGTTTTCTAGGTCTTGCAGGTTACTATCGATGGTTCGTAGAAGGATTCTCTAGTTTAGCAAGTCCTTTGACGCGACTCACAAGGAAGAACGTGAGGTATGATTGGACTAATGAGTGTGAATTGAGTTTCTAGAAGCTGAAACGGCGACTGGTTACTGCTCCAATTTTGACCATTCCATATGGGGGATGGTGGATTTGTTATCTACAGTGACTCCTCTAAGAAGGGTCTCGACTGTGTCCTAATGTAATAGGGTAGAGTAGTTGCTTATGCTTCTCATCAACTCAAAGAGAACAAGAAGAACTACCCGACACATGATATAGAATTGGCAGTGGTAGTGTTTGCATTGAAAACCTGGAGGCACTACCTGTATGGTGAAAGGTGCAAGCTTTTTATTGATTGTAAAAGTCTTAAATACATTTTCACCTAGAAAGAGCTGAACATGAGACAACGTAGATGGCTTGAGTTGATAAAGGACTATGACTGTATTATTAGCTATCACCTAGGAAAAGCAAATGTGGTAGCTGATGCTCTGAGTCAGAAGTCTGTGAATGCGTCGGTCTCTGCAGTGGGAGTTCAACATCAGATCTGTATGGACCTAGGAAGGTTGGGCTTGGAGGTAGTGGAAGGAAATCATTAGGCTGTTATTGCTAGTTTGGTGGTACAACCGACCTTATAGGAGAGGATCCGAGCAGCGTAGGAGTATCTAGAGCTAGTTGGGGTTATGGAAGGAATTCAGAGTGGGTTAAAGCCGGATTTCAGTATCTCCGGTGATGGGATTTCGAGATTCCATAGCAGAGTATGGGTATTGAATGATGCTGGAATTAAACGGGTCATTTTGGAGGAGGCACATCGTTCGCTCTACACCGTACATCCTGGAAGTACGAAGATGTACTGGAACTTGAGGGAATCTTTCTTGTGGTCCAACATGAAAAGAGAGATTGCCCATTTCGTAGAGCAATGTCTGATATGTTAGTAGGTCAAGGCAAAGCACCAAAGGCTAGTAGGACCACTTCAGCCACTTGACATCCCCAAGTGGAAGTGGGAGAACATCACGATGGATTTTGTGTCGGGACTACCTTCGGCAGTGCATGGGCAGAATGATATATGGGTTGTAGTTGATCGGCTGATGAAGACTGCACATTTCATTCCTATCAGAGTCTGCTATTCCTTGAATAAGCTGGCAGAGCTATATATGCAGGAGATTGTACGACTCCACGGTGTTCCTGTTTCTGTTGTTTTGGATCGAGATCCACGTTTTACATCTCGTTTCTAGAATAGTCTACAGGATGTCTTGGGATCGCAGCTCACATTCAGTACGTCTTTCCATTCATAAACAGATGGGCAGTCTAAAAGGACTATTCAAACGTTGGAGGATATGTTATGAGCTTGCATACTGGACTTTGCTGATAGTTGGATACAGTATCTACCGCTTGTTAAGTTTGCGTATAACAACAGTTACCAGGCCAGCATAGAGATGGCACCTTACGAGGCGTTGTATGGTTGTCGGTGTCGATCTTCATTGTACTGGGATCAAGTAGGTGAGTGGCAAATACTGGGTTCGAAACTGATTCAGCAGGCCTCTACAAAGGTCGAGTTGATCAAGGAGAGAATCAAGGCAACTCAGAGTCAGTAGAAGAGTTATGTTGGTACTCATAGACGAGAGCTAAAATTTGGGGTAGGAGATATGGTGTTTCTGAAGATTGCTCCGATGAAAGGGGTGATGAAGTTCAGAAAGAAGGGGAAACTAAGTCCTCGGTATATCGGGCCTTTCGAGATCCTAGAAAGGATAGGTTTGGTAGCTTATCGGGCGACTTTACCCCCAGCACTATCCATAGCCCATGGTGTGTTCCACGTGTCGGTGCTGAGGAAGTACATGTCGGATCCTTCCCACGTGCTGAGTTACAAACCTCTAGAGATCAGTAATGTCTTATCATATGAGGAGGTCCTAGTGCAGATAGTAGATCGGAAGGTATAACAACTGCGAACTAAGGAAATAACGCTAGTAAAGGTATTATGGCAGAATCATGCGGTGGAAGAAGCTTAATGGGACTTAGAAACTGAGATAAGTCAGAAGTATCCTCAGTTGTTTAGAGACGGTTAAGTTTGTCAGGTAAGTGAATATGTATATGTTAGTGTGTTTAGTAAGTAGATATGATCTTCCGGAGAATTTTGTATGTATATTGTAAGCTCCCAAAGCTTTTTGTTGTAACCACGGTATTCCTCCGTCGTAAATGAGGGTAGGTTATAAATTCGGGCCGGAGCTGCTTTGTGGGTAGCTACCGACTCTTCTGTAGGCCTCTAACATAAGGTAGAGTGAGTTTAGTATTGGTTGGTGAATTTCAAGGATGAAATTCTTATAAGGAGGGGAGATTGTAGAGACTCGAACCCGTAAATAAGGAAACTAAATAAGAAAAGAGTAAAAAGGGGATTACAACAGGGTTCATCGACGAAGGCAGTATATTCGTCAACGAAGCCCCTTCAGCTCTTTGTCACCGAAATTCAAAGAGCGGTCGACAAAGAGATATCGAGCGAAACCAAAGAAAATATCTGAATGGAGTTTGTCGACGAAGGTAGAGCTTCATCCACGAACTGAATGGTTAGTTCGTCGATGAAGGCGCCGCTTTGTCAACGAATTTGACTCGGTCAAATGCTCTATAAATATCATTTTTGGTTGCTTAAGGGTGAAGAAAACTTAAAAGCTCTCTCTCTCTCTCTCTCTCTCTCTCTCTCTCTCTCTCTCTCTCTCTCTCTCTCTACGATCCTTCGTTGTTCGTTGTCTATTTCTACAATCGAAAGTTTATGTGTGGATCAGGAGAAGAAACTCTATAGTTATTGCGGATTAGATCATCATTTTGAAGATTTTCGGGTTTTTCCCTAAAATCGAGGTAAGGATTTGATTTTGTTTTCAATTTGGTAGTTATGTAGTAGTCAAGATTATAGTGAAGTAATGTGCTTCGGTTTTTAGGTTTTGGGGATCCCGGGTTATTGTTTTGGACCGATCCATTAGTATTTCTATTTTCGGGATTAAGGTAAGGGGATTTGCTTACATCAGTATTTTTAGAAAACTGAACCGCTAGAAAGTTGACTTATGCCTTTATGCACATTTTGACTACTTATTTGCAAAATTTTACCAGGTATAAATGTTATTTCTTACGATTTTATGGTTTTTGGCAAAAATAGGGGTTTTGGTATATGAACTCCAATTTTTCCAAAACTACTTTAACTACTTTAAAACTAAAGTAGGAACTGCTTGATACCCATCTTTGTGGTCCAAATGGTATTTTTCGAGTTATACACTGTTTATAGCGGATTTTGACGAAACGAACGTGACATATGATATAAAATGGAACATACTGAATTGTATACTGGTAAATGAACTGTGCAAACTGAAATTCCATTTTGTTATCTAAAAATTTGGAAAATAAGTGTCGGTTAATCACCGAGCTTAATTTGTGAAAAGGGTTGAACAGAGAGCGTTTATGTCGTTTAATACCACTGTCTGACAGAAAGAATGAATGCATGAAAGATTGCATGATTGTGATTGTGAAAATACTGAAACTGCACAGGTTGTTATGTTTTATTGTAAATTATATATATGATTGATTAGAACCACAACTTGTTACTAAAGGAGTTGAAAGACACTCTGAAGGAGTTGAAAGATACTCCAGGTTATCAGAGGCTTTAAATAGCTAGAGGCGCGGTTTCGTTGCTTACTGAGGTACAGTGCAACCACACATGTGAATCAGTGTGGGTATCGAGATAGTCGGCTTGCATGAGTGTATGGGGCCACTGGTGAAATAACAGACCAGGTGGGGCAACCGAACTATATCTATGATGCTTAACAATGCTTGCATGAACAGTGTTGATTAAGGTGTAATCCCAAGAGGGGGGGTGAATTGGGTAATAAAAAAAATAATTCACTTAATTTTCTTTTACACACTTCTTATAAGTTTACCAACTACTTCTAGTTGTTCAATTATGTGTGAGTGTGGCAATCCTATCTATGCATGCAATATACTCAATTTAAATATAACACGGAAAATAAAGAGTAAAAGGAAAAGAGAAGACAAACGCGATTTTACGAGGTTCAGCCGACTTAGCCTACGTCCTTGCCTTGAGTAACCACTCAAGGATTCACTAAAAACCCTGCTCCTTAAAGTGGGACAGAGCTTCCCTTACAAACCGCTGCTTACAAGAGGTACAACTCCCTCCTTATCCACTGCTCACAAGAGGTACAACTTCCTCCTCACACCTGGTTCACAACCCAAACCGTGTTTACAATGAAATCTGAAAAATAACACTCAAAACAATGCTTCTAACAAAAGATTGTGAGTACAATTCAATTTCTTAGTACATTAACATATGATATAACTTGAAGCTCAAGAATGTATGAAAAACGATACAATCGTTTGATGTATGATATGTGTCAACACACAAATTCGAATTTAATCAAAACTCCCAAGTGAAAATATATTTGGAATGTTTTGGAGTCTACTAGGGTTCTTGATTCACTTTGTAAAGATGCTGAAGTATATTTGAAGTGAGTTATTTAACAAAAATTTGACTTGAATACAACTCAATCAAAAATCACAAAGTTTTCCTTCAAGTTCCAATATTTTAATCAAAGTAGGTTTTTCAATAAGAAGCCCAATGAACAATATATATGAATATTTGTTTATGTACTTCTTGAATTCCAAATCAATCAACCAAACTAACAAGTTTTTCTCAAAACATGATCTTCCCGAAAATCAGTTTTTATATGTGAATACACACTCAAGATCAAAACATATTTCTAATGATAAACACGTAAGAGATGAGAAATTCTTGAAAAGTAATAACTTGACAGATCAAACCTTAATACTGGATCAAAGTTTAGTTGGATGAATGAATGCCCTTTGGATTTCAGTAGAGATTTTCCCAAATGAAGATGGAAGAAGATTGAAGTGCAAAAAACCGGCTCTAGGGTTCAAATCTTGCAATGAGAAGTATATCTTTCTTGTTGTGTCCCTTAGCTTATGTTCTAGGGTTTAGATATTCATAATATATATTATATTACCCTTAGAATTAATCTCAGCGTTGGATCAATAAGATAGTTCGCGTGTCTTTTTAATAAAGAGCTGATTTTTAGGCTTTCCCGCGAGTTCAGGCAACTGAACTCGACTTCAGGCTCCTGAAGTATCAACTTCAGGCACCTAAGGTTCCAAGGTCAGGCGACCGAAGAGCCTCGGCCAGGTTCTGTCTTCTCCATTTAATTCTTCAGGCGACTGAACTTAATCTTCAGGCAACCGAAGAAATTCTTTAGGCTACTGAGGTTTGAGTTCAGGCGACCGAACTCCCCATTCTCTCAAATTTTCATTTCTAACTAAAAAATCTGCTTGGCTTCTTTTCTTGGGTCTTTCATAAAATATATTTTTCATGATTTTGAAAACATTTCAAGGTCCATAAGAGTTTCCTAATGATGTACATGAAATGTATGAATCCTAAAATCATTCTAAGTTATAATGAGCCTCAAGTTAAATCATATGAAAATGTTAATACATGAGTTCTAAATACCCTTTCCCAAGATATTCTTGAACTTTTCCGCTTGCATCTTGATTCCCGTACTCTTTGAGTTCCATGGATCTTGCCAAGATTTGTTAACTTTCCGTGCATGCTTAGGGTAAGTCATGTACACAAACTCAATTCACAAATCAAATATCAAGTGATTTGTCATTTATCAAAATAAGATTGGACTCATAGAGTCAACTAACAGGGTTCTGTCAAAGTTATCAATGCACAACCCGTGCCACGGGGTAATTAGGCATATTTTTGAAAGTTCCAAAGCTGGTTATTATCCTAAATTTCATATGCATGACTTAAAAACTGAAATGGGCAAAGTCACAGGGTTGAGTACTGTGTGGAGGGAATCGTACAGTGTATGAGCCTATACCCTACCCTTACCTCGGGAATTCTCGCTTGTAATGATGTCATATTATGTTTATATATCTCTGATAGTACTGTACTGTGTATGTAATACTATGCAACTATTTTTAATTGGAATAAATTCATGTAGTCACGTGCTAATGTAATATCTTCCATCTTACTGAGAAGTGTCACACCCCAATCTTACAACTTTTGTTGCAGGTCCTACAGGACGTCAGTCCTAGTTCTTCTAGAGGGACTTTGGTGCGTATAGTCTTGTTAGTAGACTTAAGTTTTTGTATCAGTACTGGGTTGTTAGCCTGGCAGAATGTAAGAGAGTGTAATATGTTTATGTTTTAAACATGGATCCTTTGTACTGAGGAATATAGATAGAACTCTGATATATGTCTAATAGAACCCTGAATGAGAATGTTTATGTTTTCCGCTGTGCATGAATACAAATATGTATGAGATACACTCATTTGTCCCTGTTTAGGGCAGGTTGTTTATATATGCTTATCAGATACTGGTATAACAGAGTATGTGTAGTAGCACTCTAGGTTTGTAAAAAGGACCAGGACGTTACAAACTCTTTAAAAATAATTTTAACAATAATGAATAAGAGAGTATAAGCTAAAGAAACATATATATATATATATATATATATATATATATATAAATATGCCCACAAGAATTGAGAATAATCACTTTTCAAGTTTGCAATGGATTTGCGAATGAAGAGGATGAAATAAATGTTCTCTTATCAAAGATGATTTTGCAAAGAAGACACAAGAGAGTGTGAAGATATGCTTGAAAAAAAATCCAAGTATATAAGCAATAAAAGTTCAAAAAATTTAGAGAGAATTATTCTTAATCTAAAAATGTTAATCTCTTTTTAATTTCTCCAAATGAAAGGGTATATATAGATTTTACAAAAAATATAATCGTTAGGGATATAAGAGGTATTTTGAAAAAGTTTAATTAAAATTTTAATCCTAATTACCATGGTTATTTTTGGCAACCAAAGAATTTCGGTCGCCCGGTCCTTAGGGCTGGTCACCCGAATAGACACAGAGCTGTTTTTGGATTCGGGTGACTATGGGGAGAACTGGTTGGCTAAAGCCAAGGTGATTTCCCAATCATTCGTGCTTTCGGTTGCCTGGTGAGTGGTTTAGTTTGCCGAACCTCACCATTCGGTCGCTCGGGGTGATTTTGAACAATAAGTTCAGGTGGTCAAGGCTTGTAAAAAGTGTCTGCATTCAAGGTTTGGTTGACCGTGAATAGTACGTTCAATTTTGTACCGGTCGCCCGAGCCAAGTTAAAGTATTGATTTTTTACCAGTTTGGTCGACCGAAGCATTTTCAACGTCATATGTTCGGTCATCCAAAGCTATTAAAAAAATATGCATTTAAGTCTTATTTAGCCCCTCTGCTTTTTCAACCCTATGTGAATAAGCTTGCGGCAATTTTAATTAAAGGGGATTGGTTGATTGAGACTTTTTAATTTAGCATAAAAACCCAAGGTTGGTCAACCGAAGTCTATCTATGATCTTTTGATTTTCTTCATGGTCAGACTATGACCTTTGAGCATAAACCTATCATGCATGCGATGCAGTTATTATAGACCATAATATTATAAACCAAATTTAAAAATTAAATGCAATACAAATTAAAAACAAATGTTTTCTTTATCTTCTTTGTTCTTTAATTTTTATGGAAAATGCTTGATCATATGAGCTTTATGCATCTTTGGCTTCCATTTTAAGTCTCTTTATGTGTGTATTGAATTAATACCTATTCAATCACTAGATACACATATAAGTAACTTGGGGTTTGTCATAATCAAAACCAGAGACGGACTCAAAAGGCCAACAATGGCTGTCATTCATCCATATCTTGTCCACCTCTTCATGTCCCCATGAACCTACCTCATATGTCCGCACTATTTAATGTCCCCATGAACCTGCCTTATATGCTTACACTAATTAATGTCCCCATGAACTTGCCCCATATGTCTGCACTAATTATGTCCCCATGTGAACCTGCCCCAAATGTTTGCACTAATAAAGTCAGCATTAGCTAGCTTGTGAAAGCTATAAAAGCCTCCTCCCACATAGTCATTGGAGTAAAGAAAGAGAGAGAGAGAGAGAGAGAGAGAGAGAAGAGAGAGAGAGAGAGAGAGAGAGAGAGAGAGAGAGAGAAAGAAAGAAGTGGAAAGAAAGAGGATAGATATAAAAGAAAGTGGGAGAGATATTTTGTACAAGGCCAGATCCATATTACTTTGTAATTCTTCCTCAAAATAGTAAAGTTCTAATCTCATCCACCCGTGCAATAGGTATATCCAAACCACGTAAAATTTTTGTCTCTTCTCCATTTATTTTTCTATTTATTTTTTTGCATCTTTCATAACAATAACATAGTTTAGTAATATATATTTTTTCTGTTCATGGCAATTTTTAGTTTTATATTGAAAAAATGCACCTTTCTTCTTCCCCTCTCCTTTGGGTGTTCTCACCTCCCTTGGTTAGAATCGTTACTATTGTTCGGTATTAGAGTTGTTATTTAATACCTTTCTCTTTATTACTGTTGTTCCGTATTAGAGTTGCTATTTATTACCTTTATTTTTTCCAACTTCTTTCTTTGCTATAAATCATTGTTGTTGTTCTGCATCACCATGTTTGCAACATATATATTTTTTTCATCTATAAGGGGTTGGTTTCTTTTTTCGTTCTGTATTTAGCTCCTGCATCTGTCTAGCAAGTTCCCCTTCTTCTCCCTTCTTCCTTCTTTTCTTTTCTCCCAGTCTCTCCCTTAATTCTCTCTGTTTCTACCTATCACTGTCCTACATTGGATCATTTTTTAAGGGAATGTGATTCCTCTTTCGTCAAAGAATGCATCCTCAAGTGCTGCAGCTTCAACAACTACAAAATTTTCAGCAGCGACTCCAGTTTCTTGATTTCTCTCTCATGTTTCATCAGTGTTCTTGTATGAATTTTCATTTGGGTTTGGTTGTTGTTCATCGTAGTAGCAAAGAAATTTGACTGTTGAAAGGAACATCCAGCTTTGATAATGACTATGTGGGGAGGGGCGTAAGTCTAATGCGAGGTTATGCTGGCACCATATACTACTCAACTCTATGGCCAATCCCGAATTTAGATTGAAGAAAATTTTGCAATCCCTCATTGCTTCAATATTTTTCAATTGATTTTTATTAGCAACATCAAATTTCCAATGCTAGAGGATACTTACTGTCGTATTTTCAACCATTTATCCTTACCTTTTAGTTTTAGCCACCGGTGAGATCTTCTCCTCTTTATTTTTATTATTATTATTATTATCATTATCATTATTATTATTACAATAGTTGGTTAGCAGTGGAGATTTTGTATTTATGATTTAGAGACTTAATATATGCATCTTATGATTTTTTATGTTTTCCATGTGCAAATCTTATAATATACAAAAATTTTCAAGAAATATTATTGCATGGTTTTTTTTTTTTTTTTAACTTGGATTCACACCCAAAATTGTATGCTTCCAATTTTTAAATGAATTGTATTGTTACAAGAGGACTAGATTGTGGAGCTTGAAGGGAGATAAATATAGTAAAATTCAAAGATAAAATAATTAAAAGAGTGTGATTGGATAGTAGGAGGTAAGGTAGATGCAAATACTACTTGAAATAAAATGGTTAATTTTATTGCAAGGATAGCAAAGGAGGTTTTAGGTGAGTTCAAAGAAGGATATTCGGGTAGTGAAAAAAGTTAGTGGTGGGATCAATATGTCCAAAAAATCATTAAGACAAAAAGAAATTGGTATAAAATATGAAAAAATTGTAGAAATATAAAAAAAATCTTGAAAAAAAAAATAAAAAGGTGAGAAAAAAAATGCAAAAAAAACTATTATTGAAGCTAAATATAAAACTTATGATACATTATATACTAGACTAGATACAAAAGAAGGGGAAAAGACATTTTATAAACTTGTTAGAGTTAGAAAAAGAAAATGTAAAGATTTAGACGATGTAAAATATATAAAGAATGAGAATTGAAATGTCTTAGTTAGAGAAGAAGATATAAAAGGGAGGTGATGAAGATATTTTGATAAGTTATTTAATAAAAATCAAAATGAAAGATTGAACTTGGAAGTGACAAAATGAGGAGAAGACTAAAAATAGTAGATTTATTCACAAAATTAGAGTCCTTAAAGATTACATTAAAAAGATGAAAAATGAGAAATCTATAGAACCAGATAAAATGTCAATTGAAGTTTGGAAATATTTAGGGAATCAAGGAAATATTTGGTTAACTAATCTATTTAAGACTATTATAAAAATTAAGAAAATGATAGAAGAAAGAAGGAAAAGTGCGTTAGTACTTTTATATAAAGCCAAATGCGATATTCATCATATTATAACTATTGTAGAATTAAGATTATGAATCATACAATGAAATTATAAGAAAGAGAAATCAAACATAGAATAAGACTATAAACAAGGATTTCAGAAAATCAATTTGGTTTTATACTTGGGAGATTAACTATAGAAGCTATTTATTTTTTACAAAGTTCAATGAAAAAATTTAGGAAAAAAAAGAGGGACTTGCATATGACTTTTATTGACATTAAGAAAGCATATAATTGAGTACCTAGGGATGGTCTTTGGTGGGCCTTAGAAAAGAAAGGAGTATGCAGTAGATATATTGAAGTATTGAGGATATGTATGATAGAGTAGTGACTAACGTTAGGACTGTAAGAGGGGAATCTAAAAATTTTCCAATCACAATAGGTATACAACAAGGTTCTACTTTGAGTCCTTATATTTTTACTTTAGTGAATGATGAACTTACTAGGAATATCCAAAATGAGATTCCTTGGTGTATATTGTTTGCAAATGATATCGTGTTGATTGATGATAATAGGAGTAAAGTGGAATCTAAGTTAGAACCTTAGAAAGTTATATTAGAGTCTAAATGGTTTATTATAATTAGGAATAAGATAGAATATATAGAATGTAATTTTAGTAATGTAAGGAGTAGCAATGGAGAGAAGATTAAACTTGATAATTAAGAAATTATTAGCACTAACAGATTTCGATATCTTGGATATATTATGTACGCGGAAGGGGAAATTAAAGAAGATGTAATACATAGAATCAAAATAGGTTGGATAAAATGGAAAATATGTTAATTACGTTGTGTGATTGTAGAATACCCTTAAAATTAAAAAGAAAATTTTATAAGACAACTACAAAGCTGGTTATGCTTTATGGTTTATAATGTTGGGCAACTAAGAAACAAAATGTACAAAAAGTTAAAGTTACTAAAAAGCAAATGTTAAGGTGGATTATTGATATAACATGAAAAGATAAAGTAAGACATGATTATATACGCAATAATTTAAGCATACGCCAGTTGAAGATAAGATAAGGAAGGGGAGACTGAGATGATTTGAGCATTTGAAACACAAGCCTAGTAGAGTATTGTGAGGAGGAGTGCATTAGTTATTGTTTCTAGCATGAAAAGGGGAGGGTAGACCTAAAATAACTTGGAATGAGGTGATGAGTAAGGATTTGATTGCAAGAAAATGATATCGATCAAGTGAATTGATGAAAAAGGATTCATGTAGCCGAACCCACCTATTGGGACTTAAGGCTTATTATTGTTGTTTGTTGTTGTTGTTGTTGTTGTGTATAGATTATAATATTGTTAGAAAATCATCTATACCAATTTTTTTCTAATTGCAATATTATTATGAATTATTATAACCTAGATACATGAATAATAAAATCTAATTTAAAAAAAAAAATTGTAACACAAGATTAGATAAATTTTTTTCTATAATTTGTTGGTCATATTCTCTAATAAAACAATGTTATATATATTCTAAAATTTAAGGAATGACAATAAGTTAAGGTGAAAACAAAGATCTCTTCTTGTGTTTAACAATAGTTCTAAGCAAACTTTACCCATCATGGGTTGCTTGTACATATAAGGTCCACACTAACTCAATTTCATTTGCTGAAGACCCAATACAAAATATGATGATCAAAGGTCATCATTGGCTTTTGTGTTTATGTTCAAAAAAATTTGACATTCAATTAAAAATGTGTTTAATAAAATGGGTTATGACGTCCATAAGAAAATTTCTAATTGTATATGTTTTCTTTAAATGCGGAACTCATAATTAAAATTAACATAGCATTTATAATGAACAAACATGATGGGAAAAGTACAACAAATTTTACCTAAATCTTCATTATTTCATCGAGTAGCTCACAAGTAGGTTTGACTCACTTATACTCATAAATATAACAATCTTATAATTTAATCATTGTTAGTGGTGCTACAAAGTTGATACATTTATGAGGATTTACAAAAATATCATCAATTCAATCAATGGGTCAAAGTTGTGGTGAACAATAACATTGAATTGTCCTCAACTTAACCTACCTCACAAAAAAAGAGCCAAATTTAACCTACCTTTCAAAAAAAGAAGAAAAAAAGCAAATTAAAAGAAAGGAGGCAGAGAAAGCCAAGAAAATGTCAAATTATGAAGTGAAGATAAGGAGACAACCATAAAATATAGAGGGGTACAATAATTATGACTGCTATGAAGGATGCCCAATGTAAGTGTTTGTTAAATTGAGAAGTTATCCTCTTCAAAATTTCACATGCTTTCTGTCTAATGTAAATGAAATGTGAATCTAGAGAAAATTAAACAAACAATTACAACTCAAGGAACAATTTATGCAATAAAGAGAAAAATAAGAGGTGAAAGACAACAACATAAAAAGAGAAGAGCATAAGGGTCCATCCTAGGGACTCTTAAGGAACTATTTAACACAAAGAAGCATAAGGGTAGTGCTGTCGAGATATATGAGAAAAGGCCATCGAGGTAAGCAAGGAATAAAGAACTAATTTTTTTGTTTGTCAACTATGTTTTGCTTTTATGTTTGTGAACTCTATATGTAATGACTAAAATATGAGAGGAGTTGTAGAAAATAAACAAAAAGAATGCATCATTATGTTGGTTATAGTTAAGTGTTTTTGTGGACAACCTTTTGTTTTCAACACATCATGTAGACAACAATGAAAATTCAAGGAAGTTTGCTTTACTATACTTTTTTCAAGTCAGCAATTGCATTTTCTTTTGAATTATTATGGGATTAGAGACTTGTGTAGCATTTAAGAATAGAGTATGTTGAAAAAGAAAAAAATGACATGAAAATTTTCATTTCTTTCATATATATTATTATAATTAAACAATACAAGGAAAATATGTTTACAAACAAATGCACTGCGTTTAAGTATAGAAATCAAAAATAGAGCATATAACCAACCTCCTTTGCAATTACAAAAGCATACAACATAAGTAGATTGTAAATATTCTTCTGACTAGAGCAACAATTACCCCCAATTAGGGCTGAGTATAACAACTTGGCCAAAATTGAATTAACCAACCATATCGATTAAATTTGATTGATTCAATTTGATTTTATTTTCATAAAAAATTAGTTTTAATTATCAATTCGATTCACCAACTTTACATTTAATTAAACAAATTAACCGATTATATATATTAATGATTTATTTATTATTTTATATTACTAATATATATTATATATGTTAATAATTTAATTTACTAAAATTTTGACTTTTCTTCTCTGAGCCCCCATTTTAACTTTATTCTTGATGCATATATTATACATAGCATAATAAGGCTAAAAATCTTGGCCATTATCAATTAATCGAATTAAAGGACGCACAATTCAGTTGGTCACAACTTTGATTAATATGGTAATTCAATTCAACCCATGTTTACCGCTTGCTTGCCATTTGCTGTTATGAATTACTTTTTATTCTGCTTACTTTTCATTCAACTATTGTGAACGTATTTTTGTGGTAAACCATGAGAATCTTTGGTTAACTAGTTAAGCCATAGTGCTTTACTTAGTGCTGCACGATCCTTCACAAGGTCCGTGATAGTTAGTATTAGAAATTGGTTACTTCCGTGTTTTTAGTTGCCTTCATGGTGGGATTGTTTTAAGCATTCTAAAAGATCATGCCTACCAATACCAAGAGAATTGAAGTGCTAGAAGTGCAACCTTCTAACACCAACAATGTGGTGATGGGGTGGTAAAACTTGTTGAATATGTTGATGCGTTGGAGGGATCACAAAAACATCAACAAAGTTCGATGATGATGTTAGACAGCCTCCACACTACAGTAGAAACTTTATAAGTTCAGATGGCAGAGTTGGTGGCAAAAATAAACTTGATGGTTCTTGTTGCAAAAAACTCCGACACTATGGAGCATAGAGAAACCAAGATGTTAAGAGCCCAAAATGTTGGGGATGCCTATGATGCTAAAGAGTTAGAAAACTTCTTATTTGATATAGAACAATACATTTGTGTGATAAGGACCGACTTTGAACAAGTGAAAGTAACCATGACAATAATGTATTTGGTTGGAGATGCTAAGTTATAGTGGCATACCAAATACGATTAAATATAGAATGGATGTTGTGTAGTTGTTGGGCAGATTTGAAGAGTACGATCAAGGCCTAATTCTTTCCTGAGAATGTTGAATCCAATGCTCGAAGTAAATTGAAAGACCTTAAATACAATAGTTCAACAAGCGAATATGTGAAATAATTCTTTATTTTGATGTTGAATGTCCAAAACGTGTACGAGAAACACAAGTTGTTCTTTTTTCTTAAGAAGAGGGTAAGTGTTTATCAATCTAAAAAATCTCACTAGTATTTGTTAATCGTGTTTAACCTACTTGCCCCCTCCCTATATATAAGTTGTTTAAAATGGTGTAAGTGAATTATATTACTTTAATGTTTACCGCTTGTCAACCCATGTCAGTGGATTTCATTACTTCAATGTTTGCCGATTGCCAACTCATTCGCTCAATTGAATTTCAATTAATTCAGTTAACTATCCAAATTAACTGTAGCAATCAAATGTTCAGCTGTACCCCTAACTAGAGAATATCTTTCCACTCAAAGTTCACATATGACTCAGGTGCCACGAACATTGTTGCAACATATAATTTTCCGAACAAGACAAAAGAATCTTCCTAAGCTTTTGAATCCTCTAACTATGTCCATTTTAAAGCAATCCATTAAAACCCACCCTGTGAAGGATTTAGTAAAGCGGATCAAAATACATGAAGAACCCACATGCATCAAGAGAATCTCGTGAAGCATTACGAGAGAGAGACCAAAGGGCAAACCTTGTTTTACTAGCAAAGAACTCCTCCAAATGGTAATGGACAAAATATCCTTATTTTTCAAAGCCTTTACAGTAATACAAAACATACAAAGGCATACAGCTTCAAGCAGATAGAATCAAAGCAAGCAAGCAGAACCAAATCTGCACATGAAAATAAACCATTAACCATCATATCTTACATTTATTCCAACCCAACACATCAGGGTAGCTTCCTGCAGCCAAATCAGAGTGTCACTTTAGTTTTCCCCTCATCTTAAATATGTATCCCAGTTGCCACTGAGTTTGCTGCTTTGGCAGCATATTCATCACTGAGAACAATATTGAGCCCGAATATCTACTCTCATGGATGCTGACTGATGGTCGGTTTCAGCAACTCATTTCTGTTCCAACTGAGGGGGAAGGAGAGCGGCAAGCCTATTTTTGTACCTCGCAATACGTCGTAAACGCTCTCCCCTTAATCTGTAGGCATTATATAGAACAGTCCAGGTCAATGTGTACATTATATCTTGTACATGAAATCATAGGAATACAAGAATTCAGTATTTAAAAAATAAAAATAAAAATAAGGGTGTCCATATCATTTCCATGCAGGAATTTTGAAGTATCAAGCTGGTAAATTTCTTTCCATCAGTGACATAGAAATAGAAATCAATTGTGTAGCATCAAAGAGATGGTGTGCTCGACCTTTAGAATGGTCTGCGAATCTCTGGTCAGCGTATATCTCTCATCTACAGAAAACCGAGCCCAACCTTGTGATTGCAAGGACAGAGACTACGCTCCAATCCTACTTCTCTCAAAAACTAGAGCAGTTTTAGTTCATAGTTTTATAATGTTACATGGTTACTAACTCATGTATCCTATCAATTTGTTGTAATTTCTGCCCCATCGAGTTTCCATTCTGCAGCATCACCCAGTTAAAGCTAACCATTGCCAAACAGAACAATTTCCTTCATAGAAGTGCAGTTATACAGAGTGTGGCTTGGCCTATCTCCATTCTCTTTGCACAAATAAGATCTATCCACCAGCACCACACCATTCTTCCTCAGGTTGTCACCTGTTAGAATTGGTGCAACCCCCCCCCCCCCCCAAAAAAAAAAAAAAAAATGGTAATTCTAATAAAAAAAAAAAGCCACTCTCTCACCTACTTTTGTTCCGCTTTCCACAATGCTTGCAAAGGGAACTCATCACTTTTCTCGTGATAATCAATTTATAATGAGACTTGAAGCTTGATTTGCTGCTGTTGTGCTGTTGACTGTAAACTTTTAGCTTCTCCCTCCCAGCCACTTTACTGTGTCTCCATTTGCCTGTCAATTATTGTATTATGAAATCTGCTCAGGTTTTCCACTTCAGCCAGCTCCCAATTCTCTTCTGAAAGCAATGTTCTAAACCACATCAATTTCCCTGCTGCCAGTCATCGGAAATAGTAACCTCTTTGTTGCATGTAGTTCTTTACTAGGTTAGGAATGACCTTAAGGAGGTGTTTGATTTGCCATCATAAATTATTATGATGATTATATTATAATATTCAAAATAATAAAATATTAATGAAAATAAAAGTATATGACTAATAATATAATATAATGGTTAAACTTTGGAGACCTCACCCCTATTATTTCAGTTAATTAATTTTTTAAAATTTACTGTAGTTGAAAATTTTATAGGACATGGATTTTATTAAGCACATATCTTTTAGCAGGTTCTTTTGTTGAAAATATAATTACTCTTCTTACATCATTTAGTATAGTGATCATCCTCATGAAATGTATTCAAATGGGCATCTTATGTACAATCCTAGGAATCTTACAACAAAAACCAAGCAATCCTATTCTTAGGAATGACACTTCAAGAATGTCATTCTACGGGAACATTTTTGATGTCGCAAACCAAGCACCTCCTAAGAGTTATGTTCCTAGAGGGTATATGGATTGCCTTCTTTGCTGTGATTCTGTTATCTTCTCCCCAAAGCGATGCCTCTCGACAACGCCTCCCTTCGCCGACAACCCTTGCTGCTTCCCTTCGCTGTCTCCCTTCATCAACAACAATGAAGGTTCTCATCTCGTGTTTCGACCTAAAGAGGAGACGCCATTTGACCTCGTCTTTCCTCTCGCTTTAGCAGTTCTCTTATTGTCCTCTCACAATAAGCCCTAGTTCGAATCCCCTCCCCATCTCTCTCTTGGTTAAACCTTCATCTTCTTCTCTTCTCCTCAGGCATACCTTTGTTGTCATTCATCACGCACAAGGTCATCTTCTCCAGCTGTTTCCTTGACCTTTCTCTATGATTTTTAGTGCTCGCATGCTTTCTCTTGGTCGGAGCTGCCCTCTGTGACTAGTTTGCTAGCTTCTCTTTGTTCTTCTAGTGCTCGCAAGCTTCCTTCTGTTCAAAGTTGCCCTCTACATTAGACTCTAGGTGCTTACTTTGTATTTCGATGACTGCATACTCCTCTAATTCAAAGCTAGCCTCTGATTGTTTGCTAGAAGGCCTTTTTCTCTCGTGGACCTTGCACTACCTCAAAGGCCTGACAAGCTGCTAAGGGATGGGAATAGTACTATGGTAGTCGAAAGGAAGTCCTTTTACCTGGTAATTGAAGGGGAAAGTTCAAATTTCCTTGGAATCACGAAATATAGTAGGGGAAGAAGGACCTCCATCTTCCAAGAGATGGAAGAATTAAAATGGTTTCTTGAATCTTGGGAGGAATTCTGGGCTTTGAAAAAAGCCATAACCCAGGCAACTTCTTGGTTTCACAGAACAAGGAACAAGGATAGAACCCTTACTTTGTAGCTAAACTCGAACAAATTTGGGAACTATCAAATTTGGGAACTATCTTACCCTCATAGAGATCAACAGTAGTGGTTGGATAACCCTTGCATTTTCGAAGGGGTATAAATCCAAAGGATGAATGAGGATCTCCTCCTCAGCAACCAAGCCAGGCCACCGCTTTTTCCTCCCACAAAGAAAGGTTTAACATCTTCGGTCGTTCAGTAGGTGGAAAAGAAGCCTACAACATCCCCAATGGATATGAACCCATTCCTTAACAGATCATCTCCCATGTGCCCTTGCCCTCATTGTGGTAAGCTTTGAGTCTACTGCCGCGTGGTGGCTTGATACCAACTCACAGGTGGTGGGGAAGACAAGTAACCTCATACAATCCTTTGAGAGTGTTGTGGTAGAGAAGAGAAGTGATATAGACATCTTTTTTTATTTTCCTAAGCAAAACAAAAGCAGGCCTACAGCTTTTTTCTCGTTTGAGGATGTGAGAGTAGGCCTTAACTTAGGCCTTGGAACTACATATACAGAGATTTTTTTTCAACCTTGCAATCTCTCTTGAATTCCAAACCCAACTCTTTTTTCTCCCTTTAAGCTGCATGATGGTTCTTCTGAAGCTTCCAAAAAGTTAGCCCACTTCAGTAAGGCTGTCCCCCTTCAGGATCTCCCCTCATGGGCAGCTGCAACTCAAGAGGAGGCTGTTCTGGAGCAGTAACCCCCTAAATTTCAAATTGATGCTGAAAGACTAGCCCTTGTTACAACCCTTAGAACTGGCTAGACACTTTGTGTGTCAATCCCAACTTCGAGGATTGATTGATAGAGCCAACTTCAATACTTTGAATATCTTGGACTCAGACAACATTCACTTCAAGAATCAGGCATCTGCTCAGATTATTTGAAAGTTGAAATCGTTAAGAAATGTCATAGGTGTTCCCTTGAAGGATTTGAGGACAGCCTTACAATTGTTTAAGGATATTCAAAGAAAGAGAAGAGAAGAGAGATGGGAAGTAATAACAAAAAACCATTGGGCAGTACTAGAAAGTTGGATACCAATAGGTTGGAATACACAATGAACTATCAAAAAACAAGAAGATGCTTAGAAATGGCAGAGGCATGCAGTAGCCGAAGCCCTTGTGTTAAATCATGATAAGGAAAATCATTTCTTGGAATGTGAGGGGCCTTAATGACAAATCCAAGAGGAGTATAATTAAGTCTTTCTTAAGGATTTTTTTTTGGGGGGGGGGGGAGGGATGTGGTGTGCTCCAAAGAAACTAAGGTAGAGACAATGGAGCAACTCTTGATCAATGACACTTGGGGCTGAGTCGCTTGTGATTGGATATCCCTTCAAGCGGTAGGCAATTTAGGGGGTATTCTTGTCTCATGGAATCCTAGTGTTGTGGAATTGTTGGACCACTCCATCAATTCCTTCTCAGTCTCTTGATTGTTTAACAACATGAATAATAACTTTTAGTAGATTTTCAGAGGGGTTTATGGCTTGGGTGAAGGACCCTCCAAGTCTCTTTTTTGAAATGAGCTCTTCGAGATTAGGAGTAGATGGGACGCTCCTTGGATCATTGGAGGTGATTTCAACATGATTGTATATCTGTATAAAAGAAGTAGGGCAGCCTTCAAACCAACAACATAAGAGAATTCCTTTATTTTAACAACGTAAATGCCCTTATTGATCTCCCTCTCATAGGTGGCAGCTTCACTTGGTCCACCTCTAGGGAGCCGCCTTCCTTTTCAAGGATTGATAGGTTCCTAATTTCGGTTGAGTCAAAACTTCACTTTCCTCACATGATTCAAAGTCTACTTCTCAGGCCCAGCACAGATCACTTCCTCGTCACCCTTGACACTAGGGAGCTAAATGGGGGCCAACCCCCTTTTGCTTCAAGAATATGTGGTTAAAGCATGATGGTTTTGAGGAGTTAGTGAAAACTTGGTGGTCCTCTATTCAGGTTATGAGGAAGGCTAGTTTTGTACTTGTCTCAAAATTGAGAGGAATAAAAAAAAAAAAAAAGCTAAAGATATGGAACAAAAACACATTTAGGAATGTCCAAGCCAAGAAGATTGTTATCCTTAATGGCATCAAAGAACTTGATGAGGAGATAATCCAAGGTCTTGAGGATGAACAGAGAGGCAAAAGAGCTATGCTTAAGAAGGAATTGAGCAAGGTTATTAATCTTGAAGAAATATCTTGGAGGTAGAAATCCAAAGCTTTATGGCTCAAGGATGGGGACCGTGATACAAAATTCTTTCATCGGACAACAAATGCTCATCATAGAAGTAACACCTTATCCAACATTGAAATTGGGGAATCACCTTAACCAGGGAAGAGGATTTTAGGAAAAGTATTTGGATTTTTACTAAGACCTTTATATTGAACCTAAGATTTTGAGAACAACAGTGGATGGCATCAATTTAGATCTCTTAATTCATTCACTGTGGGGTGGCTTGAGATACCCTTTGATGAAGCAAAAGTCCTCCAAGCTATTAAAAGTTGCAATGGGGATAAAGTGCCTGGACTGGATGGTTTCTCATTGGCTTTGTTTTAGGCTAGCTGGAGCCTTCTCAAGCACAACATTTTAAATGTGTTTGAGGAGTTTCATAGATCAGGAAAATTCGTATAGTTGCATTAATACCACCTTTGTCACTCTTGTTTGGAAGAAAGTAGGGGTCATTAACATCAAGGATTATCGCCCTATTAGCTTGGTGGGAAGCATTTATAAAATCATTGCCAAAGTCCTAGCCAAGAGGTTCAAAAAGGCAATACTAGAAGTCATTGGTTAGTATCAACATGCTTTTGTCATTAAAAGATAGATTATGGATGTTGCCCTTATTGCTAATGAGGTGGTGGATGCCTATCTAAAGGAGGGAAAAGGTGGAATACTGTGCAAACTGGATATGGAGAAAGCATTTGATCATGTCAACTGGAACTTCCTTCTTGAACTCCTCAAGAAAATGGTCTTTGGGGAGCTTTGGAGTAGTTGGATTCCTCAATGCATCAAAATTCCAAGCTTCTCAATGCTCATAAATGGATGCCCTTATGATTTCTTTTGCTCCTCGAGAGGCTGGAGACAAGGAGATCCTTTTTCCCTTTTTCTATTTATTTTAGTTATGGAGGTGCTTAGTCTCTTGATGATGACAGCTACTAAAGGAGGGGTCTTGAAAGGTCTTAAGGTGGGCTGAAATGGAAGGCTTACAGAGTTTCTACAGATGATACTATCATTTTCTTTTTTTAAGATGATCCCCATCATCTAGAATAGCCCTTAGAAGACATGATCCCATGCAGATATATCCTCAAACCTTTGATACATTTTGTTAGGGTTTGAGGTTGTCTCATGCTTGCAACTGAACCTAGGTAAAAGTGAGCTTATTCCAATTGGAAAGAACATAAGGCGGGGGGGTGGGGGGGGGGGTGGTGGGGTGGTTAGAGGACCTTCTTTGCTAGTTCTTCTGAGTTACAAGATGGGATCCTTTCCCATTAATTACCCCAGTCTCCCCCTCAGAGCCAAATTCAAAGACAAAGGAGTCTGAGACTCTATTATTGAGAAGTTCTGAAAGGAGATTGGTAGGATGGAAAAGAAATTACTTATCAAAAGGAGATAGACTTACTCTCATTAGGAGCACTTTGACAAATCTTCCAATTCATTTGATGTCCCTCCTTTCCTTAGCCTCATTCACTAGGAAATTGGAGGGAATTTAGAGATGGTTTCTTAGGGGAAGCTTAGGGGAGGAGTTTAAATATCGCCTTGTTAGATGGGGACTGGTTAAACAACCCATTTGATCAAGAGGTTTGGGGATGAAATCCCTCCTCACTTTCAATAAAGCCCTCCTCAAGAAGTAGTTATGGAGGTTATAAAGGAGAAAGAGTTTCAATGGGATATTATTGTTTCTAAATATGGGCTTGAGCATAATGGTTGGACAACACACAATAGTAAGGGACCCAATGGAGTGAGTGTTTGGAAATTCATCAGGAAATAATGGATGATTTTTTCCAATTTGTGACATTTCAAGTGGAAAATGGGGCGACTGTTTTCTTTTGACATAATGTGTAGCAAAGAGAATAGTAATCTTAGAGCTATATTTCCTTCCATCTACAACTTGGTTTGTGACAAAAATTCCCTTGTCAGTCATCATCTCCAAATCACCGATCAGGAAATTTTTTGAAATATTCCTTTTACTAGGAATGTGGAAAATTGGGAACTTATGCACTCTCTGACTTTTGTAGAATTCTCTATAAATTCCTTTTCCACAACATCCCCAATGAGGCTTTGGACAAAAATGATATTTTCACTATTAAATCTTTCTACAAGCTCTCATCGATAGGATCAAATTGCAACATCTCCCCTTGGATTCACATTTGAAGGACAACAGCCCCTTCAAAGGCTGCCTTTATTGTTTGGGAGTCCACATATAGAAATATCTTAGTTGTTGACAATCTGCAGAAAAGAGGGCGTACAGTCACAAATAGGTGTTTTAATTTTTGGTATGGCTGATGCAGAAATAGTCAACCACATTCTTCTCCACTGCCCCTGGACAAGGAACTTGTGGAATTTGGTTTTATTCTTTTTTTTTTTTTATTAGGTCGAGTGTCTTGGCTTCCCTGGCACATCCAGTTGACACTCCAGTTGGTTCTATTCTTGATTGGACAGCAGATGGTTATGGAAAATTTAGTTGGAGGTGAGATTTGGGCTTGTAAAGGCATCAGAGCCACCAAGGAGAAGCGAAAGGCTTTGAACCTCATCTCTCTAGCCATCTTTTGGTGTGCTTGGAAAGAAAGAAATAGAGAGCCTTCAAAGATAAAATTACTCCGCTTCAGAATTGCAAAGACCAGTGGATTGTTGTTGTTTCCGACAGGCTTAGAGGGCAAATTGTTACTGATCATAATGTAATTTTTTATGTTTGCGACACTCTACAGAGTGGTTGCTGTCAAGTTGGCATCCCCATGATGTTGACATGACAATTTTTAGCTTTTCAAATCAAAATATCGTGATTTCTTGAAAAATTTAATGTCTGCAATCAAAATATCATTCTGTAGACCAAAATATCATGGAAAATTCCGAAATCCCAAGGTTAGAACCAATTTATCGCGAATCTAGAATTTGTAGGAGTCTGGAATTTACCTCATGTGCATCACCAACATGTGGGGCCTGTGTGCCGCCATCAATGACTTTCTGGTGACGAGCTTTGGAGCAAAAGTAGATAAAAAAGTGCTAAATAAAATGATGGTGGTGGTGTGCAAAAATAACCCTAGAAACTTAGGGATTTCGAAAGGGGGAAGACAAGAACCTTTCTCCAGCGTGTGGGGCTAGAGGAGGAATTTGAGGAAGGATCTTTTTGGAGGTTTCTATTTTCGATGGTAAAGGTGGTGTAGCAAAATGACACATGGAAAATGGTGTTTGAATTTTTTTTCCTATAGGAGGTTTCTATTTTCACAGGCAGTGGTGGTGTACCAAAATGACACTTGGAACATGGTGTTCGAAAAAAAATTTCCCTGCCAATGAACAGTGTAGAGAGAGAGAGAGAGAGAGACGAGACGAGATAATTTGGGAAGAGAAATAGAGATAAGAGAAACAGAGAGGAGAAAAAAAAGAGAAGGAAGAAGAATAAAAAATTCTGCAAGATTTTGATGGCTCCAAAAGGAAAATAAAGGGCTGAAGAAAGAGGAAGAAGAAGAATGAGTGAGAAAGAAAATGGGGGACTAAAATGGAAGAATGGAGATCAAATTTCAGCGTTGATACTAAATGATGCAGGACTGCATCGAGGTATTATATCCAAGAGAGAATTTAGGAGACGAGAGAAGGAAGAAGAAGATAGGAGGAAGAAAGGGATATAGCTGGGGGGAGGAGACATGTTCAACTCTCAATTCAAACGGACAACATCAAAGTATTATAACCAAGAGAGAATTTAGGAGAAGAGAGAAGGAAGAAGAAGATAGGAGGAAGAAAAGGATACAATTGGGGGAGACACATGTTCAACTCTTAATTCAATTCAAGAATAACCACCCTAAAGATGCATAAATTACAAGCCTACCTCCAAAAAAACCACAGTTTTGCTGCAAGCAAACAAAACATATGCAATAAACTACTAACTAACTAGGCACATTCAGGTTTATAACCCAACAAGCCCTTGACCTTATTCTTTGAAATTGGCCTCCGAATTGGGTCAAAATGATCCATCCAAATACTTGCTTCCATCTACAACAACAAATCCCTCCATTCTTAAAACAAAGGACAGACACATCAAATGACAAAAACTTGTTAGGTCTTCACTTCTAAAACAAATTATCGGTATTAATTTTTTTTTTCAAGATCGTCGTCAATATAAAATCCTTAACCTTAGAAAAAACTTTAGCTTTCCTAATTTTAGAGAAAGGGGAAAATGTAGTAATAGGAATATGAGCCAAATGAGAAAAGAAACATTTATTATAAAATTACCAGAAGAGTCCAAAACCCAAACTCTTTTGTCACTCCAAACTAAAAAGAACAAAACACATTAATCAAAGGGGCAAGCTTGTTAGTCTCTCTCTTATTAAGGTTCTTCACAAAATGAAAATCCCAAGAATATCCACTCTCCTGCGAGAAGAATAAAACAAAAATAGGGGTAACATGAAAAGAAGATCAGTGAAATAGATGAGGATATATGATAGCCAAAGGAGCCTCCCTAATACAGTGTTCCTCCTAGAAATGGATTCTCTCTCCATCACCAGCACTATACCAACCATACGGGAAAAAGAAATGATAAATCTAAGACGCCAATTTCTAAGGACTTGAATAAGTAATATTAATCCCAACTACTACATCCTACTCGTTCTGAAGAAGTCCAAATTATCGTAGATTACCTTGTGCTGAAGAGTGTTACACTATAAAAGGAAGCGCCAGAATCATTTCCCCAAAAAGGAAAGGCTTTTGGACACAAAATTACTTGGACCCAAACCTCCCTCTCTTTTGGAGCCACTTATAGTCCCCTAGCCTACAAACACAAGAAATTTTTCATCAATTTCTCTAATCTTGGAACCACTCACTGGTTTTAGAAATGGAATAGTAATACAGAGGGGTAGAAGATAGACAAGCATGAATAGAAGTAATACGACCTCAAAGAGTTAAAGAAAGCTCCTTTCCACCCATCAAACCTGTAATATCCTGGAAAATAACATGAATTTGAGTAATTCTAAAAAAAAATTAATTATTATGAATTAATTAAGTAATATTAAATCTGATTTATTAAATAAATAATATGATATATATATATAATGGATAAAGTATAGATATATATATATATAAGATTTAATAATAATATAATAATATATATTATTTGTATAGGAAGTGAATCTTCCTGAGGAAGAAATCAAACTCTGCGTGCTCTCTCTCTCTCTCTCTCCCTGTACTCTCCGTCCCTCCTCCACTCACTCCTCATTTTCTCGGCTAGTATTCGGCTGATCGAGAAACGGAAGATACCGTTGGGTTCCTAACTCCGCCACCGACATTTCTACCGGAGTGAATTTGTCATGGGAGGGCGTAGGCACCATTCCTGGGGTAAGGTAATCTTTTCCTATTTTCTCAATTTCTCCTTAAATCTGTCGCTAAATCGATAATCGGGCACTACCACGGGGTCCTAGTTGCGATCGTCGTCATTTTGGCCGGAGTAAATTTTCAATTTGGGTTTCCTAGGCACCACTTCAAAGTGAGAGTGGGCTTTGGGGAATTAAGTAAATTAGTTATATCTGAGGATATAATTTATTTATTTGAAATTTATGGGCCTAGGAAATATTAAAATAGTATTTTATTTGGGGTTGATTTAATGGAACTAGAATTTTTTATTCAGGGCTCGGGTGAGCATCGTAGGTATCTTTTCGAGGTCCCTGTTGGCGTAGTTCAAGAAACCAGGTAAGGGGGAATATATATTAAATCAAATTTTTGTGAATTAATTGGAAAATGAAATATGTTTATGAATATATGCGTATATGTTTTTGTATGGGTTTAAAATGTCAACCATTTAAATTATGCTTTTTGAGTCTAGGGTTGTTTTATTAGATACGTATATGTGAAATTGAACTGATGAAAGTCAAAGATATTTTCAAGATAATTATGTAAGAAATGTAAGGTATATTTTTAGCATATAAATGTTAAATGTAGGTTCGCTTACTTTATAGGAAATATATATGAATTTTACTGCTAAATAGTGTGGCATAAGTAAATAGGAATTCTGTGTAGAAATATGTTATATGTATAAGATGCAGGATGCAGGAAATGAACTGAGAATGAAAATATTATATTAAATATGCTGCATGTGAGTGTTAATGCAACCATGTAAAACAGCTGAAAAATGTTAGGTAAAATAGCTGAAAGATACTGGATAAAACAGCTGAAAAATGTTGGGTAAAACAACTTAAAGATGTTGGGTAAAACAGCTGAAAATTGCTGGGTAAAACAGCTGAAATATGCCGACTAAAACAACTGAAAGATGCTGGGTATGTTATGAAATGAAATGAAAATGAAAATGAATGAAACGGAAATGAAATGTGAAATGTGAACAATGTATAATGGGAAATAGCCACGTAAAGCGAAACGCTACGAAATGACAAAGCTGAGAACATGAACAGATATGAATTACCGAATAATGACAGACAGAATAACGTATTATGGTATTATCAGTATTTATGCTAGTAGAACATGTTACGTTTGGGCGGGGCAAACTCTTTGCCCGATGAGCTTGTTGAGAAAGGCAAGTGCCCTGGTAAATATCAGATATAGCAGTAGGCTGCATAACGTACTAGGGCAGAGGGAAATTACTTGTATGACAGGGTAAATTTCCCATTTCTCGGAGGCCTTCGCTGGTAAACTTTTGTATGAACTGTGTGAATACGAGATTAATCTATCACTTGAGAGCTTACTAGGTAAGGTGAGTGCCTTCGTATGCTTCAGCTGTGACCTTTGGGTTGCCTAAAATATCAGAGCAGAGCGTTGCTACTTGTATGGGCGAGTAATCACCCCTATCCTTAGGTAATCTCGCGGGTAAAATACCTTACATGTGTTTAAATAGGATCAAAAAATGATTTCATAAATTATGTTAATGATTTGCAAATGATGAATAATATGTTATATACAAAACTCATGTTAGCCACACACTGTTTTAATATATTGTTTCTTCCCTTACGGAGATGTGTCTCACCCGAATATGAACTTATCTTTTTCAGGACCTCCACGAGATCGAGCTTAGAGAGCTCAAGCTGTTATAGCATTTTTGAGAAAAGGGGTATAATTTTGATGATACCGGAGCAAATTTGTCGTGGGAGCGGCATAAGCATCATTCTTGGGGTAAGGTAACATTTCCATATTTTCTCAATTTCTCCTTAAATCTGCCGCTAAATCGATGATCGGGAACCACCACGGGGTCCTAATCGCGATCGTCGTCATTTTGGCCAGAGTAAATTTTTAATTTGGGTTTCCTAAGCACCACTCCAAAGTAAGAGTGGGATTTAGGGAATTAAGTAAATTAGTTATATATGAGGGTATAATTATTTATATGAAATTTATGGGCTTAGGAAATATTAAAATAGTATTTTATTTAGTGTTGATTTAATGGAACAAGAATTTTTTATTCAGGACTCGGGTGAGCACCGTAGGTATCTTTTCGGGGTTCCTGTTGGCGTAATTCAAGAAATCAGGTAAGGGGAATATATATTAAATCAATTTTTTGTGAATTAATTAAAAAATGAAATATGTTATGAATATATGTGTATATGTTTTTGTATGGGTTTAAAATATCAACCGTTTAAATTATACTTTCTGAGCCTAGGGCTGTTTTATTAAAAACGTATATGTGAAATTGAACTGATAAAAGTGAAAGATATTTTCAAGATAATTATGTAAGAAATGAAAGGTATATTTTTAGCATAAAAATGTTAAATGTAGGTTGGTTTACTTTACAAGAAATATATATATATATATATATATATGAATTTTACTGCTAAATAGTGTGACATAAGTAGATAGGAATTCTGTGTGGAAATATGTTATATGTATGAGATGCAAGATATACAGGAAATGAACTGAGTATGAAAATGTTAGATGAAATATGCTGCATGTGAGTGTTAATGTAATCATGTAAAACAGCTGAAAAATGCTAGGTAAAACAACTGAAAGATGCTGGGTAAAACAGCTGAAAGATGCTGAGTAAACAACTGAAAAATGTTAGGTAAAACAGCTGAAAGATGCTGAGTAAAACAGCTGAAAGATGTTGGGTATGTTATGAAATGAAATGAAAATGGAAATGAATGAAACAGAAATTAAATGTGAAATGTCAACAATGTATAATGGGAAATAGCCACGTAAAGCGAAACGCTACGAAATGACAAAGCTGAGAACATGAACAGATGTGAATTACAGAATAATGACAGACAGAATAACGTATTATCGTATTATCAGTATTTATGCTAATAGAACATGTTACGTTTGAGCGGGGCAAACTCTTTGCCTGATGGGCTTGCTGAGAAAGGCGAGTGCTCTGGTAAATATTAGATGTAGCAGTAGGCTGCATAACGTACTAGGGCAGAGGGAAACTACTTGTATGGCCGGGTAGATTTCCTATTTCTCGGAGGCCTTCGCTGGTAAGCTTTTGTATGAACTGTATGAATACGAGATTAATCTATCACTTGAGAGCTTACTAGGTAAGGTAAGTGCCCTCATATGCTTTAATTGTGAGCTTTAGGTTGCCTAAAATATCAGAGCAGAGGGTTGCTACTTGTATAAGCGGGTAATCACCCCTATCCTTAGGTAATCTCGTGGGTATAATACCTTACATGTGTTTGAATAGGATTAGAAAATGATTTCATAAATTATGTTAATGATTTGCAAATGATGAATAATATGTTATATACAAACCTCATGTTAGCCACACACTGTTTTAATATATTGTTTCTTTCCTTATTGAGATGTGTCTCACCTGAATATAAACTTATCTTTTTCAAGACCTCCACGAGATCGAGCTTAGAGAGCTCAAGCTGTTATAGCATTTTTTAGAAAAGGGGTATAATTTTGATGATATTTTGGGATGTATATATTTTATATTTTATGTTTTATGTTTTAAGTCTTCTAAGAAAATGATGGTTGTGAATATTAGAAGTTGTAGATTATGTTTTTGGAGATGTATATATATGTAGGTTGATGGATGGATTATTTGGGTTATTATAGTTAGAAACTCTGGTATTATATTGTTAAAGGATTATATTTATGTTTTCCGCTGCATAAATGATAATAGAATGTCAGGTATCAGGTAAATGAATGGATGACGTGGCACCCGAGTCCCACCAGGCGAGTTCGGGGTGCCACGAAACACGGTTTATTCAGGTATAACACACCGGACCAGGTTTTCGGGTTTGGGGCGTTACAAAACCTTTAAGCCACTCTTCAAAAATCAGGTCCCAAAAAAGAAGTTACCACCTAAGGGAAACCTAAATAAGTAATGAGCCAACCCAAAACACAACAATTAGCTAACCTAACAAAAGAACTCAAGTTAAGCCCAACGCTTACAATTTAGAAGTAAATTTCAAGATAGACACTTTCAAAGACCTGTAAAATTGTAACATATCGGGGAAACTACCCATATTCTCGAAAAGAAAAAGAATGGCGTCATTTGAGAATGGCTAATGCAATGTAGGCAAGTTCTCATGGTCCACTTTTATCCTTTCCAAAAAACCTTTGTCAATCATTCTACTCAAAGAATTTGCAACAATAGTGAAAAGAAAAGGGGGTAAGGGATCTCCCTGTCTTAAACTCCTAGAAGCTCTACGCCATATTTCAACCTCCTTGTTCACTAGGGTTGAAAAAGGCATAGATGAAAGGCACCTAATAATCCATTACCTCCATCTTGCTCCAATATTTTCTTATTCATCATCCTCTCCGAGAAACCCTAACAAAATGATAACAAGCTTTTTCAAAATCCAATTTCAAAGCTAGGTGGTGCATTTGAGTTTGAGCCAAGTTGACAAAGTTGACACAATCGAATAATTGAACCTGACTAGAAAATGTTTAGCTCGAACCTCAAAATGAACTTGATAGATCACAAAATTATTAAACTCGAGCTCAACTTGGCTACAAGTTCTTAAAACTTCAGATGTACTTGATTAAGCTCATTTGATTACAAATTAATTTAAAAAGAATATAAAACAAAAAAAAAAAAGGGTAGTCTGGTGCACAAAGCTCCCTCATATGCAGGGTTCGAAGAAAAGGCGAACCATGATGGGTTTATAGTATGAAGACTTACCTTGCATTTTTTGCAAGAGGTTGTTTCCACTCTTCGAACCCATGAACTCCAAGTCACACGACTTATATATGTTAAACATACATATAAAATATACGTTATATGACTAGTATAATATATAATAATAGAATTACAAAAGCTTGATTAGCCTCTCGAGTAGTATTAAAAACTTGGGACTTGACTCATTATGTTGCTTGAGTAGCTCGAGTTTGACATGAATTCGAGAGGAATCAAGTTGAATCAACTTACAAAGAGACTCCAACCCAAGTAGCTCGTGAGTATGGTTGGCTCATTTACACTGCTATTCAAAAGCCAATCCTCTCTTATTACCTCTGGCACCATCCTTAACAACCTCATTTGCTACCAAAGCTAAAGCTAAAATCTGTCTACTAGCAAAGAAAGCACTTTTGACTATTGAAATATTATCTAACAAGACACTAGCAAAATCTCTTTTAGGCATCATGGTAATAGAAATCAAATTAAAACTTAGAGTTAATATCACTTATTTGACTCCATAGAAATTTCTATCTCAAAATTATCATTCATTTTTCTTAACATCTAATACAAAGTTGGTAATGGGGAGTAAATTTGTTTTTCAAAGGACCATTGAGTAGGGGAGATGCCTTTGGCCCTTGTGTACCCTCATTTTTTTCAATTATAGAATTTTTATGAATCCTCTACTTCTGCATTTCTACTTTTGCATAAGGATGGCATTTTTGGGATCTCTAGTTTAGGAGAAACCTCAGTGAGGGAGATTAATGAGTTAGCACTCCTGACCAATTTTCTCGACTCTTGTTTATGCAAATTTAGGGCGTGATAAAGGATTTTGGAGCTTAGATGTAGGGAATTCTCTCACAATTCCATTTTTTCTTATTTGATTTGGGATTTTGATGCTTACTCTTTTACCCTATATTGTTTGATATGGAAAGCCGAATTTTCCTTGAAGATAAAAGCTTTTACCTATGTTGCAATCCTTGAGAAAATCAATACCAATAACTTGCTTTAGAGGAGAAGACCTTATAAGGCTACCTGACATTTGTTTCCTACATTAAAAGACCTTATAAGGCTCTCATATATATATATATATATATATATAAAACAAAGGAAAGTATATTAGATAGAAAGAAGAGAAGGTGTAAAGTGTGGGGACAAAGAGTCCACCAAGAAAACTAAAAAAACTAAAAAAAAGAACACAAGACCACAAAATAGAATTAAATGAAAATAACCAAGAAACCCACTTTTTAAAACCTTTCCATCATAATTTTCAAAACTCTTCAAATTTTCTAATTTCCTTTGACCTTTCACTTTTCAACTTTTGCACCATCCAAACGCATTTCATTCTCTCCAATATCACTTAGCTTTAAATCCATTTTAACCAAAAGAATTTGAGCTTCTAACTCCTCCTTCGGAATCTCCTCCACTGATGCAAGCAAAATTCCATCCTATCTTATTCGCCAACCCACCATTATCAAAAATAAAAACTCCCTCCAGACCTTCCAACGAGGGTAAATGAACATAAGAAAAATCCCCTAATTCATCACAAGGGTAAGAAACATACTCATATTGTTCGCATATATCATCCAACAACCAGCCCCCACCACAAACAAAATCGCTATCATTCTTTTTTATAAACAAAATCCCTATTATCAACACTTTTTGAATTGGAAAAATATCTCCCACTTCTTTACCTCCTTACCTTTTCTAGTCTTATTAGAACCTCCAACATCCTTCTCAACTTAAGGAACTTCCACAATACTAAACTCTCCTTTACAATCTCTATTTAGTACCTTTGTCGTAGACCCACTAGAATTATCTCCTTTATCTTCAAATATCTTTTTTCATTTCAGCACCCAAATAAGCCGCCTTTCAAGGAGCATAAACCTAATTACCTTCAATTTTATCAGTATAAATATGACAATCATTTAATTTCTCCCCAAAACCCACTGCTTTTTTACTCTTTTTCACACCACCTTCTAATGCATCTACTAAAGCAAATGCAAATTTATCACCAGAGTGTTGAACCAAAACTAGTCTTCTAACATCTTGAGCTTCCTCCAACTCTTGATCATTTTGATTTATATTCTTAATAACTATAGGCTGAATAATGTTTTTGTTTACTGGATGTTGAATAAAAATGTCATTACCAAAGGGTGTATCAAGGTCTTAAATTTCGATTTCAACTCAAATTTCTCAAAATTTGATAAGTTTCACTAAAATTTCTAAATTTCGATATATTTTAGATGATTTGTTGAGATTTTGATGGAAATTATGCAAGATGGAAATTGAATAATCCATTTCGATTCGAGGGTCACAGAAAAGGGAAATTTCGACGGAAATTTCGACAATTTCATGGAAATTTAAGACCATAGGGTGTATCTTCCTCCTAAAGTACACATCTTTTGAGAAGTAAGAACTATACTTTGAGCCTGCATATTATCCAAAGCCAACATAATAGTACTAGAAACCTTCATTGAATCATATATCCGCTTATCACCAAGATCCTTTTGTGAGAAGCCCATATGAGAACCTCCTTTTGGATCCCAATCTAAAGCCCATATAAACATTTCCTAAACATTGGGCCTTTTCAATAATTGGCTCAATTTAGTTAAAAATGAAATATCCCTGTTTTCAATTACTTGGGCTGGGTCCAAAATTAGAGGCATGCATCCCCACCCAATTCTCTTCATTGCCCCCTCCCCAAATGCAGCCCTAGTTGCCTTTATGATCGTCTCTGCTCCATCACAAAACCTAACATCCTTCTCGCTATTGTTGATCGAAGCCAAGTGATTTTCGATTGCCTTAGGTTCATTTAGCTGCAACTTGTCTCCACAATGACAGCACAACTCTTGTTTTTGACCTTCAAACTCTGCTTTATGGATGGGCTTGACTACCGCACCCATCATCTTCGCGATTTTTTGCCTTCCAACACCACTTGAATCCATGATCTGCATTGTGAAGAGTTATCTACACCTACACTCCCAATTTCCTCACAAAAATCCTTCATTATCTCACAAAAAGCACTCGTAAAGCTTCGGCTGCCCTTCACCTTTTTACACCCTAAGGAATAAAAACTGAAAACTTCTTCCATTTCCATTCCAAACGTAACTCCGAACATTTTCCTACCTTTGTCCACTTAATTGACATCCAAATATTTGTGATACCCAATTGAACAAATCAAAACCCCCTTTGAATGTGATTGAAAGTAGATATGCCATTAGTGAACCAAGACACAAACTCTCTGGAAAACCTAACCTGCTTGTCAGGAGAGACATTGTTCTCCACCACAAGCAAGGATATGTACCCTCCGGCCTTATCTAATCATAGATTGAATGATTTACCTTCGATCTAAATCAACCGTTTCAACTTTGGATACGCATTGAGCGCACGAAGGAGAGAGATGGGTAGTTCATAAGAGAGAGAGAGAGAGAGAGAGAGAGAGAGAATTTTTTTCAACAAACATTCATTTCTATGTTATCTCTTCACTAGAAATTTTTTCAACAAACATTCATTTCTATGTTATCACTTCACTTTCACCATTTTGAATAAGTTCTTTGGTATTTTTGGTCAAACTAGGTTAGCCCCTTCACTTTGAAGGCTTTTTGTAAAATTATTTTCTCTTCGATAACAAAAGAAGGCATGTTAAATAGGGGAAAAAACATGGTTTTAAAACCTAGACCAGTAAGCAATTCGGTGAAACCACTAAGTTGGTTCAACCAGTCGAATCAGCAGGTTGAACTGGTGATATATACATACACACACACACACACACACACACATGTATATATACATACATATATATATATATATATATATATATATATATCTATGTGTATAGTAAGGATGTTTATATTGATAATTATTATCATCATTAAAATTTAAATAAATATTAAATAATAGGTTGATTTATAAAATATTAAATTACAGTAATATAGGTTTGTATACTTTAAATTTATTCACTGCCTAGTATTGGGTCACGGATTTTATTTTGAAGAAAGAAAAGTAGGAAATTCATCCTTTGTAATATTTTTATATTAAATATCATTAAAAATAAAATTTTATTACAGTAGTACTCAAAGGTCTTAGATTCTAACACAGGCGGCTGCAAAAGATGCAGCATTTTATATTTTTAATGAAAATCTGGTCAAGTTGAGTTGACTCACCGGGTCTATACGAGTCACTTTACTCTGACTGGGTTGACATTGGTTCGCTCAAAATCCAGTCAAGCCCCTACCTAGATCAATAACTAGGTTGGTTCCACTCTAACCGGGTTGGACTGGCCGGTCCGATTTGGTTTCAAAAACTATGGGAAAAAGGAAGGTACGAGGTGTAGGGACAAGGAATCCAATAACAGGTAAAAAAAGAACGAAAACAGAAAACATAAGATCATAACATGAAACTAGACAAAATTAACCAAGGAAACCCCTTTTCAAACCCTTTCCATCATAATTTACCAAACTATTCAAATTTGCTAATTTCTTTTGATCCTCTTCATCTTTTGACTTTTGCCACCATCCAAGTTCACTTGATTTCCTCCAATATTATTCAACTTTAAACCCATTTATTCTGAAAGATCTTGATCCTGTAATCTTGAATTTCCTCCACAAGAATAGGCAAAACACCTTCCGCACACTGTAAATTGTTAACCAAACAATCATTATCAAAAATATCCAATGTGGGCAAATGAACATAAGATAAATCCCCTACTTCATCGCAAGAATTATAAACGAAAACAAATTTTTTATGAATCTCATCCAAGAACAACTACCCACCGCAATCAAACTCATTAAAACCATCACTTTATGAATTTGAAAAATCCTACCACTTCTTTACCTCCTTTTCTTTTCTTACCCCATTGCTACACTTGATCTCCTTTTTCTTGCAAGAGAGCCTTCCACTATACTAAGTTCTCCTTTAGAATCTTTTCTTAAAGACTTTGCACCTATCACACCAAAATTTTCCCTCTTCTCTTCAAACGCCTTCCTCATCTCAGCACTTTTACGAGCTACATTTCAACGAGTATACACCTTACATCCCTCAAATCTATTAAAATTCAAACAAAAGACTTGAGCAATATCCCACAAAGTAGCTCCTTGTTTTAATTCTTTCCATCCAACCTTTTAAACACTCTTTGAAGTTAGTCACCTTTTTAACACTACAAACTAGTTTTAACTCTAAAATACTAACATTCTAGGTATGATCCAAAGTTCATTCAACTTGAAACAAACCTTGGAGTGCTGGAGGTTGGGAATAGATTCCACTATCGAAGGGTATAGCATCTTCTTCCCACTGCTCATTTCTTGAATTCTAGTGACTGAAATATTGAGATTCAGCAAGGAATTACCTAAATCCCTATTTGCACCAAAAAACTTGACTCTTGCCATTATCTTTCTGCATGGAGCCTAAAGAATGAGATCCTCCCCTCGACTCCTCATTAGAGGCCAAATTAAACTTACCTAAACCTTGGGCCGGCACAAATAAATGGCCTAGTCAAGATAAAAAGAAAGAGGTACCTTCTTTTTTAATTAATTGGGCCAGTTCCAAAACGAGAAGCATTCCTCCCGTCCCACTCCCCTTCACAATATCCCTCACCCTGCCCCCAAACACAACCCTAGTTGCCTCTAAGAGAGGTGCACCCTTTGCTCGAACCCTAGCTTCCTTCTCATCTGATTTCAACTGGTTTGCGACAATTTTTTTCTTCAAAACCCCAAGTATCTTCATCTTAATTGCACCATCACACCTACAATCAATCTCTTCTCTTCCGACCAACATACCTTGATTTCCAAAAAGAGTTTGGCAACTGCAACCCTCGCCTTTGCCTTTATTGCCTTCCAACACCACCTTACTCTATGATCTAGTGCATGAAGGACCATTTGCAGCTACACCTTCAAAGTGTTCTTCCGAAACTCCTTACCTAACTCACATAAATCACTTGCGAAGCTTCGCCATCCATCACCCCTTGCACCACCAGGAATGAACATAGAAAACTTCTTTCTTTCCACTCAACCCTAACAACAAGAACTTTCCCACCTTCATTCACTTGATCAACAACTAGTATTGCGCAATACCATTACAAATAGTCCAAAAACTCCTTTCCCTCTAATCAAAGACCGACAACCCATCAGCAAACTATGATGGAGCCTCTTCTGAAAACCTTACCCACCTATTGTGAATGCCATAGTTCTCAACCATGATCAAATATGAGATCCCCGCAACCTTGTCCAAATGCAAATCAAAGGATTTTCCTTCAATCTGTATTGTTTGGATCAACAAGGCCTACACTGGGAGGCTCCATGGCGTTGTACGCATAAGAGGGGGACATGTTTGGTTTTGCGAGAGGGAACTAGAAAGAGAGAGAGAGAGAGAGAGAGATACCCTAGGCCTTCCCATTTTTTGTTGAGGATGGCTTTTTGTACTATTATGTTTAGAGGGTTTGGTCAAATTGGGTATGGTTATTGGAACTATGCAAAAGAGGGGAGTTGGTCACTCCCTAACAAGACTTTTTGTATTATTATGTTTAGTGAAAGTAGTGGGAGTGGTAAGGGAGGAGGTAATGGTTTTGCACCTTCAGCTTGCTAACAATACTTTCTCTTAGAGGATCATATGCCTTCGTTTTTGAATATTGTAAGGTTTCTCCATATTTTTAAAAGGGTATTGAGGTTTATAATTAATATGGGGAAGAGTGATATTGCAACAAGTAATGTGCCTGTGAAGCATGCCAAGGAGTTATCCTTGAAGTTAAGGTGCACTATCTTGGATTGGTCGTTATCCTATTTAGGGGTTCCTTTAGAGGGTAGCTCTAGATCAGTTAGTTTTCGGGATCTAGTTATCAAGAGAGTGTCTAAACATTTAGATGGGTAGAAGTGTGCTTTTTTTCTCTAGTAGGCAGGTTTACTCTCATTCAAGCTTGTCTTCTAGTATCTCATAGTACTTTCTTTCTATTTTCAAAATTCATGCAAGAGTTGCTAGCATGATTGAGAGAATCATGAGAGATTTCCTGTGCCTAGATGTAAGGGGCTTTAGGGACCATTTTTTCAAAATAGGAGGTGGTTTGTAGGTCTAAACGGGAGGGCAGTTTGGGTTTTGGAAATTTGGAGTATAAAACACGAGCTATTGGCCAAATGGTCTTGGCAGTTCCCACTAGATAATTCTTCCTTGTGGCACGAAGTTATTAAAACCAAGTCTGGACTTGATGAGAATGGGTGGCATGGTAATTTGAGTTCAAAATTTTCTTCAAGAAGTCTATGGTAAGTTATTTCTCATCATTTATCCCCTGTTTATTCCCCATACTAAATTTTTGTTGGGTAAGGGTTGTAATATCTGTTTCCAAAAAGACCTTTGATTGGAGAATGTTGTTTTGTCCACCTCTTTTCCTTGCCTCCTTTGTTTAAGCTCAAGACAGAAATATTTCATTTCTTTTTTAAATTGTAAATCTGGGTGGTCCTTTATCTTCTTGGTCCTTTGACAGCCAACGGTAACTTGTGAGATCACTATGATATGAATCCTAACTGAATATTTGTAGGGGCGCCCCCTACGAGCAGCCTTTTGCACTTATACCACCCGAATGTAATGAAAAGTGCCGAAGGATGGGCTAGGTCATTGTCCCAAAGCGATGCACCATGTTGATGCCCAAGTACGATGTCATATATGCTAGGATTCCTGCATCATTCTCGACGTGGATGGATAAAGAAGTTAGTTCAGGAGACTATGATTAAATTAGCAACTTGAAATTACGTATAAAAGCATGGAGATAGTGGAGCCCTTATCTTTATTCTTTAGTGATGTATGAACTAACTAGGAGTATCCAAAATGAGGTTCTAGGGTGTATGTTGTTTGCAAATGAATTGCCTTGATTGAAGAAACTAGGGGTGGAGTAGAACCTAAGTTAGAATTATGGAGAGAAGATTTAGAATCTACAGACTTTAGGATAACTAGAAATAAGATAGAATATATAAAATGTAATTTAAATTATGATAGGAGGAATATTGAAGACAAATTTAAACTTGATAATGAAGAAATCAATAGCACTAGTAGGTCTCGATATGTTGGTTCTATTATGCAAGCTGAAGGAGAAACTAAAGATGTAATGCATAAATTTAAAGCAGGTTGGGTAATATAGAGAAATGCTTCAAGTGTGTTATGTGATCGTAGAATGCCCTTAAGATTAAAAGGGAAGTTTATAGGACAGATGTAAGACCAACTATGCTATATGGATCAAAATGTTGACCATGATCACATAAATTTGCATAAAAAGATTCATGTAGGCAACCCCACCTAGTGGGACTTTAGGCTTGGTTTGTTGTTGCTATTGTTGTTGTTTGCCTTCAAGAAACTAAATGGGTAGGAGACAAAGCTAGAGAAATTGAAAAACCAAGATTCAAACTTTGCTACACTGAAAAAGAAAAACATAAGATTGAGGTAAGAATAATTGTAGACAAAGACTTAAAAGATGGTGGTGTGGATGTCAAAAGAATAGGGGATGGAATTATAAAAATCAAGATGGTCTAAAGCCAAATGATAATAAATGTTATTACTACTCATACTCCTCAAGTAGGCCTAACTAAAAACCTTAAGAGACAATTTTGGGAAGATATGGATAGTATCATACAAAGGATATCATGGACTAAGAAAATATTCATAGGAGCATATTTGAATGGACACATTGGAAGGGATAATAAAAGTTAAAGAGAGGATACATGAAGGATATGGATATAGTGATAAAAATGAGTATCGGGATATGATCTTAGAATTTTCCATGTCATTTGATTTTATTAAAATGATTACTTGCTTTAAGAAGAGAGAAGAAAATTTAATAACCTTCAAGAATGGACAAAATAAATGTCAAATAGATTTTTTCTTAACTAGGAGGGTAGATCATTTATCGGGTAAGGATTATAAAGTTATCCCAGGTGAAATCTTAACTCCACAACATAGAGTATTAGTGTTAGATAAATGTGTTAAAAAATGAAAGAGAAAGAATTTAATATAAATCAATGCAAAAGAACGAGGTGGTGGAATCTAAAAGCAAAAAATATAATAAAATTTAAAGATAAAATGATCAAAGACGGTGATTGGACAATATAGGATGGTGCAGACATAAACACTCTCTGAATAGGATGGATAGCTCTATTAAAAAGATAGCAAAATAGATTTTAAGTTAATCAAAAGGAAGATCATCAGATAGCAAAGAAAGTTAGTGGTGGGACCAAAATGTCCAAAAAGTTGTAGGGACAAAAGGAATTTGATATAACACATGAAAAAAATGTAGAAACATGGAAAGCTTTGAAAAGTATAAAGAGGAGAGAAAAAATGCAAAAAAGTTCGTTAGTGAAGCTAAACATAGATCATTTATAATTTATATGCTAGATTATATACAAAAGAAGGGGAAAAGATATATTTAAACTTGCCAGAGCTAGAGAAAGAAAGAGCAAGGACTTAGGTAATTGAAAATGTACAAAAAGTGAGAATAATATTGTTTTGGTGAAGGAAGAAGACATAAAAGAAAGATGGCAAAGTTGCTTCAGTAAGATATTTAACGAAAACCAAGTAGAAGGCTTAAACCTAGAATTGACCAATGAGTAAAAGGCTAAAAATATGAAATTTATTCGCCAAATTAGAGTTAATGAAGTTAAGGTAGTATTAATAAAGATGAAAAATGGAAAAGCTATAGGGCCAATAACATCCCAATTGAAGTTTGGAAATGCCTCGATAATAACCAAATTATATGGTTAACTAACTTATTTAAGACAATTATAAAAACGAAGAAAATGCAAATTGAATAAAGAAGATATTCAAAATTGTAATGACTATTGTGGAATCAAATTTATGAGTCATACAATGAAATTGTGGGAAAGGGTAGTTAAACAAAGATTAAGGTTAGAAATGAATGTCTCAGAAAATTAATTTGGTTTTAAGTCTAGGAGTCTACTATAGAAACTATTGAGTAATTGGGTAAAATGGAAGACCTAAACTCAATGATAGGTCACTCCCTCTATTTATAATATATGCAAGTACAATAGGAATGACCATAATACCCTTACTAACTCACACTTATTACTAACAAAACTCTAACACATAATAATTTCCCCTCAAGCTGAAGCATATATATCATATGCTCCTAGCTTGTTACAAATGAATTTCACACGAGCACCTCCCAAGGCTTTAGCGAACTAATCAGCAAGCTGAAACTCAAACTTCACATGAGTGTTCATAATGAACTTTTGTACAAGTTTCTCTCGTATAAAGTAGCAATCAACTTCAATGTGCTTTATCTGCTCATGGAAGACAGGGTTGGAGGCAATATGAATAGCAACTCGATTATCACACATCAACTCCATAGGTTGAGAATGTGGAAAGCCTAGCTCTTTCAACATGTTCTTCAGCGAAACAAGTTCACATGTAGTGTGCGCCATAGCCTTATACTCTAACTCAGCACTCAACTTGGCCACCACACTTTGTATCTTACTTTTCCAAGGCACCAAATTACCGCTGACAAAAATATAATACCCAGTTGTGGATCTTTGATTGGATGGCGATTCGGCCCAGTCAACATTTGTATAACCATGAATATGAGTGTGAACCTAATCCTGATATAAGAGACCTCCCCATGGTGCACCTTTGAGATATATCAAAATGCGAATTACTCCATCCCAGTGACTTATTCTCAAGGAATCGAGAAATTGACTCACAACACTTGTTGCGAATGATATAGCCGATTGAGTGACTGTGAGATAATTCAACTTTCCAACAAGTCTCCGGTGCTGAACTAGGTGAGGCAACAAATCTCCCATATCTAGCATCAACTTACTATTGGGATCCATGGATGTATCAACAAGTTTGGATCCCAACAACCCCATCTCATCTAAAAGATCAAGAACACACTTCCTCTGTGACAAGATAGTTCCTGTATGAAATCTCAATACTTCTATACCCAAGAAGTATTACAATGGTCCCAAGTCTTTGGTATGAAACTTACTCTGTAGAAAAAGCTTTAGGTCCTAGAAGTCACGATCATCATCAACAGTGATCACAATGTCATCCACATATACAATAAGCAAAATACTGCCCGATGGAGTATGACGATAAAATACAGAGTGATCTACTACACACCAATGAAGGCCAAACGCAAGTACTAAAGCACTAAAACTGCCAAACCAGGCTCTTGGAGATTGTTTTAATCCACAGAATGACTTCTTGAGACGACATACTAAGCCTAACTCCCCTTGAACAACAAACCTAGGGGGTTGCTCCATATATACCTTCTCATGAAGATCTCCATGTAGGAAAGCATTCTTCACTTCTAACTGATGTAGAGGCCAATGACAAGTGGTGGCAAAAGAAATGAACAAACGTACGGAGGCAAGTTTAGCAACCGGGGAGAATGTGTTTGAATAATCCAAAGCATGCATTTGAGTATGCCGCTTAGCAGCAAAGGAAGCCTTCAAACAAGCCACAGAACCATCAAGATTGACTTTCACATTGTACACCCAATGACAAATGACCACAGACTTATCGCGAGAAAAAGGAACCAAATCCCAAGTAACATTATCATGCAGTGTACTCATCTCTTCAACCATTGTCGTCCTCCACCTAGAATGGGATAGGGCATTAGATAAGATTTTGGAAGGGCAACAAAGGACAAGGTACTAACAAAACGGTAATAAGAGGGTGAGAAGAAATCATAACAAACAAAATTCGAGATTGGATGTTGGGTACAAGTGTGTTTACCTTTTCGAACAGCTATTGGAGGATCAACATCACGAGAAATAAGATCATCCAACGAGGGAACTAGAGGCAAGGTAGTAGAAACTAGAGGAGGCACTTCCCCCTTAAGTCTCCGAGTGTATACTTGCAAATTGGGATGATTCAAGTGACGAGAAGGACTCAAGTTGGATGAAGATGTAGGAGGATTCAGCATATATACTAGGTTTAGATCTAGAGGGCAAGGCAAAGGAAGGGACTCATCAAGGTCAACAGAATTCAATGAATCAGAGTAGTATGGTGTAGACTCAAAAAATGTGACATTAGCAGAAACAAAGAAACAATGTAAATTAGGACTATAACATCGATATCCCTTTTAGGTATAGGAATAGCCTAGAAAAATACATTTGATAGCACGAGGATCCAAGGACAGAGGAACCTTAGGAAAGAAAACTAAATATGGAATTTGACCACTAAGGGCAAAGGACGGCATTTTATTGATGAGGGAGTAAGTTGTGCGAATGGTATCACTCCAAAAGACTTTGGGGACATTTATTTGATACAATGGGGTATGAGTGACTTCAAGAATATGTTTTTTTCCACTCTGCAACTCCATTTTGTTGTGGAGTGTGGGCGAAAGAGGACTGATGGATCATACCAGAGTTAGTCATATAAGTACTGAATTTGGTACTTAAGTACTCCCTAGCGTTATTACTACGAAGTATCCTGACTAGCATGTCAAATTGAGTCTTTATTTGGGAACAGAAAGCACAAAAGATATCAAACAACTCAGAACGATGTTTCATTAAATATAACTAGATCATCCTAGAGTAGTCACCAAAAAATGTAACAAAATACCGAAACCCCAACTTTGTTGTCACATGACTAGGGTCCCAAATATGATAATGGACAAGCATGAAAAGACAAACCACCCATTTGTCGGCCTAGGGAGCAAAGGGAACACGATGATGATTGCCCAATTGACAGGACTCACACTCAAGATTAGACACCAAACTCAATGTAGGAACTAACTGTTTCAACTTGCCCAAGGACGGATGACCAAGACGACAATGAATTTGAAATGGTGTAGCTGCAACTCTGAAGGCAATGAGTGGAGAAGGCAACTCAAAGTGGTAAAGTCCACGAGCCTCAAGTCTTGTCCCGATGTTATTTCCCGTCTTCAGATCTTGAACAACCATAAAATCAGGAAGGAATGTGATAGAACAATTTAGTGACTTTGTAAGCTTACTAACTGACATAGGATTGAAAGGAGATTTAGGAATGTATAAAGCAAAAGAAAGAGAGAAAGGAGTAGGATTTACTATTCCTCTCCCCTTAATAGCAATAGTGGACCCATCAGCAAGGGTAACTTGAGGGATATTTTTAGGATATTGGAGATCAAAAAAGAAGTTGGTTGCACCTCTTATACGATCAGTGTTAGTAGAATCGATAATCCAAGGACTAGTAGGAAGGATACCAGATGACATGCACACTGTAGGATTACCCTTTTGGGCAAAAGAAGTAATGTGATCAGATGTTTGTTGAGACAATTGACATTGTAGAAACTTGGAATACTCCTCCTCTGATATAGTCACAATACGCGGTTCACTCAAACAAGTGACTAATGAAGGAATCATACTTTTGGGATTTGCAAACGTCATTCCAACATCACAAACTCAGACCAATGATCATAAGTTTGATTGCTAGAACAATTAGAACAACCACGAACAAGGTCACCCACCATGAACAAGCCACAAATAAATCAGTACAAGGCTGCCATAGCACCAAGAAACTCACACGCTGCCCCAAGAAAGCAACACTCAGCACTGGAACAATTGGAGAGGTGAACTACTGAAACTACCATGAACAAATCACCAACAACCTCAGATGCAGCCCCAACAAAGCAACACTGCCACAGCCGCACACCAAAAAAAAACAGCTTATGAGCACTGCCACTGCCCCAAAAGGTCAGCAATGATCGTTACTAACACCGAACAACAACTAACGAATTACCATGAGTGCATAATCAAAACAAAGATTGGATCTTGGAGCAAAAAACACTTGCCCAATAGCTTGATATTTTGGTATATGGAAGGAATTAGAATAGTGAATCAAAAAACACAGCAAATCCAACTGTTTCAAACCCAATAAACTCATTAACAATTGATAAACAGCTTCACAAAGCATCAAACAACCATTCCTTGGGTGCCGCACTGCCACGAACAAGGTGAACAACTCACCAACGGATATAGCACTGCCACAGCCTCGCAACTGAACATATGAATGCTGCCATGGCTTAAAAAAAACTCACAGAAAAGCCTTCACAAGCCTTGAAAAAACATTAATGGAATGTCGCAAGTGCATAGTCGGAAAAGGTTTAATTTTTGAGCAAAAAACAGACCTAACATCTTGATAATATAATCTAGAGAAGGAACCAGAGCATGCCAGCAGGAAAAAAAAAATGCCAGAAATTCACTCAGGCACTGGCGCGTGGGGTCGGCCCTACCGGCATTTGGCTGGTGCGTGGGGGCTCCTTCAACAATGGGGTTTTGTGGGGTTAGTCATCCCGCCCAAGGGGGTGTTCTGTTTATGGCTGTATGCTTGATTTTGTGAAATAATATGGGATGGAGATGAATCTACGAAGGACAGCCGTAGGAATGGTGTTTTCCGGCGACAGTCGAGGAGAGTAGGGTTTAGCTAGGATCATGCTCTAATACCATCTTGAGTAATTGGGTAAAATGGAAGACCTAAACTCAATGATGGGTCTCTTCCTCTACTTATAATATAGGTAAGTACATCGGAATGACCATAATACCCTTACTAACTCACACTTATTACTAAAAAAACTCTAACACATAATAATAATAGTAATAATAATAATAATAATAATAATAATAATGCTAAAATACTAAATAACCATTAACAAAAGCTATATATCTTATAAGAAGATTAATGGAAAAATTTAGGAAAAAGAAGAGGGACTTGCATATGGTATTTATTAACTTAGAGAAAGCGTACGATAAGGTATCTAGGGAAGTTCTATGGTGGATTTTAGGAAAAAAAGTGTATGTAGTAGGTATCTTGATGTCGTTACGAATATGTACAATGGAGCAATGACTAGCATTAGGACTACTAGTTGAGAGGCTAAGGAATTTCCAATCACAATAGGTGCATATCAAGGATCTGCTTTGAGTCTTTATCTATTGCTCTAGTGAAGGATAAACTTACAAGGGGTATCCAAAATAAGATTTCATGGTGCATGTTGTTTGTAGATGATATTATCTTGATTGATGAAACTAGGGGTGGAGTAGTATCTAAGTTAAAACTATGGAGAGAAGCTTTAAAATCTAGAGATTTTAGGATAAGTAAAAATAAGAGAATATATGAAATATAATTTTAGTTATAGTAAGAGATGAATCTATTATGCAAGTTAAAAGAGAAATTGAAGTTGTAATGCATAGACTTAAAACACAATGGATAAAATGGAGAAGTGCTTCAAGTGCGCATTATGATTGTAGAATACCCTTAAAATTAAAAGGGAAGCTATATAGGATGGCTATAAGACCAACTATGCTATATAGATCAAATTGTTAGGCGAAAAAGAAACAACATATCCAAAAAGTAAAAGTTGCTGATATGAGAATGCTAATATGGATAAGTGGTATAACGTAAAGATAAATTAAGGAACAAACATATTCTCAGTAAGTCAGGCATATCTCCTTTAAAAGATAAGGTAGGGATGACTTAAATGGTTTAGGCATTGACAACATGGGCCAAATAGTGTGTCGATGAAGAAGAATGAGCTATTACTGTAAGGAGCAGTAGAAATAATAGAGGTAGACCTAAAATAACTTGGAATGAGATAGTGACTAAGGATTTAATAGTCTTGAATTTGTCAAAGGAAATTGTCCATGATCACATAAATAGGCGGAAAAAGATTTATGCAGTTGACGACACCGAGTAGGACTTAAGGCATGGTTTGTGGTTGTTAGTCTTGTTGAATAACTGTTGGGTCTCTTTGAAAGCTAATAGTTGATCCTGGTCTTTGGATTCCTCAGGCTTTCATTATTGCTAATCTTTTTGTGAGTTCTTGATAGTCTAATTTTCCTTTCCACTTTACAAAACCATTTTCAAGGCCAATGTCCCCCAAAAATCAAAGCTCTTCTTTGCTTGGTTGTGCTTAATAGGATCAACATATATAACTTGTGCAAATTGGAAAGTCTTTAAAGGCACTCTCTCTAAACATGTGTGTAGTTTACTTTAAGTGCTCAAAATATATTCCCTATCTTTTCCTACATTGTGATTTTACTTGGAAGGTATGGAACAAATTATTCAATTATTTTGGAGAAAGCTAGGTTTGTCTAGAGTCAATGAAGGAGTTTTTGGCAATTTGTTTTGCTAGCTTTGGTAGAAAAATGAAGTAGCCTCATTAATAAATGTGCTTTATTAGCAATATTTTGAGGTATGTAGAAGGAACATAACATGCGCATTTTATCAAGGAAGAATATATGGGAGAAGATTCAGTATTTGGTTTCTCTTTGGTGTGTGTGTGGGTAATGGAAACTTCAAGGGGATGTGTTTTTCAAATATTCAGCGCAATCGGCATTCTTTGTTGACTTGTTAGGGCACTTTCAGGTTTTTTTCTTTTTATTTTCTCTAGGGTATCCTAAAGTTTGTCAAGGAGATATCTTTTTTCTTGATTGTACATTCTTAATCTATCAATAAGCTTCTTTTGCTATGAAAAAAAATGTTTAGGGGGTCTAGTAAAGGAAAGGATAGGAAAGCTTTGTGGTGATACACTACTATGACGATGATTTGGTGTTTTGTTGGAGGGAATGTAAAAGGCTTTAAAGGTGTGACTACTTTTGATAATCCTGGAGTAGGGTGGGGTTTCTTGGCCCACTATGAGTTTCAAAAAATGGTTTCTTTCATCATGTTTCTTTTGAAGACTTGCAACGGGATTGGTTGGGTTTGCTTCATTTTGTTTTGTCTTTGGCTTTCTTTGTTCCTTCAGTTGCTTTCTTGTTGCAAAGGGAGGCGCAGGAACCATAGCTCAATGTGAAGATTTAGGGGTGGTGAACCATAGCTCAATGAGAAGCTCTACCACTTCAAATGTCTAATTAGAGGTGATGGCTCCTAGTTAAGGTTCCTCTCTAGGCCTTCATGACTTTGGAGGTTATGTTAATACCATTAATTTCTATAATACATGGGAAGAAGAAACTCTAATCTTCCAAATCGTGACTTTCATGAATTGAAGCATTCCAAAGATGCTTTTCAAAATCAAAATTTTTCTCTAAAAGATCTTTCCAAATATGAAGTCAAAATTTAAGAACCTTTCTTAAGCCCTTTGGATAAGGTCCATAACACTAAGGAGTCTCAAGGTGTGAGTCTAAATGTCTACAAATAGCTTCCCTTTGGATGAGGTCCATAACACTAAGGAGTCTCAAGATGTAAGTCAAAATGTTTAAAGATAGCTTCACATTACTTACATAAGGGCGGGCCCTAGATCAACGGTAAGGTTGCTCCTTTATGACGGGTTGGTAACAAGTTTGAGTCAAAGGAAACAGCCTCTCTACATAAACATAAGGGTAAGGCTCCATACACTATTATGAACCTCCTCCTACCCTCGCAAAGCAGGGAGCCTTATGGCTCAGGGACGCATATTTTTTTCATATTACTTAAGCATTTAGATTGTGCCACGAAACATTTTCCTCAAGGTGGAAGCTTTGATAGGTTGTTGGAATCATACCCCAAACTACATAAAAAACACTTATCTAGAACTACAAAGTTACTGATAAAAGTATAATAGACAAACAACAATATTTGACAATTAAGAGAGAATATAAGTGAATTATATGCTAAAGAAAGGAACTTACCGTGCCCGAATCATTTTAGCACGTTTGACGTGTCTTTGCAACAGATCTTGCATAGATAAATTCTTAACAGAATCGTCATCCTAAGCATAAGCAAACAAGATTAATTCAATTCAAACAAATAAAGTATGAAATAGAAAACATACTCGCATGTAGAGAGAGAGAGAGAGAGAGAGAGAGATATGAGAAGCCAAAAAATAGTGTCTGACCTAGGACAATAATGGGGGTTATTATCTAGGGTTTCTTAGAGTAAAATACAAGAAATATTAGGATTTGAAAAGGATTATGGTATAGGATTAATATTGAATGCAAAAATCAACGGCTTAGAAGATTGTGTAGAGGCTTGTTGGGATTACCAAATCAATTAGGATCTTCTATTTAATATTATGATTCCTAAATCAATTGGGATTCTATTTAATGCTAGGATTCTATTTAATGTTGGGGTTTTTATTTAATGTGTTAGGATTCCCAATCAATTAGGATGGAGTCCATTACAGACTTGGACTAGACATTTTACATTCCATATAGGAGTAGGGTTCCTTACCTTATACATATGCATCCCTACTGGGCTTTTTCATGTAAGAGATAACATAATTCACAACCTTTAGCCAATTTGGAGGGAAATCCCCTCAAAGTGATCAACCTTATTTTCCTTTCTTTCAATTTCCCCAATTTCTCTATGATAAAACCCTAGGGTCTTATCATTGGGTATTCAGAGTCGGCATTCTTGTGGATGTCATTAACCTATCGACAAAAGCAAGATCTTGGAATTCTTGATCTTCACTTGTAAGCTATGGCCTCAGAAAATTCAACAATCCCATATGGAAGCTTCACTAAAGGTTGAACCTAGCAATATTTTTTAAGCCTCAATTTGAAGAGATACGGGAATCGCTCTCTAAACTACTAATTACATCTTCCCACAAACAGAGAGAAGACAATGCCTCTACATCATCTAATCATAGGGAGTAGTCGTACATGCACAAAGGAGGTTAGCAAGGAGAGCGTGATCACGGTCCTACTCATATGAAGGTGGAATTTTCTCAGTGGGGCAGTGATGACCCTACTAATTAGATTTCTAGGGCTGAAAAATAATTGCATTTTCACCGCACTCCTAAAACATCTAAAGTCAAGATTGCTTCTATTAGCCTAGATGGCAATGCTATTCAATGGTATGACTAGTTTGAAGCTCTTTATCAAATGCCTTCATGGGTAGAATTTGTTTCTAGATTATTTGTCCAATTTGAGCTCACTAGATATGAGAATATTGAAGGAGAGCTTGCCAAAATATGCTCAACTAGCACTGACTTGGAATATCAAACAAGATTTGAGCAGCTATCGAACAAAAATAAAGATTGGAATGAAAGCGAACTCGTGGGTACTTTTATTAAAGGTCTCCTACCTAACATTTTGCATGAGGTCAAAGTGCGTCGGCCATAGACTATAACTGCTGCATTTTCCTTTGCACAGTTAGAAGAAGAGAGGTTGGGTGAAGAATGATGTCACTCCAGCAAGAACACTAGTGAGCAGAATGTTAGCAGCACTACCACATCACCTACTCCTCACAATCCTCCTTCCAAACAATTGACTCAAGAGGAACTTAAAGAGTGAACGACAAAGGGTTTGTGCTGGCATTGTGATGAGAAATGGCATAGAAGGCACTATTGCAAAAGGAGATTGATGATTGAACAATTGGAAATGCCATAAAAGGTTGAGGATGACTCCCCATATTTAGATCAAGAAGGTATGGTGATGATAATGATGAATCTGTTGTTTCTTCAGTTCATGCTTTAGCTAGATATGTTAATTCACAAAACATGAAAATTAGTGGCTTCCTAGAACACCAAACTATTAATATCCTAATTGATATGGATAGCACTAATAATTTCACAATCATTAAAATTGCTAAACAACTAGCATAACCTGTGGAGCAACATGAAAAACTTGATGTGAAGATTGCAAATGGAAGGACCTTTACATGTCAGAGCAAGTTTTCGAATGTTAAACTTACTACGCAAAATCATGGGTTGTATGTTATTTCTCCTTACTACCACTAGAAGACTATGAAGTGGTTTGGGTATTGAATGGTTAAGGACATTAAGTGATATAACTTGGAACAACCAGAGAGAGACACTTATAGGCAAACATTGTAGTAAAATTACTATAATTTCTAGCCATCGTATGGAGCAGTTCCTTAAAGGAGCAACATGGCTGCCTAGTACAACTTAAAGAACCAAAGGAGTTACAACATTAATTTGGCCAAGATGAAGGGCTAGAATCTCTTATTTTAGAATTTTCTAACATACTTGCAGAGCCACAAGGATTGCTACCTCACCAAACACGTGATCACCGATTTATTGCAAGGTAATGTCCCTCCTAAAATCTGTCCTTATCATTATACTTATTTTACAGAAGGAAAAATAGAAAAGATAGTGAAAGAAATGTTAGATGCTGGCATAATTCAACCAATTGCCAGTCCAGATTCTTCTCGTCTTATTAAAGAAGAAGAAGGATGACTCTTGGCGAATGTCGGTTGATTATCAAGCACTTAACAAGAACACTGTGAAGGATAAATGTCCTCTACTTATTGCAGTTGAACTACTAGATGAGTTGAGAGGTGCCCAGTAGTTCACCAAACTCGACTTGAGATCAAGCTATCACTAGTTTCGAGTTCACGAGGATGACATTCAAAATACTATGTTTAGAACTCACAATGGCCATAACAAGTTCTTGGTTATGCCCTTCGTGTTAACCAATGTGCCTTCAACCTTCTGAAGTCTCATAAATGACATTTTATAACCTTACCTACGCAAGTTTGTTTTCATATTTTTTTTATGATATCTTGAAATATAGCTCATCTCTTGAAGATCATTAATGTCATTTGCCAACACCACTCACCACTCTTCGTGAGCATCATCTGCTTGTCAAGAAATCTAAATGTAGTTTTGTTCAACTGCATGTGGAATACCTTGTGTTGACACCCTATTTTGTCCGGGGTTAATTTTGCCAAAATTTGAGTTAATTTGGATTTTAAGGAGCAATTAAGAGTGAATTTGAGTTTAAGAACATTTAATGGAAAGTCAGCTTCTCTCCCTATATTTCAATGTGCAAATCTTGCTTTCAGAGTAGTATGGAGCCTTAATTTCAAGCTTTGACGCTTATTTAATCAAGAATGGAGGCTCAACCTCATTTCAATTTAAAATTGGATAATAAGAAGATTAAAGAGGGCCCAAACACCCCCATTGGACATGAAAGGGAGGTTCTTTTAAGTTTAAGGGCATTTTTCGAAAAAGAGAAAAAATGGCAAGAAGCCCTACCTGTGTTCTATTTAAAGAAGTTTAAGGCTCAATGCAAAGGGGGAGAATTGGAGGCAAGGGAGGAGACACATGTTGAGCACTATAGTGGAGACACGCCCAAGCTAGAGAGCAAGAGAAAAAAGAAAAGAAAACTCTGTCAAAATCAAAAGTCCGGCATGCAAAAGCGTTAGATTTCTCAAAAATTCAAAGCACGAGACACAAGGTAGGCCTACCAACTTGTTTCTTCATTAAAATCCAATATATTGTATGTGCAGTCTTTGTATTGTGGCCAAAGATGATGATCAGATACGCACACAAAGCTAAGAATACCTAAAACTAGGGTTTCGGCCTTGTTTCTGTTGAAAGCTTGAATTTTTATAGCTTAAAGCTCTTGTTTTCTCTATAGTGAGGTCATGGTTAAACTAAATTAAGGGATCTTTGGGTGTTTTAGAAAGATAAAGGCAAAGGAGAGGGGTCACCGGAGGTCTTCACCAACCAAAAAAAAAGAGGGGAGTGAATTTCAAAAGAACGTGTTTTCAAATGTATCAGGTTCAAAGGATACAAAATAGGAAAAACAAAGTCCCTAGTGTAAAAGCACACAAAAAGTTAGGCTAGAGAAGCTCCAAACCATCCAAAATCCAGTCATCGCCATGGTCACTGATGATGATCGGCCAAGGGAATAATAGGGTAGTTTTCGTGCATTTTAAGGAGATTTTTTTGTTGGAAAAGGCTCCGAGGGTCAAAAGGAGTTGCATGGAGATGACAGCGCACAATTTGGACATCAAACAAAGGAGAAACGAGCATTTGAAGTTTTAGGGTTCTTGCATCATCGTCGAATACGACGCAAGAACAAGAACTCCAACAGCAATCATCTCCTACACGCACCACAAGTGCTACCTTTTGGACCAATCGACTATTTCGGGCCAACCAGTCCAACCTTTTTTATTATTTATTTATTTATTTATTTTAATAATTGATTTTAATTTTAAAAATCAATAACAATATTTTTAAAATGCAGAAAATTATGGGAAAAAAATATGAGACGGCTTAAAAAATTTTATTTTTTATTTTAAACAATGTTTTCTCAACTTCTTTTATTTATTTATTATTTATTTTTAATTTTCCTTTAATTGGGTTGTTCCTAATTTTAAAAATAGTTTCTTTTCAATTTTTCTTTAACTTTCTATTTGGAAAATTTAGGGAGCCTTTTCTTAACAATTAGGGATTTTTAGTTCAGTTTTCCATTCTTCTTAAATATTTTTTATTAATTTTTATTGCATTTTCAAGCATTTTTAACTTTTATAAATTGATAAAAACTCATAAAAATTGCAAACAATTCCTAAAAAATACTAAAAACTTTCGAAGAGGTTTTTATTTTGTTTTTAAAATTTTCAAAGTGTTTTCAGCAGAGTTTCATCCTAATTTGAATGTGAGAGCTAGAGGATGTAAAATCCCTAGCCCCAAGGCACCCAATTCCTTGTTTTGCATGCTATTGTTTATGTGTGAATATTGGAATGATTGATTTATGCCAAAATGTAGAAGAATGACATTCTTTGAATGCTTACTTGGAGAAATCCATGTTAATCTAATATGAACTATTGTGATTAGACCCATTGTGAACTCAATGCTTAAGCCCTTATCTAATATGAGAATAATTTGAATGTTTGAAAACCCAAAAACGCTAACATTTGATTCATAACTCCGATAATGGATCCCTGAAGAACATGTTATTGTTCTTTGTGTGGTTCTTGAGGTGATAGGAAGCACCACAATGTTGACGGATTACCTGATGGTTGTAAGGTGGAACAATACCTAACGGCATGATAAATAAAGCTCACTAAACATTCTTCCTCAACCTTGGAATCATATTGTATCACGTAAAACATGGTCGTATTTGCATGTATGATCAAGAATAGAATTAATTGTATATTCGGTATCAATTTGAGATTGACCATAATAGAATGTGTTACATGATTAATGTGATGAAACCATTTTAACCCAAATCATAAACTTTAACTATTGAATTCGATGATGGATCCTCAAGAAACATGTTATTGTTCTTCGTTTAGTTCTTGAGGTGAAGAAAGCTTCACAACTCTGACGAGTTACCCGATGGTTGTGAGGTGGAACAATATTTAAAGGAAAGGTAACCTAACTTAATAAAGATTCAAAGACCAGTGCAAATTAATGTTTGAACATCCAAAACTTATTATGGTACCATTGGAAAAGATGGGTGTGTAGGAGGTGCTAGTACCTCCCCTCATATAACTAAACTCTCGAACATGGCTCTGGAATGTAGACTAGAGACTATTGGTTCCTTTGACCCTAGAATTAGCTAGAGACCAATTTATCGATATTAATTAGGTGAACCACACCTAGAGAAAAAAGGTTAGTGGTGAGTCCATGAACCTATGAAACGCAAGATAAAGGACAATTTACCACATCTTTGGATAGTCATCCTCGTCAAGGCGTCGGATCCCAATCCGCACGTGTTGACACCTTGGGCATATTGTTTGCCCAGAAGGTGTTTTAGTTCACCCTTACAAAATACAAGTGATGACAGATTGGCCTATTCCACAAACAATCAAAATGCGGTGACGATTTTTGGGGTTGACTGGTTACTACTGCAAGTTTGTCAAGGATTATGAAAAGATTAGCACTCTTCCGACCGCTCTATTGAAAATGATGCATTCAAATGGAGTAAGAAATTTGAAGAAGTCTTTGTCAAGCTTAAGCATGCAATGTCCACCACACCAATTCTTGCCTTGCCAGCTTTCAACAAGGTGTTTATCATTGAGTCTGATGCATCAGGAGGTGGCATTGGTGCAGCTTTAATGCAAGACAAAAGCCCCATTGCTTTTACTAGTAAGGTTCTTTCTCCATCCCACATTGGCATGTTTGTTTATAACAAAGAGATGCTAGTCATCGTGCATGACATTACAAGGAGAGATTTTCGGATTTGGAGACGAGAATGTTAGGATTCTCAAATCAATTGAGATTTTCTATTTAATGTTATGATTCCCGAATCAATTGGGATCCCATTTAATGGATTCTATTTAATGTTGGGGCTTTTATTTAATGTGTTTGGGTTCCCTATCAATTAGGATTGAGTCCATTAAGGACTTATATATGTATGTATGCATGTTTCACAGCCTTTGGCTAATTTGGAGGCAAACCCCCTCAAAGTGATCAACCCTATTTTCTCCTTCTATTTTCCTTTCTTCCAATTTCCCCAATTTATCTATGATAAAACCCTAGGGTCTTATCAAGGCTGTCACGTGAAGGTTAATAGAGAGAGAGAGAGAGAGAGAGAGAGAGAGAGAGACAATGACTCGGGATTCAAAGGCAAGAATTTAGGGTATGTCAGGCTGAAAGAAAAGGTTAATTATGGATGGATTTTGATGAAAGTGCAGGAAAAAGAGTTTCTAAAAACGTATTCGACATCACACACAAGATGATGTTTAGAATTGCTTCATGCAATCCCAAGAGAAAGCATTGTTGCTGCAGAATTCCCATAAAACTTTGTCTACATTAATTGAATTAAGTTCACACACATGCACACACTACTAGTAATCATATTCCAACCAAGACTTGATATCTAAAACAAGGCATGATAAATAAAATAGGAACTACCAAAATTGACTTGTTAAACTAGACGCAGCTCTTAAAGGTCACCTATCAGATCCCAATACCCTAATTAATCTCAAATAAACTGGTTCTCAACCAAAACTAGACTAGACTATAAGAAGTTCTACACGCATCAAGGAAACCTATGCCTTGGTTCTTGAATACAAGAACTTGTTTTTTCTTTTGCCTCCAGTAGCCTGCATCAAACACTTGACTAAATGTTCAAGCAAGGTGTTTAATTTAAGATCAAGAACCACCAAAGTTCCACTATTTACACTGATACACAAGAGATGCATCATTCAAAAAGCAAATGTCATGGTTATGAGAGATATTCCCAAAAAAAAGGTGTTATGCGGGTATATTTGGAGCTCAATATTAAATTCAAACTTGAAACAATTAGCATATTAGGTATCCAACAACAGCACTAACAATAAAATGAAAACCTACCTCCTCTTCCTCCTCATCCTCCCCCTCCTCTTCATCAAAATCCATTTTCTTTGGCAACTGGGCATCTGCCGCAGATAGAGATAATGGTCTTGGAAGAGACTTCCCACTATCCCCACATTGGGGCTTCCAACAAAAACAAAAACAAAAAAAGTTATTTTGACAAAAAACCCACAAAGCATTAAAACACAAGCACACAATGCATCGAAATTCTAATACTACGCTGTAACATAAGTCCGGCATCAATATCCAATAGCCAAATTTATAAAGAGAGAAAAAAAATGTAGGAGCTATAAACTTCAATTTTATTGTTGTATTTACAATATTGGAATTGGTTTTACAGAAATTTGGTAGGGAAGAAAACCACCTGATGAGTACCACAAAAACAAGAATCAATTTCCATCCTAATTTTTTAGGTTGGAGAAAATAGCATTGCTGTCATTTCTAGCATCTAATGCAATGTTAATACAAAATCAAGCAGTGAAAAAGGCATGCTTAAACTCATAAGACAGTTTGCACCCAATAAGATCTAAACCTGAATTTCTTCCAGATGGCCATTCCTCAACCATGATCGACAAAGAGCATAAAGAGAAGCCCCATCTGATATTCTGACCTGCAAACAGAATTTATGGGTAAGTAATGCCAGCAAAAGGATCAAACCAAATGTCAGAGTCATAGTCCAAATACAACCTGTAAACTGATTGAAACCTATGTTCCCTAATAAAAGTCATGGAGTCCTAATTATTTTATGGAATCGTCAAGAGTGTTGAATTCCAAATTTATCAGTTCTTATATTTTTCTATGGGCATATTGCACTCATATCCTTTTGACTTTCTAGTATTCGAATCTATTTTATGTCATTGTTTAGGATTCTCATAGTTGTAGTAGATAGACTTGAGAGGGTTTTGTGGGATTCCTTCTCACCGGGCTCTAGGGATGGGATGGGAGGTCATTTGGTTAGTTGAGAAATAGCTAATCAACCTGAGGGAAAGAGACATTTGAGTCTTGGAAATTGGTTTCTTAAAACATTTCCCAGGAGGCAAACGATTATAGAGGTTTCCTTCAAAATCAAACTCTTTATGGCACAGGGTTATTAGGAGTAAGCATGGACTTCATTTGAGCAGGATGCCAGTCAATGCTACACATGCAAACTCGTGGAAGTTAGTATCTCACATCTTCTCACTCTTTTCCTTTTCGAAAAAAATGAGAATGGTTCATCTATTTCTTTCAAAAAGGTGTTTGTGTTGGAATGTTCCTTAAATTCCACAAGGTTTCGTAGCTTCAATAATTGACATGTTTCTTCCTTCCATTCTTTGGATGGGGGTTCTATTTCCTGGGGTTATCATTTCCTTATTCATCTCAAAAGATAGGGAAGTGGTGCAATTAACTCATCTATCAAAGGTTCTTGCTCCGTTCACCCTAGATTTGTGAGGAAATGTCATAAATTGAACAAGGAATACTTCTTGGCTTTTTTCTTCATATCTCTTTTGCCGCATTTGTTGAAAGATTCATTTTCTTACTTTTCTTTGGATAGAACTATTTTCCGTGCAAAGGTTAAAAGCCTCCAGGCTCCAACATTTCACTAGGATTTTTATTCTTGGCAGAATCAATATTAACGACCTATTGTAAGTGAGGAGACCTTACAAGGCTGCTATCCAAACATCTGAATTACGTGCAAGTCCACACAAGAGAATACTTCACACCTCTTTCTTCATTGCAAGATTGCTAGGCTGCTTTAAAGTAATTGAAAATGTGTTTGTATTGACTTTCTTTGTATTGTAATTTCCTCTACTTCCTTCTTTGTTCTTCACCTTCTCTTCTACTCTCCTTCTAATTCTCTCGCACAACTCTCTCTCTCTCTAACCAACATCAATTTGGTATCAGACCCCAACCATGCCATATGCAAACCACACCCTTTGCAGCCCTCAAAGCCAAAAACCAGAGCACTGCCATTTTTGTCACAGGCCAGAGCAGTAATTTTGCTTCAATTCCAATTGCTATAAGCATTGTTGCACAATTACAAGTCATACGAAGCATTCCAAGTTCAGAAATCAAGGAAAATTCAAAATTTGAAGCACTGTTCGTCAACCCCAAACATAAAATTACAGTCGTGCCGCTGAGTTTCAAACTTTACTTTCCAGGTATAATTTCACTACACCTTGTTCAGCATCAGTAACCAACGCCCCCCACCCCCCCCCCCCCCGGGGAATGATTTTCTGCGGCAACTTCACATTCATCAACCAGGGGCATAGCCACTTCTCCCAGCCACCACCCTTCAAAATCTCACACTTCCAAAAAATTTCTTGACACACAACCACCATTGCTAAAGCCACCGGCCCCGGATCTGCTGCCTGGAATTTTATTGCAGGAGCCTTGCTGGCGATGCACATGGCCCAAGTGCCGGAAAAGCAGGTCAGGAAGCTGCCTTAATTTTTCCGGCTACTTCCAGACTCACAAGAAATTGCTTCCAACTGCAATATCTGGTTTTCTCCATGGGATTTTGAAGCTAAACCGAGGAAACTCAAGTGTTAGTGTATGATACATGCCTTGGAGAATGATTTCAAAGCTAACACAAGATATAAGCCTATTTGGTGCAATTTCAAGGCTGTTTAATGAGGATCTGAGAAACTGGGAGTAGAGATATTGCATGACTAAGCTCAGAGCTCGGTAATCATTGCAATTTGTGCTCAAAATCTTTGGTGAGATAATTTAACACTCCCATTCACCTTGATTAATGTTTATGTGATTAGGACAATTAGTGATTTGCATAATTCCAAGTTTCTTGTTACCATTTTTTAAAAAGAAAAAAAAAATATGCCATTTGTCATGTGAATTCCTCTATTCATTGCTTGAATCCTAGCTCATATCCTTACTCATCTTACTGTCAATTTATTTAAGACCAAACCAACTCATCTGCCTTATGTTCAATTGCTTCATGTTTATGCATTGCATTGATTTTAGGATTCATATTCGTGGTAACTTAGGTGTAGCTCCTACAAAAGATAAGATAAGGGAGGGACGACTCAAATGGTATGGACACTTGCAACATAGGCCACATAGTGCACCTGCGAGGAAGAGTGACTTAGTTACTGTGGGGGGCAATAGAAGGGGTAGGGGTAGACCTAAAATAACTTGGGAGGAGATAGTGAGTAAGGATTTAATATCCTTGAATCCATCAAAAGAAATGGTCCATGATCGCATAAATTGGCGGAAAATGATTCATATGGCCGACCCCACCTAGTGGGACTAAGGCTGGGTTTTGTTGTTGTTGTTGTATCACTTGTAGTCAAGTTTACTCCTCGTCAGCATCATTATACCACATTTCATTGGCCACAAACAAAAACATTGATCCCATCCCCACTGAACTTGCACCAATTGATATTGATCTGTGTCTGTCCAGTCATACACTCTTTAAGATTTGGTGGACAAAAAATTTGAGCACCTAACAGAACAATTTGCTCAAGTCATGAAGTTGTTGGGTAAATGCCCTATTGTAGATTTTATTTTATTTTTTTCTGAGAAATACGGGAATTTATTGAAAAGGCATCAAGGGGATGCCAGCCTAATACAGAAAATCAACCACCCTGAAGGGTGTCACAAAGATCAAAGATTACATTAAAATCATTTACAACAATTCCACTAAGCCATCTAGTAACTATCGTCAACCATAGCCTATTGCTTATCCAAAGCACTTAAGTTGAGTTATTTAACACCCTGTTGTTCCTCTCTTCCCAAACACACCATAAAATTGCAAAGAGAATGAAAGACAAAGCCTTTCTCTTCTCTTTTGTTGCCCGAATCCCTCTCCAGACCCAAAGCGCCCCCCCCCCCCCCCCCCAAAAAAAACAAAGCAGAGTTCGCGATAACCCACCGTTGTCCAATCAAATTCAAAAAACAAATTCCAAAGATTCCTGAGGCAATGAAGGAGGATATGCTCAACTAACTCAACTTTGGCCATGAAAAGAGGGCATCTGTTAGTGATGGACAGCCTCCTTCTCTGCAGGTTATCCAAAGTTAGGATCTTACCATGTGTTGCCTCCCAAGCAAGGACGGCAACTCTTGTGGGGGCAACAGGTAATGCCCAGTTATATATGGCTTAGAACAATCAATTAGGCACCCTGATGAGTTCTCATATTCAATAAGGTCAACCTAGGGCATTCTTCCCACACCAGGAGTTCCTATAACACCTAACAAGATGAGTTGAAGCGTCAACAGACTGTATAACAAACCTTGCAATGATTGGATGAACCTCCTATTACACAATGGTAACAAATGAGACAACAATTGAAAGAGATTCCCTCCTTATCACCATGAATAGATTCATCTCTCTTTATAAGAAAAGAACAGTGATATGCTTCAATTTGGTTAGTGGAAGAGCTTGAGATGGCATCAACTTATACTCACTTCTTGTCAATAGAGAGGGAATAAGAATTTTCCAAATCTATCATCCCTAACCCTTATATTAGAAAACCATGGACAGCCCAAAACAACAGGACAGATCTTAAAAGGAAGGATATCACATTGCACTACCTAAACAATCAAACATATCTTGAAGAGAAGCAAGCAACGATCATGGACCTTCAAGTTGGTATTGTTCACCCAAGCAATTTCGCATGGATCAGATGAGATTCAACATTCAAATTTAACTTCTACACAGCTTCTTCAGAAACTACCTTTGTACAACTACCAGGATCAACAACCAAACTACAAAGCTTCCTTTGACAAATCACCTGAGTGTGAAAGAAGATAGTCTGCTTCCAATCTTCTTTTTCTTAAACCTCATGGGAAGAGAGCATAGATTGGAGTACTAAACAAAATTTTCACATTGCCATCATCATCTAAGTCACTTGGCATTTCTATTTCACCTTCAACTACTTGAATGCCATTATCATCACCATCTTCTTTTTCTGCAACAGCCGTGACTTGGGTAGGACTGCAGCTTGATGCCCAAAACCTTGACATTTAGAACATTTGATTGATGGTTAGACCTTAAAAGTTGTTCTAAAATGTTAGAGTCATCCTAGTGGTATAAGTTTAAAATCCTTTACCCAATTGCTCAATTGACTTCTCTTACACAACACCACTAGTACTCTTCAAAAACCAAATAATTGATGTAGCTTTAGGAGAATTGGGCTGCATATCCTCCTCAATCTGAGTGACAACATGTATTGCATCCCCAGCTGTAAGGAGACAACATGCAGCAAGCTTGGAAGCAGCAGTTGGCTTCAACCCTTTCATGTACAAATCTATCATTTTATCCTCTTTCCATTCTATGTAGGCGTGAAGATCCAAAAGATAGAACCTATTAGTGTACTCTGTCACTGCCTTTTCTTCTTGCTTCAAATCAAAGAGTTGAAGATGGACACACAGCTCATAATTAGGAGGTACAAATTGCTCTAGCATGGCTTGCTTCATCTCATCCCATGTTGTAATCTCACAAATATCCTTCTTCAAAAGATCTCCCACTTAATCCACCAAATTTGAGCAATTCCTTCAATTTTTATTTAACCAAATACAACTTTTTCTAGCCTCATTCATGTCATACATCAGAAGTAGCACTCAAAAGAATACACCCCAATCATCAAATTCATCAAGAGAACCATCACCAATAAAATCTGAAACTTCTAGTATAATTCCCTCACCCAAATGATCGTTTCGGACTTCACACAACACAAAGGTATGAGGGACAGCAGCTATACTACTTTCTTGTTTGGTAGGAAAATCCATGGGCCTCTTTTCCAAGGCTGCAACTTCAATTGTTAGCCTATTCAAAGCATTAGTAATAGTTTCCAAGGCATTCTCCATGATTTGTACCCTACCAGACAATAATTTCACTTTTGCAAAAAACTCAACATTAGTCACCATCTTGCAATTATTTATCACAGAGGACTCTTAAACAATATGCTAGCAACCCTTAATCTATTCATGCAAACCACAAACTTGGCTCTCAATTTCTCAAGAACAATCTTCAAGTAAAACAAACCCTCATAAACAAATTTAAAATGGCAGCAATTTGGTCTGATTCAGATGTTGGCAGCACTGGTGGATCCTTCAAAATTTGTATTGAACTCCAGTAACTAACCTTTCCATCAAAAATAACTTCACCAAATTGCAGGTCTTTTTAAGGAAAAGTTCAACATACAGTAGCTGGAAGAATTATTACAGTTTTGGAAGTTTCAGAACAGTGGAGGGCAATTCCGCACGAATGTCACCAGCATGTCAAGCACATGAGTCGTAAGCAGCCTGCTTTTGGCAATGGAACTTCAGGAGAAGGTATATCATGGGGTGGTGATTTCAACAGTTCGTGGTGGTGTGATAGGAAAAGCACAAGAAGTTAGGGGTTTAAGAGGGGTAATGGCTGGAAATTTTTCTCTGGCGCATGGAGCCACACAGCTGGTCAAAAGGTGATAAAATTTGGGGGAGGGCCGTTCAAGTGTCTGTTTTGTTGGAGAGGGTGGGATTGTGAAATGACATTTGAGAAGTGGTGTTCAAAATTTGATGGCAGCAGCTGTAGTCTCAAGTTTTTTCCGTTTTGAGGATGGGAGATTGGGAGGGGGAATGAACAACTGCAGTTAATACAAAGAAGAAGAAGAAGAAGAAGAAGAATGGAAAACGGGTGATTGAAATGGAAGCACCAAGATCAATTTTGGGCTCTGATACCAAATGACACAAAACAGCATCATGGCTTTGCTGCCAAGGGAGAAATTAGAAGAAATTGAGGAAAGAACAGGAGGGGGAAGAACAAGAAGAAAAAAAAAAAGGAGAAAGACAAAGAGATACAATTGGGGGAGAACTCAAATTCACTTCTCGATTCAAATTCACCGATAAGTACATCCTACATGATTTTCACACACTATTTGTAAGTAAGCCTATAATACAAGAAATTACACACATAACCCTAAAGACACATGAAATTTCAAACACGCCCCTGAATACACAAATATCACAAACAAGTCCCCAAAACATACAAATTAAACACATAGAAAAACACTAATTAACTAAGCACACTTGGGTTTAGGACCAATAACCCAGTGACCCTATTCTTTGAAATAGCCTGCAAATTGGATCAAAATGATCCATCCAATTACCCACTTCTTGTCCTACATCAGGCTCTTTTGACTTGAACTAAATCACCTATATAAACGACTTATGCCTAATAACTTATAAATTCATGAACAATAATTAGATTGAAATCAAATTGATGGGATTGTGCCAACCCATTTATTATTGATTATAATTCACAACCAGAGCCCTTTACCTCGGGTAGGTTTAAGTGAGTAGAAAATTTTATTAGAAATTGCCAATCCTAAATTTAAGAAGCATTCATTAATCATAACTTTATAAAAGTATTACCAAATCTTTTGATAGAAAAAAAAAATGTTGAAGAGGAAAGAATGTACAAAAACAAGCAAAAGAAATTCTCATTATAAGAGATGAAAACCAAAAGGAGAAAATATCAATATAGTATTGCAATCCAATACACTATAAATCAGCAAAAGAGAGTCATTTAAAACAAACAGCCATAAAAGCCCACAAGTAAGGCTATATATTGAATCCTAGAGCATCAAGCAATACATCTCCTTCCCTGTCTCCAACCGAATACCCCACAAGACAGCTAAAAACATGCACCTCCACATAGCTGAACCAAAACCTTTAAATGAGATAGTTAACAAATCCTCCACTGACTCCAAACAAATTGAACTCTCTCCAGATAATCTAAATAGTTTATCTTCAATTATTGAGACATCTATTGAACAAATTATTAGTGTTGTAACTACCTTAAATTTACATAATTTCAATGTCTGTATGACATAAGATATAATTATAAATGAATCAAACTACTATGCAAATATAGTTGGTCCTCGTGCAGTACCAATAATTGGTATATATAAATATTTCAAGAATTTATTATTCTTGTTATATGGTTAGACTTGAATGTAATTGTAGAAGTGAAAGCTGAATTTAATACACCAATCAAGGTGCATAATCCTGTCTTCCAGCATGCAATTGCAGTTTATAATAATATACCATAAACTGAAAGATTTCTTCTATCTTGTGTTTCTCTTAATTCTAAATGAAATTAAGTCCCTCATCATAAATTAATCCACAGGCTTCCTTTAAAGTTTAAACCATGTGTTCATAATTAAGTTTATACTATTACTCCACTAAAGATTTACTTTCCATATTTTCCAACAATTTAACCAAAAAAAGGAAAATGAATTGCAACCTTCCTTCTTTCTGCAAGAAAGAATAAATTAACAGCATTATATTCATAATATCCAAAATTCCCCATTCTAACTACCCAAAGCACAAACCTGTTAACAAATGTATCTTTAATAAAAACACAAAACTAAGCTCTGACTTATCTACAGTTCTAACTGCAAAACTTGTTAAGTTCCCATACCATGTAAGCACAAACCGTCTCATTAAATATACTAGCCGTCTATAGAATTTGACTTTATTACCATTGGAATTAAACATTAAATAACTAAATAGTCCTGGTTCTTTACAAGATTCATTGCACGGTTGGTGCAATCTTCATCCAAATGCCAATATTCCATCCTTTTATGATATAACGACTTGTGCAGATAGATGTAAGTCAGGTCCAAATATTCAATCTCTTTTCATTACGTCTATAATATATTTTTTCTCTATTCGTTACACCTGCTATGGTTAGCACATTAGATTCCCTAGAACACGTCTGCCATCTTATCTTGCTTTTGTGGAGGAAAAAAAAAGAGTTAAAGCAAAATGCGCTGCAAGTGCAAATGATATTTGTTGGAGTATGTAACATTGGCTACCCGCTACTAACAAAACAGTGGCTGCACACTACTACTACAAACCATACATTAATCATGTAGCATGTAAAAGTGCAGTAAGCTCATGACAAATTTAATGCAATAGCAGATCTCATGGGGAATCAAGACATCAAAGGTGCCCAAGGTTCATGCCAAAGTGGTTGGATCTGATGTCCTAAAATATGGGGGGGAAACACAATAACATGTCTGTGTATCGTCAATTAACAAAAAGAGCAAAAACCCTCACTTACTTTTCGATCTTTGACAATTGCAATAGTATCATCTCTATGTTGATCCCTACAAAAAGTATGATATGAAATCTCACTACTATTACATCAGCATAACAAAATGGATTTTTTTTTGTGGCGGGGTTTTGGGGGGGGTGGGGGGAATGGGGATTATAATACAAAATTACCTCAAGTCTTTATAGCCATTACAATCAGAAACTGAAGATGGAGTTGATACAACCTAAAATGAGAAAGCATTAATAACTCAAATGAATGAAATTTAAAGGAGAAACCTAAAAGTACCTAATTGGGGAACCATGTTCCCCAAACTGATAACATTGACAATATATGAAAATGAAGAGTGCACATATAAGAAATGAACAGAAGCCCTTGGTATTTTACTAGAAAGTGAATTGGCCAAATGAGTTAAAACTTGCAGAGCATGTTTGTGAACTTGTTTTCATTTTAAGCCAATGTGAAGGTTATAATCATGAACTGGCTTTTAAAGCATTGGGCAGATATTTAATGTCTCTTGCATGTTATAAAATTGTCATCTAGAAAACAAAATGTGCATTAATATTATCCTTAAAAAAGACATAACAGATGAGATGACACAGTAGCTCATGTAGTGAGATGGAATCCAATGAGGCTAGATAGAACGCATATAACCAGAACATTCAATTTCACTAAAAGGCAATGATGTTGATAATAGAATAATATAACTATATTACAAGTCACTGTCAAAGTCATCTTCATCATTCAAATCCAAACATACTACTAAACAGTGGTATACATAATATCCAGCTCATTTTTATATACATAAATATATACACATATATGCATATATGTACAGAGAGAGAGGGTGGAATCAGAATCCATCTTTCATTCAGAAGCGTAAATGCTCAACAGTGAAAATCTCTATCTGCAGCCAACTGGAGGGGAGAAAAAGAACTCAAGAGTTTCAAAAAAATATTTATAATATCCCTCGCACAGTATTTTGGAGCACGGACTTTAGGTCCTAGATTTTTGAAATTGTATGAAACTGAACAATATACAATAAAAAACTAAGTTGACTTTTGTCAAATTTTACCCAATGTGGAGTCCATGTTCCTAGACAAATATTAATGCCTATTTATGAGAAAGAAATTATGTTCCTCTTATTACACGCAATCCGACGTGTTGTTAAAATGGCATCCTTTTAGCGGATCAAAAAGATATCGTCTCAACGCGTCCACATGGGCCGCACCGTTATAATACAAATCTCACTCGACTCAAAATTTGCAAACAATAATTCCATATAAACTGCACGAATTAGGAACTTTCATAATTCAAATTTATTTCTTCGGAGAAAATTCAAACCTTGTGCGCGGAAACTGGAACGCCCTTGACTGCGGCGCCAGCGGAAGCAAGATGAGAGTGGTGAAGCTGAGGAGGCCGCATCAGCTGAAGGGGCTGAAACTGAGTAGGGTCCGAGGGAGGGAACCCAAAAGGCCGGAACGGGTGCGCAAAAGGGAGGAAGGGTCGGCTGGGAAAGCCGCTGCTGCCGCCGGCTGGGTTGGCGACGGTGACAGTCTGGTCCGGTAACTTGGGGAGGATGACTTTGGGGATGAAGCCGCGGCCCGAGGAGGCGACCGGGTAGAGAACACCCTGGGGAGGATCGTGGGTCTTCGGTATCTGTGGTGAGTTAGGAGATGGGTTAGGAACCCTGATGGGTTGTGCTTGTGCAGTGTAGTACGGAATTAGGGGTCTTGGGTCTCTTGACTGACGGTTCGTGGTGGCAGCCGCGGTGGAGGCGGCAGCGGCAAGGGGTTGAGGATCTGGCGGGGAAGATGATGTTCCCATGGCGGGCGATTTATGAGAGAGGGGTTAATTTTGAAAATCGATGACCCCTTCCGCCTGTTCACGGACGGTGAAGCAAGAGGAGGCCCCTTTAATACTTTCGAATAGAAAACCCGCATTGGATTCAAATTTGAGCGTTTGCCCAAATTGAAAAACGACGCCGTTTGCATACACGCATCAATAAATAAATAAAAAATTTCCAAAGATTGATTTTCTTGAGTTTTTAAAAATCTTATTGCAAAAAGGACATGAGTTTCGCTTTTGTAATTTTGCAAAAGCAGCGGAAATTATGAGTAAAAAGATAAATTTGAAAAACATGTATACAAGTGTCCAAAAACTAAACGCCAAGAAAATTTCATGAAATTTTTTATTTAGTGAAGGTTGCTTCTTTATATAGATTTCTTCATTTGTTTTGCCCAAGCAAGGTTAAGATGGCAGAGAATTATATTTTATTATTATTATTATCATTACTTTATTGACATTGACATTCACAAGTGATGCTTTTCAAATTTTATAGTTTACATTTCATGCAAAGAAATTTATGAATTTTTTTCATTATTTAAAGCAACCATTAATATTTTATTTTATCTTTATTAATTTATTATTATACATTTATAACAGAACATCTTCTCCCACTTTTACTACTAGATTATTTTTTTCTTCTTAATTCCAATACCTTCTATTTTTTAGTTACTCTTAAGTATGGCAATGTTATCAAATTTTTAAATTTTTTAGATATTAAATTTATCACCAGTAAATTTGCTTATATAAACTCATTTTCTTACAAGCAATCTATCAATTTGTTACCTTTACTCATTTTCACATTTAAATTGAATATTATTTTTTGATGCCACAAGTTAAGTGTTGTTAGAGCTCTCTTCCTTATGTTTTTGAGGCTCACCCGTTTAGTTCACAAGGTTGTTATATTTTTTCTCCTTGCTTATGTTTCATGGCTATTTTGTCATTTTCAGCCATAACTTTTTTTTTTACTATTTTTCTAATCATTAATTCTTATATATGCTATGCTATAGTCTCATATGAGAACATAGGAAGGTAAAATCTACTTACAAGTTATAAGTTTTTGGCTTTTTAGCAATTATTTTATGAATTGACAATGGCACGATGTATTATATATATTAGATTAATGTGATTGCACAATTAATAATGTGTCAAGAGGGGGGTGAATGGACTTCTTTGCATATTTTTGACTTTCTTTACAAAATAAAATTTTTGGTAAGATACAAGTAATTATACCACAATATATGAAATATAAATCATGCACAAGATGTAAAATAAAGAATATAGAGTAGCGAAAACTTAACACCGGTATTTTAATGTGGTTCGACACCAAGCCTACATCCACACCTTGAGATTAACTCAAGGATTCCACAATCTACTATCAAACTCTTTCACTGGCGGATAAGCCTTACAAAAAGAGAAAAAATTGAAAGTCAATATATATTCCAAAGAGGGGGTGAATTGGGTATTTAAAAATTTTTTAGCGAAATTTTAATTTAGTTTACCCCTTTTAATTTATATCACCACAATCACAATATCTAAACAGCAATCGTACTATATCAATAGTAATCCTAGATATATATGAATATGATAACGGAAATTACTAATCAAACTTATCCTTCAATTAATTCAGTTAATCAATTATCAGAATCAGATTTTCAACTATAGTCAATAATATTCTCAAGATACAATTTCAATAATTCAATCTTGAATTTTCTTATCACTTGTGCCTCAGTAGAATTGTCAATTGTTGACTCTATGAGTCCAATCCAGTTTCGATAATGATAAATCACTTGGTATATGATCTGTGCATTGAATTTGTGAATAAGAACTATATTAAACATACACAGAAGGATAACGAGTCATGAAACCCTTAAAGTAACGCATATATATCTTGGCAAGATCCATGAAACTCAAAGAATATGAGAATCAAGATGCAAGCGACAAAATTCAAGCACATCTTGGGAATGGATACTTAGACCTCATGTATTTACATTTTTGTATGATTTAATTTGAGACTCAACATAACTTAGAAAAACTTTAGGATTCATGCATTTCATGTATATCATTAGGAGTCTTTCATGGACTTAAAAATACTTTTAAAATCATGAAAAATATGTTTTATAAATGACCCAAGAAGGAAAGCAAAGTAGAATTTTAACTTAGAAAAGAAAAATTCAGAAAATGGGGACTTCGATTGACTAAACTTTAAGTTCGATTGACTGAAGAATTTCCTCAGACGTCTGAAGAATAAGTTCAAACATCTGAAGAATTTTAGGTAAAGAACATAAATTGGCAGAAGCACCTCAGATGACTGAACATTGACCTCGGTCGTCTGAACTCGACGCTTTGGTCGTCTGAACCTTGACCTCGGTCGTCTAACCCTGTGTCCAGACTATTTTTTCAAAAGATAAAAATGACTTCGGTCATCTGGGCCCTTGGCCTCAGTCGTCTGAACTTGCAGAAAAGATTAAAATTTAATTTTTATTTAGTAAACACGCGAGATATCTTTTGATCCAATGGTTGAGATCAATTCTAAGGGCAAGACACTATAAATACTGATTATCTAAACCCTAGTACGTAAGCTAAACACAAGAAGATCAACGTAAAGCGAAGAACACATCTTGTTGAAAAGAAAACTGAGATACATGAGCTGATTGCTGTATGTTTGTCTACGCTCTAGTTTCTACACATCATCTTTGGGAAACTCACCTCAGATAATCTAAAGGGATCTCTATTATATATTTCGTGCTTCAACTTGGTTTGAGGTTTGGTTATTACATTTAGTTTTGTTAGAGAATCTCGTATCACCATCCGTTTTGATATCTTTAGAGAAACTTGATATTGAGTTTTCACATTCATATAAATATCGTTTTTGAAAAACTCAATACTTGAGAAAGTTTTGTATTTGACCATTGATTAAAGTTTCTTTATTCAAGTGTATTCTTTGTTTAAGGCTGATATTTTTTAATACATCTAAATTATTTGAATATACATATATCCTTAGAAGTACATAACTATCTATATACATATTAAAGGATATTTTTTGAAAATCAAATATTAAGTTTGTGGACCTTTGGCATTATCATCTTAGAGATACATATATATATACATTAAGTCAATATTATCAAGATCACATTGAGTTTGAAATATTTAGACAAATATTGTTTGTTTGACAAAGTGTGTTTAGCATCTTTGCAATCTACAAAGTTATCTTTATTTTCAAAGATCTAACCTAAGATCTCCAAAGCATTGTTTTTATACAAACATTTTGGGAGAATTAATAAAAAGGGGTTTGTGTGTGAAAGCATATCATACATAAACGATTATATCGTTTCATACATTATGAGCTTCAGATTTTATCATATGTTAATGTATTAGGAATTTGAATTGTACTCACGAGCTTTTGCTTGGAAGCATTTTTTGAGTGTTTTTACAAATTCTATTGTATTCACAGTTTGGTGTGTGAACTGGGGGATCGAGAAGAGAGTTGTATCTCTTGTAAGCAGCGGAGTAGGAGGGAATTGTGCCTCTTGTAAGAAGCAGATTGTAAGGGAAGTTCCGTCCCAATTTAAAGAGTAGGGATTTTAGTGAAATCCTTGAGTGGTTGCTCAAGGCGAGGACGTAGGCCGAGTTGGTTGAACCTCGTAAAAATCGCGTTTGTCTTCTCTCTTCCCTTTACTCTTTACTTTCAACACTACATTTAAATTGTTCGTATTGCATGTGTAGGTTGAATAACACTGCACACAATTAATTGGGCAATAAGAACTCATTGGTAAATTGAATTTACTTTTGTTATAAATCCCTGAAATTGGTTTGCTAAATATATAAGTAGGGATTAAGAGGTAAATAAAGTCAAAGACTTTGAAAATACCCAATTCACCCCCCTATTGGGATTACACTTAATTCAACAATTGGTATCAGAGCCAGGTTTTCATAGGCTTAATAGTTCATTTGTAAAAAGATCACATGGCACATATCGGTATAACTCCATTCGGTGAGGGACACTCATCCACTAGACCGTTAATTTTTTGTGGTATAAACTACACCTATTGGAAACGTAGGATGAGCATATATCTATTGAACGTAGATTGGAAGGTTTGGAAAATAGTGACTAAGGAAAATCACATTCCCATGAAAGTAATTGATAAGATTAATGTACCTAAAACTGAAGATGAGTATACAGAGGAAGACTGGAAATCAGTACAAATCAATGCTACTGCCATGAACTTGCTTTTCTGTGCATTAGATGTCAATGAATTTAATAGGGTAATGGCATGTAACTCAGCTAAAGAAATTTGGAAAAAACTAGAAGTTACATATGAAGGCACTAAGGAAGTCAAGGATATTAGAATTGATATGCTCACTAGTGAATATGAAGCTTTTAAAATGACTACTGATGAATCCATACTATCCATGTACACTAGATTCACACACATCATTAATTCCTTAAATGCACTTAGAAAAACTTACCCTACTTATGAGTTGATCAGGAAAATACATAGAGGATTACCTCTAGTATGGTAAGCGAAAGCTACGACAATAGCAGAAGGAATAAATCTCAAGGAGATGTCGGTGGACGAACTCATTGGATCGCTCATCACCTATAAGTTGGCAAAAATTGAGAGGAAGAATGAGCAAAGCAAAGCAAAGAAGGTCATTGCACTTAAGGCATCATCAAGCTATTCAAGTGAAGGAAGTGATTCTGAAACGGATGATAACATGGTCTTGCTAACAAAGAAGTTTAGGAAGTTCTTTAAGAAGAATGAGAAGTTCAACATAAAATTTCGGAACTCTAAATCGGAAAGAGGAGAACTGATGTAGGACGAGAATGGTCGACCTATGTCCTATGATTCAACCCTCACACAAGCACATACACTTAAACACTTTAATTTAAGAATTTAATTATCCAAACATAAACACAATAAATCATGCTTTATTTCACATGTTCAAGGATTTTGAAAAGGCGTATGACTTGTCCAGCAATTAAGTCACGATTGGTTCTTTCACAAAGGAATCAAGTTATATGCTGAAAAGTTGTTATTTCAAAGATTCAATAATAAAAGTTCTATGTTAGCAAATTAATATTCATACAATTGATTTTAACTAACAAGTATCAATATTGCAATCTATGGATCAAATGGGTTATTCAAAGATGTGATTTTAATCTACTAACAAGGGTTCACAAAATATAACAAAGGATTCAAAAAACAAGTACAGAAGTTACCAAGAGATTGGTTTGGATGACTTGACGTTGTTCCACACGTAGCTAGATCACACCGTAGTCCCTTCGTACAAGCTTTAAATCACAAGATGAACGCAACAATGAAGTGTAGATGATGATCGTCGTGTAGGTGTATAAAGATGCTGGTCATGTGGTGTTGATGGGGGCCGTGAGAGTATTAGATGGAGGAGGGGTTGATGGAGTCATTGGATAGTTTAGTGGTTTCTCACCACTTGATGTCTGGAGAGAACGCTGTAACCTCACACTACTCACTCACAAGGAGAGGACAAGCTTTACAAGCTCAAGCAATGAGATGCTTCTTCAATATTCAACTTCAACTTCATAAGCACACAAGTCAAGCTTAGTTGTCTTGCATTATTACAATTCAAATTTGAAATTTAAACACATTCCAAAAGGAAGGCCAAAACCGTGTGGGACCCATTGGAGCCATGTGGGGGCCACATGGGTTTTGAGTTAGACTTTGCTTCAATACTCTACTTGGGTATTCAAGCATGGTCTTCAAGCACCTAATAATCTTGAAATAAGATATCCACAAAAAATATAAATTAACACAATAACAAAGTTTTCACATAAAAAAAGTCTTCCATCGAAGAAGTATAAGATCTTCAATTAATCCTATGTGTTCCTGCAAAATAGATAAAAACAATAGTGGACATCTGGAGGTCGTCTACATGTCACCATGTTAGCAAAGGAGTGGAGATCGGGAGGTCGTCCATGTGTCATCATATCAGTAAAAGGGATACATAAAGCATGTTTATCCCCATCATCTCTCTCCAGACCCAAAAGAATTCTTCTCTGAAGAATTAAAGGTGATGTACTAGGAATACAACTCTGAGGTGCAATGAAGGAGGTCTTCTTTAAGTATCCAACTCCTCTCAGAAAGTGGTTTGTCTCTCCACTTGACAAAAAACTTTTGATACGATCCTGCTCGTGTGAACTTTAGCTTGTCATCCAAGATTATATCAAGGTACTTGGGCATGGGTAAGGGTAGAGGCAAAGGAAATTTTGGGTTTTCAGGATCAAAAGGAGTGGGAAATGGAGTAGGGTCATTTGCAGGGTTAGAATTTGAAGGTTCTATAAAATAAGATGCTACAAGAAAAAGGGTTAGATTTTCAACATTAAAAACATTGTTTATGCTAAAATCAATAGGAATATTAAGCATGTAAGCATCAGAACAAGTTTTCTTGAAAATTTTGAAATGGTCCATCTTGTTAGTATGTAACTTTCTCACCTTTCCTATAGGAATCTGCTCAGGACGAATATGGACTATAACCATATTACCCTTTGAAAATTTTTTCAACATGCAATGTATGTCAGTAGTAGATTTATAATGTTCATGATTCAAATTAACCTTCATTCTTATTTTAGAGTGTAGATTGTGTATATGCTTTGCAAAGCATTAGTCAGCTCGCTCACTCTAGACTTAAGTGGTAGTGTAATAAGATCTATAGGCTTTCTAGGACTATATCTTGTAACAACCTGAAATGAGCTGAGTATTGCGGTCCTATCCACTAAACTACTGAATGCAAAATTGGCCACATGAAGGCATAAATCCCAAGATATTATGTTTTCAACTACCTTACATCTCAATAGGTCCCTAAGGCTCCTATTTACTAGTTCAACTTGATAATTAGTTTGGGGGTAGTAAGCACTAGAACACTTAAGTTTGGTGCCTAACATGGTCCTTAAGCCTTTTAAGAAGTAACCTATGAGTTGTATATCTTTATTTGAAACAATGGTTTTGAGAAACCTATGCTCGATGAGAATCTTGTTGGTTGCTCTATCATTGATGCATGTGCTCAAAGTGTTATCTTCCTTGGGATTAGGGAAAGTAGGGCAGGCAAGTGAACCTAAACTCTTATGAACAAAGTCATGTTCATTCAATTCATTCACTTGTTTTAGCTCCTCATGTTCTATCGGGTTCACTCTATGATGTGGTAAATGAGGCAGAGATGAATAAGGAACAAGGTCAATGATATGTTGATTGTCCCTCGTGGGAGATGACTCACTAGGCGACTCAAAGATGACATCCTTAAATTCAGAAGGTAGGGATGATACTTCTACGAGTGTTTTTTTCTCAAAAAGGGCCATTTCAATCTCCTTAGTAACAACCACCAACACTTCTTGTGTATCTTGACTTTCCTGCTCAAATGGTTCTTCACTTATGATATTCAAGGTTTCTCCACTAGTTTCTTTCTTTTCCTTCTTCTTTTTCTCACCATCTTCCTTATCAAGTACCAAGTTCCTAGTGGGACATTGTTTGGGAAAGTGTCCTTGTTTATGGCACCTGAAGTACACTACACTACCAAAACTCTGGTAAGAGGATCCAGTTATGGGTGCTTTCCTTTTGTCCATATGTTTTTGGACTGTGGGATTGCTCCCTCGGGAAGCGACTTGACCTAATTGCGCTGGTTGGTACTTTTCATAACTCTGAATCTGGTGAGAGTATGATTCATTGGAAGAGGTATCAAACCGTTTTCCCATGTGCTTTTTAGTCATTTGCTCAAATTCATAAACTAAACTAGAGGCATGTTCAAGGGACTCAATGTGATATGGGAACAATTTTCTCCTCAGTTCAGGCTTTAATCCTAGGCAAAATCGGGAGGTCTGTTGACTACCAGTCTCATAGACACCACATCTTACAGTCAACTTATCAAATTGATTCATATATTCTAGAACAGTCATGCTACCTTGACGCAAGTCGTAAAGTTGATCTATAAGGTGCTCTTTATATCCAAGGGGTGCATACTTCTCCCTTAATATATCCTTCATTAGATCCCAATTCTCAATGGGTCTATGGTTTAACCTCGTTTCTTGCCTCTCAACATTTATCCAATGGAGTTTGGCTTGCCCGGTTAGTCTCATTTTTGCAAACCTCACTCGGTGTGAGTCATGCATTTTACACCACTCAAAATAGGCATCCATTTCAGTCAACCAATCTTGGAAGACTTTAGGATCCTTTTGTCCATCAAAGGTGGGGGCTTCTATCCTCATTTCATCATTGTAAGGATCACGATGGTCCCTACGGCAAGGTCTACTAATATGAAGGTCATCAACATTATAGTCCTCATCATCCCAATGTTGGGCATAGGGCTCACGACGTGGGATAATCCCAGCAATGTCATCTTGGAGACTCACTCGCCTTTGTGAAGGGAGGTAAGGTCTTTCTCTAGGAGTCATAAGTGGCTCTCTCTCAACATAAATCCTACGACCTTTGTAAGGATTCCCGACTTGAGTAGACATCCTAGGGGTTGGGGAAAGGATTCAGAGAGCACTAGGGCAGCCCTTTGGAATGGTGTTTGGTTACACAAGGTAAGGTCAAGTGTAAACGCAACATAACTAAGGTCCAAATACCCAAAACTCAGAGTATAGGTGGGCTGTTCTTGGCAAAATCGTCACCCGTTTTTCTGGAAACCCGAGAGCTGCTAAAGGATTTTCAACTACAAACACCTTTTGGTATTTGAGGCATAACTTTTTCTACAGAACTCCAAATAAGGCGATCTTGGTGTCACAAGAAAGCTAAGAAAATTTTCCACAACTCTTGTGTTTAAGGTTTTTGAATATCATAATTTTTTGATAGTGAAAATCACACATAAATTTGGAAGATGGAAAATAAAGATGTTGGGACTTAGAGGGTTCACCTTATTCGAACTAGGCTCTGATACCAAGATGATGTAGGACGGGAATGGTCGACCTATGTCCTATGATTCAACCCTCACACAAGCACATGCACTTAAACACTTTAATTTAAGAATTTAATTATCCAAACATAAACACAATAAATCATGCTTTATTTCACATGTTTAAGGATTTTGAAAAGGTGTATGACTTGTCCAGCAATTAAGTCCCGATTGGTTCTTTCACAAAGGAATCAAGTTATATGCTGAAAAGTTGTTATTTCAAAGATTCAAGAATAAAAGTTCTATGTTAGCAAATTAATATTCATACAATTGATTTTAACTAACAAGTACCAATATTGCAATATATGGATCAAATGGGTTATTCAAATATGTGATTTTAATCTACTAACAAGGGTTCACAAAATATAACAAAGGATTCAAAAAACAAGTACAGAAGTTACAAAGAGATTGGTTTGGATGACTTGACGTTGTTCCATACGTAGCTAGATCACACCGTAGTCCCTTCATACAAGCTTTGAATCACAAGATGAACACAACAATGAAATGTAGATGATGATCGTCGTGTGGGTGTATAAAGATGCTGGCCGTGTGGTGTTGATGGGGGCCGTGAGAGTATTAGATGGAGGAGGGGTTGATGGAGTCGTTGGATAGTTCAGTGGTCTCTCACCACTTGATCTCTGGAGAGAACGCCGTAGCCTCACACTACTCACTCACAAAGAGAGGACAAGCTTTACAAGCTCAAGCAAAGAGATGTTTCTTCAATATTCAACTTCAACTTCATAAGCACACAAGTCAAGCTTAGTTGTCTTGCATTATTACAATTCAAATTTGAAATTTAAACACATTCCAAAAGGAAGGCCAAAACTGTGTGGGCCCATTGGAGCCATGTGGGGGCCATATGGGTTTTGAGTTGGACTTTTCTTCAATACTTCACTTGGGTCTTCAAGCACCTAATAATCTTGAAATAACATATCCACAAAAAATATAAATTAACACAATAGCAAATTTTTCACATAAAAAAAGTCTTCCATCAAAGAAGTAGAAGATATTCAATTAATCCCATGTGTTCCTGCAAAATAGATATAAACAATAGTGGACATTTGGAGGTCGTCCACGTGTCACCATGTCAGCAAAGGGGTGGAGATCAGGAGGTCATCCATGTGTCATCATATCAGTAAAAGGGATACATAAGGCATGTTGATTCCCATCAAGAGCCTAGCATGAAGAAAAAGAAGGAAGATCCACCAACATGCTACAACTGCTGAGAAGTTGGACACATCAAGCCTGAGTACCCCAAACTAGTGAAAGCCTCAGAGAAAAAGAAGAAGGTGTTGAAAGTCGGTTGGGATACTCACAGCACTAGTGGTTCAGAATCTGAATCCAGCGACGACGAAATTACCAATCTGTGTCTAATGGCACATGATGACCTTGAGGTACAATCATCATTTTCATCATCTTCGTATTATTCTAGTGAGTCTGAAAATGAAAATGACTTGATTTCATATGATGAACTGAAACAATAATACCTATACTCTGTTAAAATGCTTGAGGAGAAAATAAAGAAAATTTCTGAGTTAAAAAGTAAAGTCAAAGAACTTTCAAGGTTAATTGAACGCCAAAATGAATCTCATGCATTCTTCATAAAAGATAAAGATTTGAAAATTGAGGAGTTAGAAAATGATTTGAAAGATAAATCTGAAATTATTTGTAAGTTTACTAAGGGACAGAACAATTTTAAAAAGCTCCTAAGATCTCAAAGAAATTCCCTAGAAAAGGTAGGGCTTGACTTTAATGGGAAGGAAAATCTAAAGAATAGACACCTTTACATGGGTTATTTTAGAAGAGAGTCGAAGTCATATGTTCCAACTAAGAATTATTATAGAAATACTACATGCTTTAAATGTAGAAGGTTGGGTCACATACAATTCGACTGTCCTTTCAAAAATAAAGATGCAAAAATTAAGAAAGTATGGAAAATTAAGGGTCAATCTCGCACTAACCCCCCTAGACCCAAGACAATCTGGGTACCAAAGCTAGTTGTTTGATTGTGTCGCAGATATGTTTAAGATCAGCATCCTCAAAAGATAAATGGTATATGGATAGCGGATGTTCACGTCATATGATCGGGGATAAAGCAAAGTTCACATCCATCACACCCAAGGATGAAGGATTTGTCACTTTTGGAGACAATGCTAAAGGAAGGATCACAAGTGTAGGTAAAGTTGGTAATAATTCATCATTAATTATAGATGATGTCTTATTGGTTGAAGGTTTAAAACACAACTTATTGAGCATAAGTCAACTATGTGATAAAGGTTACAAAGTATCTTTTGAACATGACAAGTGTATAGTTGAACACAAAATTGATAATAAGATATTGTTCATTACTAAGCGTCATGAAAACATATATACCACAAGCTTTGATAACCAAACTTCACAGAGTGTGACATGCTTATCTGCTATGAATGAAATAAGTTGGATTTGGCATAGGAGACTAGGACACGTAAACATGAATTTAATCTCAAAACATGTTAAGAAAGAATTAGTTAAGGGACTGTCTAAGACTAAATTTGTGAAAGATAAAATCTGTGATGCATGTCAACTAGGAAAACAAGCAAGAACGAGCTTTAAGAAGAAGAAAGAAATCTCCACTATGAGACCACTCCAAATGCTACACTTAAACTTATTTGGTCCAAACCCAATTCAGAGCTTAGGAGGAAAATCATACGCCTTTGTTATAGTTGATGATTTTTCAAGATATACATGGGTACTATTCTTAGGTCACAAAGATGAAGCATGTGAACAATTTATAAACCTATGCAAGAAAATCCAAAATGAAAAGGGATATACAATCACTAAAATTAGAAGTGATAGGGGTAGAGAATTTAAAAATCAAGGCATGGAAGACTATTGTAATTCATTATGAATTGCCCATAATTTTTTAGCTCCTAGAACATCACAATAGAACGGTGAAGTTGAAAGGAAGAATAGGTCTATACAAGAAATGGCCAGAACTATGCTTAACAAACATAAATTACCTAAGTATTTCTGGGCTGAGGCAGTGAATACCGCCTGCTATGTTCTAAACAAAGTATTGATCAGACCATCATTTAATAAGACTCCTTACGAATTATGGAATGGTCATAGACCAAACATATCATATTTTCATATTTTTGACTGTAAATGTTTTGTGCGTAGAGACAATGAACACCTAGGAAAGTTTGATGTAAAATCTGATGAAGGTATCTTCTTAGGGTATGCATTAGACAGTAAAGGCTATAGAGTATGTAACAAACGAACATTGACGGTCATAAAATCTATTCATGTAGTGTTCGATGAGTCAAATCCCTTCTCCAAAAGAACTGATGAAGATGAAATTGAATTAAACAAGGAATTTGAAGAATTATCCATTGAGAATGACTCAGAAAAGAAAAATGAACTTAAGCAACCATCCATTGAAATTGATCAAACAAAAAATGAGGTTAATAAACCACCTAGAGAATGGAAATATATAAAGAATCATCCCATTGATCAAATAATAGGTGAACCATTACGTGGAGTAGCCACTCGATCCTCTCTTAGGAACATGATTAGTCATTTTGCATTTCTATCTCAAAAAGAACCTAAGAATGTGAGTGAGGCTATAGAGGATGAATCATGGGTGTTGTCCATGCAAGAAGAGTTAAATCAGTTTAAGAGGAATAAAGTATGAACACTAGTTCCCAGACCTGAGGATAAATCAATCATTGGAACCAAATGGATATATAAGAATAAGAAAGATGAACATGGAATAGTTGTGAGAAATAAGGCTAGATTAGTAGCTCAGGGATATAATCAAGAAGAAGGTATAGATTTTGAAGAAACATTTGCACATGTAGCTAGAATGGAAGTCATTTGAATGCTTTTAGTATATGCAGCTTTTAAGGATTTCAAGTTATATCAATGGACATCAAAAGCGTATTTTTAAATGGCTACATAAATGAAGAAGTGTATGTAGAACAACTCCCAGGCTTTTAAAATCATAAGAATCCAAATCACGTGTATAGACTGGCAAAAGCCTTGTATGGTTTAAAGCAAGCTCCTAGAGCTTGGTATGAAAGGTTAAGCAGTTTTCTATTAGAAAATGGGTTCATAAAAGGAAAGATTGATACAACTTTGTTCATAAAGACTAAGAAAGAAGATATTCTCCTAATTCAAGTATATGTAGATGACATCATATTTGGAGCTACAAATAAGGAATTGTGTAATGAATTTGCTAATACCATGCAAGATGAATTTGAGATGAGCATGATAGGTGAACTTAATTTCTTCCTAGGACTTCAGATCAAACAAGAAAAACATGAAATATTCATAAATCAATCAAAGTATATTAGAGACCTACTCAAAAAGTTTAATATGGAAGATGAAAAATTACTAGGTACACCTATGAGCACTTCATTGAAATTAGACAAAGATGAACAAGGTATACCAGTAGATGTCAAACTTTATTGTTGAATGATTGGTAACTTATTATATCTGACTGCCAGTAGACCTGATATAATGTTTAGCGTATATTTGTGCGCAATATTGCAGGCGGCACCAAAAGAGTCACATCTGTTAGCCGTTAAATGAATACTTAGATACCTAATAGGAACCATGGAAATTAGGTTATGGTATCCTAAGTACACATCCTTTGAGATTATTAGTTATTCAGATGCTGATTTTGCGGGTAGCAAAGTGGATAGCAAGAGCACTAGTGGTACTTGTCATTTCTTAGGACATTCCTTGGTCTCTTGGTTTTCCAAGAAACAAAATTCAGTTGCTCTTTCCACAGCTGAGGCTGAATACATAGCGGCAGGTAATTGTTGTGCTCAAATGCTATACATGAAGCAACAACTAAAGGATTTTGGATTAAGTTATGAAACAATCCTTATTAGATGCGATAATACGAGTGCGATAAATATTTCAAAGAATCTCATACTACATTCACGAATTAAGCACATAGAAATACGATATCACTTTCTTCATGACCATATACAAAAAGGGGACGTGACACTAGAGTTTGTATGCACGAATGAACAATGGGCAGATATATTTACAAAACCACTTACAGAGGATAGGTTTATCCAAATTAGGCGTGAATTAGGTCTCAAGCATAGTCGAGAGGTTGCCTAAAATTATGTTAGATGATATAATTTAGGGGGAGCAACGTCAATTATGGTGTAATCACTTGGTATCATATTAATCAAATTTTAGGTATTGCATTAATTCACAATTGGTAGCAAAAATTCGATATAACATTTAATCAACATTTGGTATCCTCATGTAATCTTTGAAATTTATGCATTAGTAACGGGGATAGTTGATATCAAAAAACATAAGAAGGAATTTTTTTTCCTAATGGTTGAACACATTTAAAACTTTAAGATTTCTAAGGGAAGAAAAACATAAGGGTACGTCTACTCATGTTTTATTATTTTACTCCTTTTTGTTGATATCAAAAGGGGGATAAAATTGGGAGTAAAAATAATGGAAATCAGGAGAAAAAGCATAAATAAGAGAAATCAAGAAAAAGGAGAAAAAATTAAAACTTTGTGTTAGGGAGAAATATCAGGAGCAAAAACTGTTGGCAAAACTAATTGTGCAAAAGGGGGAGAAGTATAATAACAAAAATTGTTGAAACATCATGAGCATATTGTCATTCATTGAATATTTCATGCATTAATTGAGGGGGAGTATTGTTAGGCATAACCTGTTATATATTCTTTTTGCTCGTGTATTTGTCATCATAAAAAACGAGGAGATTGTTGACTCTATGAGTCAAATCCGATTTTGATAATGACAAATCACTTGGTATTTGATCTGTGCATTGAGTTTGTGAACAAGAACTATATTAAGCATGCACGGAAGGATAACGAGTCCTGGAAGCCTTAAAGTAAAACATATATATCTTGGCTAGATCCATAGAACTCAAAGAGTATGAGAATCAAGATGCAAACGGTAAAGTTCAAACACATCTTGGGAATGGGTACTTAGACCTCACGTACTTACATTTTCGTATGATTTAATTTGAGACTCAACATAATTTAAAAAGACTTTAGGATTCATGCATTTCATGTATATTATTAGGGGACTTTCATGAACTTATAAATACTTTTAAAATCATGAAAAATATGTTTAATAAAAGACCCAAGAAGGAGAGCAAAGCAGAATTTTAACTTAGAAAAGAAAAATTCAGAAAATGGGGACTACAGTTGACTGAACTTTAAGTTCGGTTGACTGAAGAATTTCCTCAAATGCCTGAAGAATAAGTTCAGACATCTGAAGAATTTTAGGTGAAAAACATAAATTGGAAGAAGCACCTCAGATGACTGAACCTTGACCTCGGTCGTATGAACTCGACACTTCGGTCGTCTGAACCTTGACCTCGGTCGTCTAACCCTGTGTCCAGGCTATTTTTTTCAAAAGATAAAAATGACTTCGGTCGTCTGGGCCCTTGACCTTAGTTGTCTAAACTTGCGGGAAAGATTAAAAATTTAATTTTTATTGAGCAAACACGCGAGATATCTTTTGATCCAACGGTTGAAATCAATTCTAAGGGTAAGACACTATAAATACTGATTATCTAAACCCTAGTATGTAAGCTAAACACAAGAAGATCAATGTAAAGCGAAGAACACATCTTGTTGAAAAGAAAACTGAGATACATGAACCGATTGCTATACGTTTGCCTACGCTCTAGTTTCTACACATCATATTTGTGAAACTCACCTCAGATGATCTAAAGGGATCTCTATTATATATTTCGTGCTTCAACTTGGTTTGAGGTTTGGTTATTACATTTAGTTTTGTTAGAGAATCTCGTATCACCATCTGTTTTGATATCTTTAGAGAAACTTGATATTGAGTTTTCACATTCATATAAAGATCATTTTTGACAAACTCAATACTTGAGAAAGTTTTGTATTTGACCATTGATTAAAGTTTCTCTATTCAAGTGTATTCTTAGTTTAAGGCTGATATTTTTGAATACATCTAAACTATTTGAATATACATATATCCTTAGAAGTGCATAACTATCTATATACATATTGAAGGATATTTTCTGAAAATCAAATATTAAGTTTGTTGACCTTTGGCATTATCATCTTAGAGATGCATATATATACACACATTAAGTCAATATTATCAAGATCACATTGAGTTTGAAATATTTAGAGAAATATTGTTTGTTTGACAAAGTATGTTTAACATCTTTACAATCTACAAAGTTATTTTTATTTTCAAAGATCTAACCTAAGATCTCCAAAGCATTGTTTTTATACAAACATTTTTGGGAGAATTGATAAAAAGGGGTTTGTGTGTTAAAGCATATCATACATAAACGATTATATCGTTTCATACATTCTGAGCTTCAAATTTTATCATATGCTTATGTATTAGGAATTTGAATTGTACTCACGAGCTTTTTCTTGGAAGTATTTTTTAAGTGTTTTTACAAATTATATTGTATTCACGGTTCGGTGTGTGAACCGGGGGTATGAGGAGAAAGTTGTATCTTTTGTAAGCAGCGGAGTAAGAGGGAGCTGTGTCTCTTGTAAGTAGCGGATTGTAAGGGAAACTCCGTCCTAATTTAAGGAGCAGGGATTTTAGTGAAATCCTTGAGTAGTTGCTCAAGGCGAGGATGTAGGCCAAGTTGGCTGAACCTCGTAAAAATCGCGGTTGTCTTATCTCTTTCCTCTACTCTTTACTTTCAGCACTACATTTAAATTGTTCGTATTGCATGTGTAGGTTGAATAACATCGTACACAATTAATTGCGTAATAAGAACTCATTTGTAAATTGAATTTACTTTTGTTATAAATACCTGAAATTGGTTTGCTAAATATACAAGTAGGGATTAAGAGATAAATAGAGTCAAACAATTTAAAAATACCCAATTCACCCCCCCTCTTGGGATTACACTTAATTCAACATCAATCTCACACCTTTAACCTAAGATTTTCACTCAAGAATTCAGAGATTTAAGCTTGTCTAAATTTTCAATCCAACGACACAACCATATAGCCAATACAGTAACTTGATTCAATCACAACCAAAACCAATATTCAGCTAGTTCCTAATGAATATAAAATCATACACACAGGTTATAATCTTGCAAAAATTTAAAGAGTAAGGGAAGAAGAGTTAAACGCCGGATTTTTTACAAGGTTCGCCCAACAGCCTACATCCTTGCCTCAAGCAACCCACTTTGAAGATTTTCCTTTCCACTTCGTTACCAGGTGAAGCATCCCTCTCTCCGTTCAAGGTGGAGAAGCCTCTCTAACGATAACAACCCTCTCACTAGGCAATGATTCAACAACCCTGAATCGTCAATAACAAAACAAGAAACAATTTTGTTTGTCCAAGAAATATACTCTCAGCTAGAGCGGATTTGTACCCATTAGAATCACAATATGCTTCAATAAAATCCATAAAGAGATGAAGCTCATGATTATATCACCAGTAATCTAACTATAGAGTGAGGATTGTAGAAGAGCAAATCAAAACTTCGCAATGGTTTCAGCAAGAACACATAGCAGCCGTTCATAAAAGAATTTCAGCGATATAACTCAATTTTCGAATTGTATGTGTGCCACGAGTTAACCTAATTTGCGAGAATAATACCTTTATATAGAGTAGAAATATTTTATACCGTTTTCCCCAAGTTTCTCTGAGTTTGGAAAACAAATAATCAAATTTAAAAGCAAGTTTCGCACTATTAACAGTTTACAGCACAGACATCAGTCGACTGGGCCATAGGGTCAGTCGCTTGAGCTCTTTAAAAACAGCGCATTCAGAAATTCAATACTAGATCAGTTGACTGGTCACGATGGTTCAGTCGCCTAATCCTATTATGTTCGTTCATTAACAAAGTCAATAGCATATTAGTCGCTTGATGCTATATCATCAGTCGCCTAACCATTAAGCCACTTTGTTGTTTTTCAAAGTTTGGTTCCAAAACTTAAATTTGTAACTTGTAAAACTTAATTTATACTTTATGAAAATATTTTCCATGATTTAAAAATAGGTATCTAAGTCCATAATAATTCCTAAGAGCTTCAATCTTCAATATTGAGTATCGAAGTACTTACATGAGACTTTAACAAGGTAAAACTCTCTAAGTTCCTACGTCTTCATGTTGTGAAGCTTTCGGTATCCTTCTGAGCTTTGATTAATGTTTCAATAAACTTCATGTTCCTCATGACTTGAAGCTTTATATCCATCATGGCTCATAACTTTAAGTGTAAACTTCATTCAAGCTTTTCAGGCATACTCACTTGATTTCATAAAAACACTTGAGCCCTGAAACTTAACTTAAACAAATATGTTAAGTGACCTTGATTTGTTATCATCAAAATGATATTAAGTCTTGTTATGCCAAAAAAATCCTTCAACGCTCACCAAGAACCTTCACGTAGGAACAAATCCCACAACGCTCACCGAGAGCCGTAAGGTTTACCAAGAAGCCTTGCAATTCGGTTCACCAAGAACCTTCACAATTTGGTTCACAAAGAACTTATTACCACAAGAATATGGATTATAAAATGATGCTCCTTGATTGAGCTAATATGAAATACAATATAACCTCGCACTATTCTCTCAAGTAACGAATCAAACAAGAGAGCAAAAGAAAAAAATTGAGCACTTGAAGTGAAGAACTAAAATGCAAAGTGCTTAGGTTTTGTATTCAAGGATGTTAATCACTAAAAAACTTGTTAAACCTTCAAAACCATGATTAATCAAGTCTATGAACTTGTATTGATAGGTAAAATGAGCTACTAGTCGTTTTATGGCCATCGAGGTGATATATTATATGTTTAAATTGAAAAATAGTCGTTTATAGCCTTTTTGTAAAGACCCGAAAAATATAATAATAGGAAAAATAAGGAAAAATAGGAAATTCGGTTTAGGAAGCCCAAACCGTCGACTGTTTCATGAGGGCCGCAGAAAATCGCCATCGGTTTTCTTTTTATCGTGGGTTGGTAATAGGTAAAAAAGTGAAAATGGGCGGGTTAAAGCCCAAACCGTTGACGGTTTTGTGAACAGTACAAAAAATCGTCGATGGTTTTCTCTGTAGTGGGCGTTATAAGGGAACCCGCGAGCCTCATTTTATTTATCAAACTAAATTCCTCTCTCTTTTTCTAAAACCCTACAAACCCCTCTTTATTATCTTTTCGATTCCGACTTCGTTACAGCCCTGATTGATGATCAGGAACCACCACGAGGTTCCTGGGAAGATTCTCTGCAACTTAGGAGGAATAGATTTTCAGTTTGGGGTTCCGGGGCACCATCCCAAAACTAGGATATTTCAGGCTTTTAAGCTGTGAACGCCGAGGAGCGTAGGATTTAAGGCATAAGTGGACCTCTTAGCAAGCCAACTTAGGGGAATAAATTATAGTAGTCTTTTCTGAAAATGACTGGTTGGGAAATATGAGAAATTGAAAATGATATTTTACTTGAAATTATTATGATATGAATATCAGATGAAAATTATGTGGCATATGATTTATAGTGGAATGCATTTGAAATTAAGTTAAATGATTTACATTGAGAATAATGGGGTTATGAAATGTGTATTGAAATATGAGATTTGAAATGTGAAAATGATGAAAAGTGATATGTACTGAAAAGTATCTTCTAAGAAATGCTGAAATACGAAATATGGAAATGTTTTATGGAGAAATATTGAATAACGTGAAATGAGTTATGTATACGTTATTATGAGATGAAATGTGTATTGAACTGATGAAAATATCTTTGAAATGATCCTTTGTACGTGATAAGATACAAATCATTAGAGGTGAGTGACACCTTATCATATGATGAAGTATCAGTTCAAATCGTAAACTAGAAGGAACAAGAACTGCGTACTAAGAAAATACCGTTAGTGAAAGTGTTGTGGCGGAATCATGCAATTGAGGAAGCTTCTTGGAGCTGAAAGAGGAAATACGTCGAAAGTATTCACAGTTGTTCGACAGGGCCCAACGGTAGACAGGTAAGGGTAATGGGACAAGTAAATGGTTAATTTCGAATGTACATGTGTTTTGTGCAGGTTGTATAGTTATGTTTGAATGTGTGTAATGCTATGTGTAATGGTTTATGTGTTTTGAAAGACTTTGGGGGAAAAATTTTATTTGGCTATTTGTAATCTCCTAAAGATCGATATTGTAACCATGGTATTCCACCACCATAGGTGAGGCCTGGTAATAAATTTGGGACGGGGCCGCTATGTGGGTGGCCGCCGACTCTTTCTAGAGTTGGGTGATCATTTCAGGAATTCCAGAAGTTGTGATAAGTGTTGGCTAGCAAATTTCAATGACGAAATTTTTATAAGGAATGGAGAATGTAGTGATTCCAAAAATAAAAATAAAAAAATAATTATATAATATAATATAATATAATAATATATTAATATAATATAATATTATAATATATATATATATATATATATATATATATATATCTTGAAGGATCTTAATCCTTCAGGATGTTCCTAAGAACCCCCCTAGAAAAACTCCCTCTCTCATCGTCTCTCTCTCTCCTCAAACTCTCTCTTTCTCCTCAATTTTCTAGGTGAAACCTATGCCAATTGAAGAACGAAAAATATCCCTGGGTTCCAATTTCTGCCATCAACGTTTTAATCAAGAATATTTCGTGGTTTGAGCATCGTAGACACCACTCCTGAGATTAGGGGAATAGATTATGTCAGCCTTTTTCTAGATCTTGAACCGATTAAACTTGAGTATTTGATACGTATATGTCATATATGATTTTTCTGAACGATTCGGGTGTAAGAAATGGTAGTTTTTGATGGGAGTAGGTTGGGTGTCTTCACTTTTCAAAAATTGCATGTTTTAAATTAAATAAAATGTCGGAGACGATCGAACCGGGTTTTAAAAAAAAAACGTACTTTTTTCGACCCTATTATTTAATTATGATTTAATGTAAAACTTGTGGCATGAGATAAATTAATAATAGGTTTTTAAATGGATCTGTTGAATTGTTACGGTATTATACTGCGAGTATGTGTTACTATGCTGATTTATGGATATATATAGGGATTACTATGAAATTATGAAACGACAAGTTGGATATGGGAATGTGAACATGACAATTTAATTTCGGAATGACATATTTGATATAAATATGTGAATATGACAGTTTAATTCCATTTTATTGTAAGTTAGACTTTGCATTGAATTGGGAAATATGAAATGAGTAAATATAAATATGTGTAGAAGGCTTGTGTGGCATATAAATCGGAGTAGAAGGCCTGCGTGACATATAAATCGGAGTAAAAGGCCTGTGTGGCATATAAATTGGAGTAGAAGGCCTGTGTGGCATATAAATTGGGGTAGAAGGTCTGTGTGGTGTATATACTGATGCTGATGGGGTGGTATGCTCAATACAAAAAAAATTGTGTGTATATGGAAGTGTTGTAGAAGTGTGAATTAAATTATCTGTGATATGTTGTTAAACCTACATTAGTAGATTTATTATGAACTCCTTTATATTATCTGAGATATGTCATAAAACCTACGTTAGTAAATTTATCTGAACTACAACATATTATTTATACCGATGACATATTTATTTAGGGAAAATATAAGAAATGTATATAAATGATTGTATAATAAAATTCATCTACCACACACTGATAATAATGCATTCCATCTTACTGAGAAGTGTCTCACGCCATCGAAATATCAACTTTTCAGGGCCTTCAAGGAGTCGAGCCTAGGAGCTCGAGGGCAGGACTTAGACGAACTCGCTAAGGGTGAGTGTGGGCAGGATATTGTTTTGTTTATATTAGATGTTTTTGGACATTTTGGGGTGGACACATGTTCATTTTGGGACTTGTTGATGCCAAGGTTGGGTTAGCTCTTTAGTAGTTATGGTTGTAGAAAAATACTTTACTTTCGTTGTTTATTAATTAAATCATGGATAGTGATATTTTGGACCCCATTGGAATCGTGATAATTTTACAAATGAGTTTTAAGGGCATGTGTTTGTGGATGATGTGGATATGATATAGGATTTTATGTTATTTATGTATATGTTTTTGGGGCGTTACATGTGATGACCCAAAAATATATATATGATAAAAACGAAATAATAATAATAATAATAAAATAATAAAAATGGTCATTAAATTAATATTAATACAGAAGTGCTTTCTGTAGGATCCTTGATTCCATGTTTCATGCCTAAGAAAGACCTTATCTTAGCGAGTGCTCAGAGACCATTGCGGCTCAGTCGCTCCCTAGAGGTCGGCTTAGTCAAAATGGAATTTCATAAGATAAACAGGATAGACACTGTTTGTATACAAAAATAAGTACATATACATAAAACAGTGTTTTGACAGACATAATTTCTAGAAATACATAGTAAAATAATAATAATAATAATAATAATATAGGTATCCTATGTGGGGCCCACATGAGTCCCGATGTTGTGTGGGATTCACATGAGTCCTGGAGTTACATAGGGCTCGTAAAACCATGTAAAGACTATTAGAGTTACATAAGACCCACTTGGGTCTCGAAGTTGTGTGAGGCCCACATGAGTTTTCGAAATTCGAATTTAATTTTTAAAAAAAAATACTAAAACATGGCTTAAAGATAATGACAATAATAATAATAATTTTTAAAAATTTAAAATTAAAATAAATAAATAAATAAATAATTAATTAAATAAGAGTGGTGGCAAATACTCTCACATGACCTGCATCTCTATTCCATACCTAATTCATGCCTAACCCATCCCATGCCCATTCTTTAATTTAAAAAAAATTATAATTTCACCCCTCTCTTTACACTTTTACAAATTCAATTTTCCTCCCCAAAATTTTCCTATAAATAGGAAGTTCTCAACTTTCACTTTTTACAAAAAATTTTCAAAGGAAGAGAATGATTAGTGAGTGAAAGAATTAGTGGTGGAGAAAGAATTTTTACTATAATTAAAATTCTTACTCACCCACTCTTTCTGATCTCATTTCTTAGAGATAATCATTATATTTGTAGAAGAAGGTAAAAGAAAAGGTAAGTAAATTTGATTATGTTAGTATTTTTATTCAAAATTTATACCCGAGTTTATTTGTAAGTATGTTAGATTTTTATTTAAAATTCGTACCCGAGTTTATTTATAAGAAAATTTCGATTATGTTAGTTAGTTTCATAAAATTCTCTTAAGTTTATTTTTACGCATATTTAATTATACTAGTTTTATCTTTAATATACTTGCATTTATTTTTGAGTTAAGAAATATTCTAAACCCCTCGAGTATTTTACATCATTAATTTCTATTCAAGAAAATATTTTTAATACGAAAATTGTGTGGCATGAATTTATTTATATGTTACATATTTCATGAAAAAAATGAGTAAAGATTACATGAGTTGATTTTTTTTTATGTTGCGTATTTCACAAAAATATGAGTAAAAATGAGATTTTCATGATATTATTTTAATTGTAAAAATTATATAATAAAAAAAATTTTAAAATCTCTTATGGTTCAGACGATACAAAAAATTACAAATGCTCAGTACCGCAACTTAAAATTTAAACGGATCAGAGTGCACTCACGCTGTTTACAGAGTGGTTTTATATAGTAGTGGATTTCTTTTGAGTGCACACTTGGGTCGGATCAGGATTTAATAGGGAAAATCTCACTTAATGATGATGTACGTTGATTTAGTTTGGCCGGCCAGCTGGCTAAATCCAGTTTTCAGACCACACAACTCAGTTATGGGGGTAAACATGACTTACGATTAACAGGCCTAAGGGTGATTTTTTTTTTTTTTATAGTATATGTATATACATATTTAATTACATATACAGAACTATTTATGGATCGAAGGAAAAGTATATGTTTATGTGAACGAGGGCATTTTTGTGCCTAGATAATGATTTAGTAAGGAAAAGTATATTTATATATATACATGATTGAGTATTATAGTTATAGTTTTAAATGTTAAAAAGTTCAGTTTAATAGTTATAGTATATGATTATAAAATTTTATTGCTATAAATGATCGTAAAAGTTTTATATAGAAATTTTTAAATTTATATTTATTTTTAAAACAGTTTTAAAGTTATAGTATTAAATATTATTTTACAAAATTAAAATATTTTGAAAACTCATTTTTGCCACATACTAATAATAATCTTATTTACTTACTGAGCGTCGTCTCACCAAAATCATATTTTACATTTCAGATCATTTTGAAGAGTGTATCAGAAATCTAGTATAGCAAATGCATGAGTGGGAATAGAAAGAGCATATAGTAGAATAAAAAAAAATTAATATAATACAATTTAGAATATGTTTGTGTATTCTAGAATTTCAGAAATTTGCATTTTAATAGTTGAGACATATATTTGTAATAAAGCTAATTAGTGCTCTGGTAATAAAAATAATTTAGATTTATTTGTGTCCGCTGAAAAATTTATATGTAGGAATCCACTCGGGTTCGGGTCCTTACAATTGGTATAAGAGCATAGGATATAGGTTTTGCATACTCTAACATATAAATTTTACCAGAGTTTAGGCATAAAACATGATTTGGGTAGGATTGGGTAGTTTAAAATATTTATTTTAGTTTATTATCTTATTATACGTTAATAATAGATTTATGATTTTAAAATAACATTTGATCATTGTTTAAGAATGGATCCTAAAGATAGTAATACTGAAGGAAATGAGATTAACGTGGAAGCTCCTATGGACAGGTAAGAATCTTATATTCTCTAAGAAAAATGATAATATTATTGAAGACACGTTAATTAACTTAAATATGTTATTTATGTTTGTAGAAACACGTACCCATATTAATGATTCATAATTAATTGTCATATGCATTAATAATTTAAAATTTTCATATATATATATATATATATATATATACAATAATATAATAATATTCGAGATTTATTTATTTTCACTATTATTATTTTCACTAAAAATATAAGAAATAGCACATTTTTAACAACCTCAAAATTAAGACTTTTTTTTTTATATATAAATATATATATATATATATATATATATGAACTACTTTAATACCCCCTGCTATGAAACTCGAGCCTCGGAAGGCACCGGCATAAATCTGAATATAAAATCATACCTATGCAGCGGCAACGTAATCCATACACATCATATAATACCAGGAATTTGTATTTCTAAACCATAACTATATAACACATCTCTCTCCAAAATATCTGTCCCAAAATATAAAACCCTACACAAACTTACCCTCTAAACCGGGGTAACCAATATACTCTCTATTAGCGAGCCTGATCTGCTCGCCCAACTGGCTTACCTGAAAAATGTTAAAGTCATGGGGTGAGTTGACGCTCAGTAAGTGGAAATATGTTATTACTAGTGTTAGGAATACTGTTTAAATAACAACTGAACTATATTACAATAGTAAATCTGTAAAGCATATCTTTCTTTTCACAATTTAAAATATAACTGTATCATCTGTATTTTTTACTTTTCATACTGCTAATATCATACTATACTCATCATATACTGTAAAACTATATACATATACATAACTGTGCTTTATCCCTGTAACTCTGCATGTCATGATTTGACCCCTCATGACAGGGTTGTGCGGCTCGTAGACGGGACTTAATCTGGTCGGCCCTCTAGATAAGTCAATATACTTGACACTACCTCAGCCCGACCAAACTGCATCCACTCCTAGGCTCGGGACTGGCTGCTATCTCGTCAAACCTGCCCCCTCCACCCAGCGAACTAGGGAGTTGCATACTCTCCGAGCACGGTCGACGGAACCCACACACTATCTGAGATATGTGGTTGCACTCTATTTGTATCTAGCAACGGTACCGTGCTCTGTATTATTTATCTGTATCTGTTTGTAATCTTTCCTCAAGGATCTGATACTATATATATATATATATATATATATATATATATATATTCTTTTACTGTTTTCACCGTGTTTCCAAAATTACCATAACGCTATCTTTTGATACTATAAATACTGTAATCTTTGTATACTGTATCTGTAGCATCTTGATGTTATCTTTGTATATCTGTCTGTATACTCTATCTATATACTCTGTCTGTATATTCTGTATGTTATGGTAATAGGAAACATGACATACTATAATAATGTATATTATGTTCTGAATAAAATTGTAATATACTGATCTGAGTAAAACTGTAATATACTATTCTGGATAAATATATGTGATATACTGATCTGTATAAAACTATAACATATTAATTTGAGTAAAACTGTAATATACTGCTCTGGATAAATATCTATAATATACTGTTTATATCTGTGTAATCAGTATAGTATGATATACTATAAAAACTATATAAGTTTTTCATCACACAAATAACTACTCAGGCCATATAAGCATTTAGAACTCATATTCTATAAAACTAGGTAATAAGCTAGTATATACATATGTATAAAATTTATGATAACATTATAAAAATTTCTAGTATAACATATTTCCCTTACCTTATCTCTGAAAAGTCCCTATTGTACTCTAGCCCTATACCCGCAAGGTTCTCCACTCAACATCCTGAAAATCAAATCCCTCAGAACAAAATATCAGTATATCTTCGTATATTGTATTTCTTATAACTGAGGGAAAGACAAATACCAAATAAAATGTCTTACCCTGAGATTGGGACGAAATCCAAACCAACGATCAGCTCCAGCAAACTTGCAGAGAACTTCGTCAGGAGCATCGTGGTGGCTCCAAATCGTCGATCCGGCGTGAAGAGAGAAGGAGGGAGGGGCGTAGAGAGAGAAATAGAGGGTTTCCTGCGCTGAAATTTCATCAAAAATCTAGAGCCGGATTCGTCGACAAGACACGTCACCTCGTCGACGAGTCCTTTAATAATTTCGTCGAAGAACTTCCTCCCTCGTTGACGAATTTCAGACTGTCATAAAAACCCTTCTCGGTATCTTCTCGTCGACGAGGTCCCCTTATGCGCTTGTCGATGAGGTCCTGTGGAAAAATATTTTGGGTTATTATCTTCAAAGTGCAATGTCGTTGACGAACGCGAAGTATTCGTCAACCAAGCCTACTGCCTCCTTCTGTTTCTGTTTCCATTTCCCTCTCTCTTTATTATTTAAATACCATTATTTTTCGGGTTGTTACAACATCTTATTGAGTTTGGAGATGCTACACATACAAATAGATATGAACAAACGGTCTATTATGAGATCTGAATTTACCCAAAATTCTTTTGCATATACAAGTTGGATATGAATATGTATTTTTACATTACATATTCAGTTCTCATCAAAACATTCAAGCTTAATTTAGGAATATATATTTTGACAAAATATTTAATTTTAATTTTGTATTAGTTTATAAGGAATTAAATATAATTTAAATGTTACTATATTATATTTAAATTCAAAAAAAAATCCCTTAGCATATGCAAGTTAAATATGAATACTTATTTTTTTTTCATTGCACATTCAGTTCCCATCAAGTATCTAAGTTTAATTGAGGAGTACAAATTTTAACGGAATCTTTAATTTTTATTTTGTATAAATTTATAAAAATTAATACAACTTAAATTTTACTATATTATATATATAATTTATATAGTTAAAAAAAAAAAAAAAAGGCCTCATGGGTAGAAATCGCTTACCCCCGAAGTAAGGTCAGGACATGAGACCACTTGGGCATAGTGGGGACTCAAACCTACGATCACATGGATGCACGATCGGTTCCTTACCACTAGGCCACCCACCTAAGTGGTGACTTGAGTATGAAATTAATTATAGTTAAAGCATTAATAAAGATGTAGAAACATGAACAGAGCCTTGAATCCACAAATTTTACAATATGCGTCACTCGCTCGATTTCCGCAGCACGCGTCACTCTCTCATGATTTTCGTAGCACATATTGCACTCCCTCGATTTTTGAAAAATGCGTCACTCAAGGCATGCGTCACTCTCTCTCGATTTTCGCGACACACATCACTCCCCCTTGATTTTTACAAAATGCGTCGCATGATATCCGTGACACGCGTCGCTCTCTCTTGATCCTCGCGAAACACATCGCTCTCCCTCAATTTTTGCAAAGCGCATCACTTGATATCCGTGACACACGTTGCTCTCTCTTGATCCTCACGGCACACATCGCTCTCCCTCAATTTTTGCAAAACCCGTCGCTCTCTCTCGATCCTCGCGGCACACGTCGCTCTTCCTCGATTTTTGAGAAACGCGTCACTCGATATCCATGAAACTCATCGCTCTCTCTTAATTTTCGTGACACACATCTTTCTCCCTTGATTTTTGCAAAACGCATCACTCGATATCCGTGACATGTGTCGCTCTCCCTCAATTCTCGTGGCACATGTTGCTTTCCCTCGATTTTTGCAAAACACGTTGCTCGATATCCGTGACACGCATCGCTCTCTCTTGATTCTCACGGCACACGTCACTCTTTCTCGATTTCCACAACACGCGGCCATTCCCCTTATAAAAAGGGTTTGCCCTTCTCGAACTCTAAGCACACAATTTTTTATCATCTTGAACAATCACATTTTGGTTTGCAGAGATTAACTCTTCCCAACTTGTCTCTTAGTTGTCTCATTACTCAAAAATGTTGCCAAATCACCCAACTCTCCAAGTTGCTGAGAGCAACACTAGATCGTCGATCCAAAGATGGAAACCTAGTAAGGCATAGTTGGGGATTTTAGAGGAGGCCTTCCACAGCAGTTAAGGGGAACTCCCTTCTGTGGAGCAAGCTATATTGCTTGCAGCATAACTCTGATGGTATGATCCAATTGAGTCGAGAAATGTACACTTTTGGTTTGAGAACCGTAGGCGTAGGCGGGGATCTGTTGAAGAAGCCACTATCTTAACTACTGCCCCATCAATTATCCATCTTACATCCTCTGCCACTACTGCCCCGAGCAGTGCCCCTGCCATTCTTCCAACCACTTGTACCCTCATCCCTATCGACAATATTCCGTCTATGAAACTTACAACTAACATCACACCAATGAGTCATATCGCTTACAATGGCAATATCGCAGTTACCACACTAAGGGTTTCAGATAATGCTGACCTACTCCACCATTGCAAAGAGATCCAATACGCGTTGAGACTCATATATGGGCCACCGATGACTCGTTATGATCATCCCCACCAAAGGCCACAAGGGGAAGAGGGCAGCTCTTCCTCCCTTGCCGAACAAACGGGCATTCTCTCCCTTTTTCTGACCCAAGTCGGCGACATTACAAGAGTTCAACTCCGCCAAGAAAGAACCCAGGTAGTTAGTAGTGACATCGTTAACACTTCGATAGATGTTGACTTGATATAAGGCTTTAAAGGCCAGATTTCGTTTCATTTTATATATATATATATATTCTTAACTTATAGGACATGTATAATATATATATATATATATATATATATATTTAAATAACTATCCTTTTTCACATCTTCTAAATTTCTTTTCCATTTCAACCCCTATTAGACCGATGATTCACACTTCGTTTTCCAAAATAAAATATTTCGCCAAATTGACCCTCGATCTATTCTAAGACTTAGTCAAATCGTTCATCAATTTACTCTTTCAAATAGCGCAACCAATTATATAGTACTCATTTTAAATTAGCAAATTTCGAGGATGAAATTTTTATAAGGAGGGGAGAATGTGATGACCCAAAAAATATATATATATATATATATATACGATTATAGCATAATAATAATAATAATAATAATAATAATAATAAAATAATAAAAATGGTCATTAAGTTAATATCAATACAAAAGTGTTTTATGTAAGATTCTTGATTCCATGTTTGATGCCAAAGAAAGATCTTATCTTAGCGAGTGTTCAGAGACTATTGCGGCTCAGTTGCTCTCTCGAGGTCGGTTTGGTCAAAATGAACTTTCGTAGGATAAACAGGATAGACACTATTTGTACACGTAAATAAGTACATATACATAAAATAGTGTTTTGACAAACATATTTTGTAAAAATACATGATAAAATAATAATAATATAGGTATCTTATTTGGGGCCCACAAGACTGTGTGGGGCTCACATGAGTCCCGACGTCGCGTGGGATTCACATGAGTCGCGGAGTTATGTAGGGCTAATAAAACCATGTAAAGACTATTGGAGTTACGTAGGACCCACTTGGGTCTCGAAGTTGTGTGAGGCCCACACGAGTTTTAAAAATTCAAATTTAATTAAAAAAAAAAAAATTAAAACATGGCTTAAAGATAATAATAATAATAATGATTTTAAAAATTTTAAAAATAAATAAATAAATAAATTAAATAGGAGTGATGGCAAACACTCCCACATGACCTCCATCTCTATTCCATACCTAACCCATGCCTAGATCATCTCATACCCATTCTTTAATTTTTTAAAAAATTATAATTTTACTCCTCTCCTTAAACTTTTACAAATTCAATTTTCCTCCCCAAAATTTTCCTATAAATAGGAAGTTCTCAACCTTCATTTTGCACAAAAAATTTCCAAAGGAAGAGAATAATTAGTGAGTGAAAGAATTAGTGGTAGAGAGAATTTTTGCTATAATTAAAATTATCACTCACCCACTCTTTTCGATCTCATTTCTTAGAGACGGTCATTGTATTCGTAGCATAAGGTAAAAGAAGAGGTACATAAATTTGATTTTGTTAGTATTTTTATTCAAAATTTATACTCGAATTTATTTGTAAGTAAATTTGATTATGTTATATTTTTATTTAAAATTCATACCCGAGTTTATTTATAAGAAAATTTCGATTATGTTAGTTAGTTTCATAAAATTCTCTTGAATTTATTTTTACGCATATTTAATTATATTAGTTTTATCTTTAATATACTTACATTTATTTTTGAGTTAAGAAATATTCTAAACCCTTTGAGTATTTTACATCATTAATTTCTATTCAAAAAAATATTTTTAATACGAAAATTGTGTGACATGAGTTTATTTATACGTTACATATTTCACAAAAAAAATGAGTAAAGATTACATGAATTAATTTTTTTTTTGTTGCGTATTTCACAAAAATATGAGTAAAAACGAAATTTTCATGATATTATTTTAATTGTAAAAATTATATAATAAAAATATTTTTAAAACCCCTTATGGTTCAGATGATACAAAAAATTACGAATATTCGGTACCGCAGCTTAAAGTTTAAACGGATCAGAGTGCACCTACGTTGTTTACAGAGTGATTTTATATAGTAGTGGATTTCTCTTTAGTGCACACTTGGGTCGGACCAGGATTTAATAAGTAAAATCTCACTTAATGATGATATACGTTGATTCAGTTTGGTCGGCCAGCTAACTAAGTCCAGTCTTCGGACCGCACAATCTAGTTATGAGGGTAAACATGAATTACGATTAACAGGCCTAAGGATGGTTTTTTTTTTTTTTATAGTACGTGTATATACATATTTAATTACGTATACAGAACTATTGATGAATTGAAGGAAAAGTATATGTTTATGTGAACGAGGACATTTTTGTACCTAAATAATGATTTAGTAAGGAAAAGTATATTTATATATATACATGATTGAGTATTATAGTTGTAGTTTTAAAAGTTGAAAAGTTCAGTTTAATAGTTATAGTATATGATTATAAAATTTTACTACTATAGATGATAGTAAAAGTTTTTTATAGAAAATTTTAAATTTACATTTATTTTTAAAGCAGTTTTAAAGTTATAGTATTAAATATTATTTTACAAAATTAAAATATTTTGAAAGCTCATTTTGACCACACACTAATAGTAATCTTATTTACTTACTGAGCGTCGTCTCACCCCAATCATATTTTACATTTCAGATCATTTTAAAGAGTGTACCAGAAATATGGCATAACAAGTGCATGGGCGAGAATAGAAAGAGCAGAGCAGAATAAAAAAAAATTAGCATAATACAATTTATAATATGTTTGTGTATTTTAAAATTTTAGAAATTTGCATTTTAATAGTTGAGACATATATTTGTAATAAAGTTAATTAGTGCTCTGGTAATAAAAATAATTTAAATTTATTTGTGTCCGTTGAAAAATTTATATGTAGGAGCCCACTCGGGTTCGGGTCCTTACATTATAGGTTTCCTTTCCCAATCTCAATCTCAAATTCTCTTGAATCTTAAAGAAGCTTGAGGAGCTAAGATATATATATATATATATATATATATATATATAATATTATTATTATATTATATTAATATAATTATATTATTAATTTAATAATTCTTATTATTTAATTAATTTATTAATTTATTATTTTTTAGGATTACACTTACATATTCTTTTTGGGGTCGTTACAAACCTAATCCGCAAGTTAAGCGTGGAAGACCTATTGATGCGAAAGATAGAACTTCCAGAAGGAGAAAACTAAAATCTGTAAACACTCCAAAAGAAGTTATAGAGTTGTCGACATTTACAAACCCATTTCTTCTGAAAATGAAATCTCTATTATGGAACCTCTTGAAGAGGAATATCTTGAAGAGAAAACTCCTGAAAAGACATCCTTTGAAAAGGGATAGGTACCTAAAAATAATCATGAGATCTCAATTCATTATACAAGAGAAATGTGGGTTATATAGAAATAAAGTTATTGTCAACAACACATTTGCATATGCAGTAGCTATTGACATTAGCAGAAGTAATGAGGATCTTGAACCTAAATTTGTTAATGAATGTCAATATAGAAGTTATTGGCCAAAACGGAAAGAGGCTATCACATTAGAATTAAACTCTTTATCAAAAAAAGAAGTTTTTGGACCGTTAGCCCAAACACTAGAAGATGTCCAACTCGTTTAATGTAAATGAATATTTGTGCACAAGCAAAATGAAAATAGTGAAATCACTTGATATAAAGCAAGACTTGTGGTACAAAGTTTATCACAGAAACCCGGAATTAATTATGAGGAGACATATTCTCCTGTAATAGATGGAATCACTTTCAGATCCTCAATTGGGTTAGAAGTCAGTAAATGACTGAGCATGTGTCTTATGGATGTAGTAACAACATATTTATATAGATTGTTGGATAGTGAAATTTATATGAAAATCTCTGAAGAATTTAATCTGCCTTACGCAAAAGCCAAAAATTTATATTCAATTAAACTCCAACGTTCTTTATATGGATTAAAGCAATCTGGACGCATATGGTACAATCAATTAAGTGATTACCTTGTAAAAAAAGAATTCATAAATGATCCAATTTATCCATGTGTTTTTATTAAAAGATCATATTTGCTATAATTGTTGTTTATGTTAATGATTTGAATTTAGTTGGGATTCCTGAAGAACTCACTAAAGTTGCTAATTATTTAATGGCGGAATTTGAGATGAAAGATTCAGGAAAGACAAAATATTGTTTTGGGCTACAGATTGAGCATGTAAATGGCGGAATTCTTGTTTATCAATCTAAATATACCGAAAAGATATTAAGACAATTCTATATGGACAAAGTTCATCCTTTGGGATCTCCATTGATGGTGCAATCACTCACTTAATGCTAATAAGGATCCATTTTGATCTCATGATGAGGGGGGGGGGGGGAGGGAATTACTTGGTCCTGAAGTACCATATGTAAGTGTTATCGGCTCTCCAATGTATTTGGCCAATTGTATAAGACCTGACATTACAATTGCTGTAAATCTACTTGCTAGATATAACTCTACTCCTACTCGACGACACTGGAATTGAATTAAGCACATTCTACGTTATTTGAGAGGTGCATATGATTTGGGTCTATTATACTTATTTGATTCAAATCTCAACTAGTAGGATATGCAGATGCTGGATATCTATCTGATTCTCACAATGCTAAATCGCAAACTTGATATGTATTTCTTTACGGAAAAATTGTTATATCTTGGAAATCAGTAAAACAGACGATTATAACAACGTCCTCCAATCATTCTAAAATACTAACTATCCATGAAGTTAGTAGAGAATGCGTGTGACTTTGCTAAATGATTTCTCATATCCAAGCAAATTGTGATATTCAATCAATCAAGGATATTCTAACACTTTTATATGAAGATAACGCTACATGTATAACTCAACTAAGAAGAGGATACATAAAGGGTAACAGAACAAAGCATATCTCTCAAAAATTCTTTTATACAGATAAATTCCAAAAGAATGATGATATAAATGTTCAGCTGATCTGATCAAGTGATAATCTAGTAGATTTGTTTACCAAACCTTTGCCTACTACAACATTCAAGAAATTGGCTCATCTTATCGGAATGAGACATCTTAAAGATCTTAGCAGAAGGAGTTTGTCACGACCTGCTCATTTTTCCACATTTTTTTTAATAATAATATCAATAGCACATTTCCCATATTCCAGTTCAGCAGGTCACAAACCACTTGGACCCATGGGTTCCAGGGATATTTCAGAACATACAGCAGAAGCCCTAGCAGCAAAAAACATACAATAATGTACATCTCAATACCATATAATACAATATACCAGAGTTGCTATAACCCACAATATTTCCATATATACATCCCAAAATAAATCTAGGGACAATTCTCACAAAATCTAACTGTCCCTACAAAACTTACCCTTCAAAAAGGGCAGATATCTAACACTAGGTCAGCGGGGCTTTTCCCGCTCTTCTATCATAGGCTCCTGAAAAGTTTTAAGATTTAGGGGTGAGACACCTCTCAGTAAGGGAAATAAACTAATACCAGTGTGTGGCAATATGAGTATTTAGTGTTCTACATATATCATATATAACATATTCAGTACTGTTTATCAAATCTGGAAAACATATGTATATCAAAACATGGCAAAACATACTGCGTTTCATAAGTATATCTCATCTCATATCATAATAATAATAACATAAAACATTCCTAGTAGGTTAGCTGGCTGTTGTCATGTTGTGTGGCCCGAAGGCGGGACCTGACAATGGTTTGTCGACCACTGTCAAGTCAAATAGTAGTTTGTAGGTTCGATGGGTCTGCCAGACCTGGTCCGTACACCAGGGGCGATCACAACACACTTCTTTAATAACCACGTCGACCAGCCAATCTCACACCACTCTGTACAGCGGCGTTAACACAAATATCATGATCACGAAGACCATGGACACATAGCAACGGTACCGTGCAAGTGCTAGCCTAGACCAAGCTAACCAGATTTTGATATCATATACATATACTAAAATCGTAATACATGGATATCTCATATCATTAATTTTCACATTAATCATATCATTTTGCATATATACATGTATCATGAAAATCATTAGCCCATACGCCGGTATTACACATTTTATCATAACTCGGCCTGTACGCCGGCAAAACATAGCACAGCCCGTATGTTGGCAAATCACAGTCACATAGCACGACCCGTACCCCGGAAAACATAGCACAACCCGTACGCTGGCAAATCTCATCACATAGCACGGCCCGTACTCTGGCAAATCACATCACATAGCACGGCCCGTACGCCGGCAAACATATCATAAAAATCTCAGCTCGTATGCCGTTTTTTTTTTTCATAATAAAAATCCATATCATTCACATTCCCAGAAAGCAGTATTTCATATCATTTATACTTATGCCACATGAATAGGTTTTTCACATATTCAATATACCATCATTTTAACAATATTCTCCAAAACATAAATCATACATATAAATATATTTATTTTCCTGAAACCAAATGATACATATATATATATATATATATATATATATATATATATATATATACATGCGTTTTCTCAAAATGAATTAGCTTAGTTTATCCTCTTACTTGTTTCTTGAAAAGCCTCTAAGAAAATTCTACCCCGCACCCGCAGGGTCCCTAACTCAACACCTTGAAACTGCAAACCCCCAGTATTAAACTTCAATTTTTCTACGTGCATAACACTTCTTATAACTACCGTTAAGTCAAATTCGGCTTAAAAAGCCTTACCTCAACTTAGGATGATTTCCAACGTTCTTAATTCAACACCCCTGGAAATGAAAACTCCTAGTATTAAAGTTCAGTATTTCCAAGCGTATAACATTTTTTTCAACTGTCACAAATCCAAATATTGAGTAAAAAGTCTTACCTTGGATTTGGAATGGTTTCCACCTAACTTTCACCAACGATCCGCTCCATCAGATTTGGAGAAAACTTCGCCACGAGCGTCGTGGTAGCCTCAAATCTTCGATTCGGCGAGAAACGAGCCCAAAATCGAAGAGAGAGAGAGAGAGAGAGAGAGAGAGAGAGAGAGAGAGAGAAAACCGAAGAGGGGAGGGAGAGAGAGAGTTAGCTTCTTAGAGAAGTTTAAAAATCCGGATTTCCATATTTATAAAACAGGGGATTTCGTCGACGAGACACGTCACCTCGTCGACGAGACCCTGTATTCGTCGACGAAATTCAGGCTCCCACAGAACCTCTCTCGGTATTTTCTCGTCGACGAAGGCCTGTGTTCGTCGACGAATTTTTTTATGTACTTGTTGACGAGGCTCTGTATTTGTCGACGAGTCCTGACAATTTCCTTGAAATTATGGTTATCCCCCAAAATGTAATGTCGTCGACGAACGCGGAGGCCTCCTTCTGTTTATGTTTCTATTTCTCTCCCTCTTATTATTAAAAATCATATTATTCTTCGGGTCACTACAGAGTTAATATATGGATGACATCTAAGGGGGGAGTGTTATCAAAAATATAAACGTTCACCCCTTATCTTCCACTCTTTTAACTTCCACCCCTTAGTTTTTCCATCCTAATAAATGCTTTGTTATCCTTATTGTCCTATGAAAGGGCATCCTCTCCCTCTCATTTGGAAGACACGCATTGCATGTTTGTATACATACTTGCATGCTTGATGTAAGTAGGTATATAGAAAAAAGAGGAGAGATAAAGAAAAGAGAGATATCTTGAACAAAGACAGAGATATTTTGTATAAGACCGATTCCAAATCATCTTATAATTCTTCCTGAGATAGTGAAATTTTTTATCCCATCTTCCCGTGGAGTTGGCATAGTTAAATCACGTAAATTTCGGTCTCGTCTTTATTAATTTTCCTACATCTTTTATAACAAATACTAATAATGTAGTCCTACAATTTTTAGAGAATTATTATTTTTATTAATATACAATGAAAGTAGCATTGTTTCATTAAAGTCCAAATTTATAAAATAATGTTTACTAATCTTTACTTTTATTAATAAAAAATTATAATAATATTTAATAGAAGAAATTTTATGTTTTTACTAAAAAAATTGTGACAATATATTAAGTTCATTCGATATTTTGAAAAGAAGAAATAAAATAATTTTTTTAAATAAAATTTCTATGCATCGCCCAGGTTAATACCTAGTTTCTATATATAGGGAAGATCTTTTAGTTATTTCCTCGTGTTCACATGGCCAATTTTCTCCTCTTCTTTGTTCTCCAGCACCATCTCACGTTTCCAGCATTGGTCTGAACTCTCATCCCACTTTTTGCATTCATCCTCACTGGCATTTCACCCCTTAATGCATATTCTTTGAATCCTTCCCATGTGCTTTGGTCTCCTCCTCCATTTAATATATTATTTGGGATTATATTTTATCAAAAAGGTGCTCTTTTTCTTACATTAAAAAAAATTAAAAATTTTCTAAGCCTGCCTTGGAAGCTTGGACGTTGAACTTTGAGTTTATTTTTGAATGTATTTGAACAAATTTTAATATAATTTTTTTATATTACATAGAATCCAAATTTATAAAAATCCAAATTCAAAGTTTCTCCCATAGGGTAAAAGAACTTATTTAAAAGATAAAAATGAAAGTTATGCTTTTGCCTATCCACCAATGCCATCTCAAACAACCTTTGCATTATGCTTGCTTTGCAAAATGAATGGAATAAAATGAAAATTTAGATGGAAAGAATGAAAATATCGAGTGATAAATTTTGATTATACTTTGTTCAATTTCATCCCAATTTTATGTACCAACACATGCATGCATGAAGGTTTTAGAAGCTCTTGAGTGTCACTTGCCCAACTGTTGCAATTTGCACGTAGATGAACATCAACTCATAATCGATTGATAGTTTGTTTTGAGCCTCTAGCCTATCTTCTTTTATTAATCCTCTAATTTCTTTCCTGAGTTCGGAAATGCAACAACATTGGCATAACATAGGTCCCATTCATCTTTGTAGTAGCATACACTCACTTTTTTTTGAAAATATATGAAGAGATGAAGTTTTCTCTTCATCAAATGCGAGAGAGTTTGGCAAGGCTAAGATAGCTATGGATGGAAAAATTATTAGGTAAACTAAATCGTTATTCCCTTATCTTGTTTTCAACTGGTGTTATGCCTAAATTTTTTGTGTAGATGTTCATTTCTTACTTTATCTTTTAATGTTTCACCTTAGTATACGCATCTCAACAACTTTCATTCTTTACATATGTTATTTTTTAGCTGCCCAACATTTTAAACCATAAAACATAATTGGCCTAATAATCGTCTTATAAAACTTTCCT